>NC_056746.1:40394246-40426746 GCF_019279795.1 Protopterus annectens | reverse complement strand
CCATCGGCCAAATTTGAAAGTAGGCTCTGTTCTCACTCAGAATATCATGGTAATCAAAAGTAATAAATAAATACATTTACCTTTCAAAGTTGAGAATTAAACCCTGCACCTTGTGTTTATGAGGTAAACACCTTAGCCACTGCATCCACCCTAATCCCTCTTGCCAAGCTGAAAGTACGTTACCTGTGTTGTCAGTCTTTTATCAAGTCTCCATGTTGCCATCTCATAAAATGGTACCAAGTTAAGTAGAAATGAGCTCTCCATAAGAATTCTATATTTATCTGACTCTAATAGTAGCATCCCATTAGGGCTTAATTCTAATACTAATCAATCCAAAGGTTTGCAGAGAATACATCTATGATTATTTTGCAGCTGTAACGGCCATATTTAGTAGCAACTTTCTTCATTGGGATCACTGTAGCCTCACGTTAACTCAGACACCTCTTACAAACAGCTCCCCACTCCAAACCCGAAAAACCAGAATACACTGCACCAAGCACTATTTGTCCATTGTTGTTCCTAAATATGGGGATCCCTTCACAACCACATAAAGGATCTATAACCTCCCACTCCCACATTTAGACATGAACTTAAAAAGTTCTTCCACACCAAATCAAACTGTCACACATCAGGCCACATAACATAAGGGCCTCTCAACATTCTACCCTTAGTCGCTTTCCACTACTACCACCTCCTGACTCCCCACCATCTTCTGCCCTGGCTGTCATTACCCCACACCATTTCCCCCATGATGTAAACCTGAAATATAATCATGTGACTATTGTAAATATGCATGTCTCTCATTTGTTGCTACATCTACTAACTGCTATCGTACGGTTATTGTTATCTATGTTTTCTTTCTGTTCTGTTTTGATATGTAGAGCTTAATGTTTCTCAGTTCTCTTTTTTTTTCTTTGTGAATTATTTTGCCTGGGCAGTACCTGTTTTGTCAGTTCTGATCAGTGTACTATCTTGCAAACCAATTTAAAACAAAATAAAATAAAATCTGATTGTTAGGAATCTGATAATAAAAATAATAAGAATATGTACAGGTTTATGTAAACAAAATAATAAGAATATGTACAGGTTTATGTAAACAAAATAATAAGAATATGTACAGGTTTATGTAAACAAAATAATAAGAATATGTACAGGTTTATGTAAACGGTTTATGTAAACAAACTAATAAGAATATGTACAGGTTTATGTAAACAAACTAATAAGAATATGTACAGGTTTATGTAAACTGCTTATACTGTAAAGCAAAGCCCCATAAATATTACAAGTTCACAAGGAGCGACTGTTTCTAACCATATTCACTGCTTTGATTATCAGCTTGTCCGTACTGCCCGCCATAGTGCCCTGGGCTTTATGTGATGACTAGCAGTGTCGTATTAGCAACCTTAGGATTTATAAAACTGACATAAGATTTTTCTTCTAAGCCATCTGCCATTAATGAAGGTGAAAATATAATGACATTGTTTATTGACACTCTACTGCATTAATTCTTTTATTTTTAGCATTTTTCACATAATTAAAGGATACCTGTTCAGTAAGCTTTGAATTCTGATGATAATCTAGTTATGCAGTTTAACTTGAGATGGTCATTTCTGTAATTTCTTCATGTATTTTGTCCAAGTAGCCTTGAGGGGTATTTTTTAAAAGCCTAACCCCTTCCCCTTACATGGGGAATGTGTGACGCTTTATTACACAAGACCTACTACGCTTTCTAGTGCAGAGGCACACTTCTGCACACCTGCCAATGAAGATCACCATGTTCTCACCTTGCTGAGTGGAACATACACCCCATCACCACCCCCAAACATTGCTGCCTCTTGTGTGTGCAAATATAGTATAAAATGACTGCACCTCCTCCTAGTAACCTAGAATAGGAATGCAAGCACCAGCACATACCTATCCTGGTACTCAAACACAAGTCACCGGGGGTATACTCAGGACTTGCCTCTCTATGCCAACAAAGCCAGAAACAGTTATAACATTTTGGCCTATCTAACTGCACTTAAACTTGCAGGCAAAGGCAGTAATGGCTTGTGCTCTGACTATATTTATGCACCACAATCCATGTATTTATATAAATAGTGAATCAGAAGAATATAATTTCCTGTATTTACTGCACACGTATTACTAGTAATATTATTTTACACATGATAATTTAAAATTGCTGTGTAAACTGAATCTGTCTACTAACAGAATAGCTGCTATTTATGATACAACAGTGGCACAAAGGTGCAGATGCTAGCCTTACTACTGCGCGTAACTGATCCTCTAATTCACTGCCTGGAGAAAGGGCACCTTCGTGCAGCATCTGCTCGTCGTCATGAATCAGTACGCATGTGTGTGTGTGTGTGTGTGTGTGTGTGTGTATGTGTGTGTGTGTGTGTGTGTGTGTGTGTGTGTGTGTGTGTGTGTGTGTGTGTGTGTGTGTGTGTGTGTGTGTATGTGTTCTGTGATGTGTGTGTGTGTGTGTGTGTGTGTGTGTGTGTGTGTGTGTGTGTGTGTGTGTGTGTGTGTGTGTGTGTGTGTGTGTGTGTGTGTGTGTGTGTGTGTGTGTGTGTGTGTGTGTGTGTGTGTGTGTGTGTGTGTGTGTGTGTGTGTGTGTGTGTGTGTGTGTGTGTGTGTGTGTGACATCACATCAAGGTAATTTTGACTTAAATCATCTGGTTGCTGAGATATGATCCAGCTTGCAAGGATCCTGAAAAGAATAAAAAAGGCACTAGAAAACAAATCAATGAATGAGTGAGTGCAAGTCAGTAGCATTTAAAATGAATTCATCTTTCCACTTCACCGAACTACTTTTCCATTTCTGTAGATAATTATACTACCCTAACTTGACTGTGTATGAACAGTGCAATATTCCTCTGAAAAATATCATTGTCTGAGCTTAAACTTGGTGCATATTTTGAATATTTATAGTATAAGAGAAACAAACTACAGTAATGAAAACGGTGCTACCTGACACATCTGTAAGGTGAGATAACCGTCATTCCTATGTGACGTACATAATACCGCAGCATCATTCTGTTGATTTATAAATAGGCAGTGAGCCTAAGATAGACACCTAGAAAATTATTTTCTCACTCAGAAAACACGATTATGAGATATTCTGCATTCCTTTCCCCTATTACACAACCTAGGCCTTCAATCAACTTCTGACAAAAATCTACCATCTATAAGCCTGGAAAGACAAGATTCGTGTCACAGTTTTCTGTTTATTGACTCCTTATAAATGTATTCACTAACAGATGGATATAGCTTGCATTTTGTTCACTGCTTTCTAGAAAATGATATACTCTATAAAGTTTCATTCTAATTATGAATTTTAAACTATGCATTGGGAATGTTGATATGGATGCAAGAAGGCTGTCTATACAACAAACCGCATCAATTGCAAAGTAAATAGAAGATACTTCACTGTTAGGTGTTTACCTGCAATAAGTCCTGAATTGCCAGAATAATGCTGTACACAAAATGATTGATGCAGAAAGACGATTCAGGTGAATAGCAAGACAAGTGGATATCTAGCTGCACCATTCCTTAGAGTTCAGATATCGGGTATCTGTAGTTCAGAACCATTAAATGTAAAACTTATACAATTTATTTTCCTTGGGTAGGGATGCAACTTTCTTTAAATGATCTTTGCATTATGAATAAATGTTTATTTGTGAGAGATGGAAATACATTTATTCTAAGGGCTCCAGAGGTTAATGGGTTACTGTAGCTGCCATGTATGGCAGCTACCCAGTTTTGTGATTCAGATTGCTTGACTGTAGTTACACTTCAGCATAAACTTCCTTTACGTTTGTTTGTTGTACCTATGCAAGGGTGTGTGTGTGTGTGTGTGTGTGTGTGTGTGTGTGTGTGTGTGTGTGTGTGTGTGTGTCTGTGTGTCTGTGCGTGCATGTGTGTGTATGTCCATGCAGGGTTCCTTTGGAAAATCATCTTTTTGGAAAGTCGAACTTCATATTGTTGGGACCATATGATCAACTTTCCAAAAAGTCAGTGTTTCTATTGAGATTTTGGTACAGTGGGCACTGCAGAATTTGCCCTGTTCCCCACTGTAGTCCAATCTAAGAGTTGGTATATATAACTGGCAGGGGGAACGGGGGTGCAGAGGTGCAGGGGTGGTTTCCCCCTGTAAAAACACTGGTTTGTTTTTTTACAGAATGTCGATCATATAGTCTGAACCATATACAGTTTGACGATCTATAATGTCGATGTTCTGTGACGGAAGTCCATTATTGTCACTGTCACTGTGTCAAAGATTTGATTTGACACTGAAGCTGAGACTATGAACTGATATCAGAACTTCTATCCACTGGTTTCCCAGTCTTACCCCATATAAACAGATAAGTTGTTCTAGATATTTGAAGATGATAATTATATTTTTCACAATACGTTATATCAGACTGTGGCAAATCATTTTTGCCATTTATTTTACAGCGATCCTTGGCCACTGCTAAAGTGGTTCTCTGGGCCATGCAGACAATTGTGCTAATTCTTCAAACAGCATTCCTTTGGCAGCACAAACTAATAGGAATGAGACATTATGGGTCAAACCCTAATTGTCACTCTCACCTACTGTGGAATGCTAACGCTGCATTCACAACCACCAGCACAGACATAAAGTTACCAGCTTCTTCTGTCTGTTTCAGCTTTAACTGCATTTAACAGCATTTTTTATTAGGAATAAGCTATGATAACACTGAATCAGCACGCTTTGATAAGGGTGCCATAAATATGACTTTTTGTTACACAACTTCCTGGTTTACATTTTTAGAGACTGTCTTTTTGCTACACATCATCGAGTGGTAAGAATTTATTTTTAATAAATGAATATAATAATTAAGAACCTTGAAGTGTACTTGATGTATGGCAGTTCGTCAGTTTTCATTGACCCTTTTTCTAACCTACTCTGAGGTTCCGTGACCTCAGAATTAGTTACATTAGTTTATGGACTCCAGGTGGTGAAGCTGAATGCATGGTGATTTTGGGAGGGGGCTTGCTCCCCACATAAAAAAAAAGCAGATTCATTGAAATGGGCTCACAGGGTCATGGTTTCATTAAAACTATTTCCTCAAGATGGCTCACAGCTGCAGTTTAATTTTAAATGTACTGTGCTCCACCTTTACTTATAAGATCACATGTGAAACAACTCCTTTAATCGGGATAGCGATGTCAACATAGTCTCAGTTTTCTTACCATTTTACATTTCAGGTTGACTGACACACCCAAGTTTTAGATTCAGTTCTGGGAAAACCAATAAACCAGTTTCCAAAATTAGGTGACTGCAGCTGTGGGACATAATACTTTGTGGCAGTTAATGAGCTGGTCAGAACATGGACAATCCTTATATTTAATCTGACGAGTATTTTGATTATTTGTTTTATAGTGGTAACTGTTCTGCACATTCTGCCAATATACAATTTACAAAATAATACAGGTCTCAAATATACAACATATACAATCAAAATTAATGTGCCGTAGAAGGAAAGATATACAATAAAGGCTTAAGCAACAGTAACTTGTATGTTGTATATTGTAAGAAAATGGTCACAGTCGCAGTGAAGCACATGACCTTTAACTTATGCTGACATCACATAGGAAATTAACTGCTCTTTAATGATACAAAGTCACATATTTTAAGAAATATAAAGATATGTACATAAGGGTTGTGCAAGGTCAAACTCTTTGTAAATGCACAGATCATGTGAGGCACAAAGCAGTTATCTCAGAGATGTAAAGCTATTGCACATTTTCTGTTAAACATAACAGAATGCCAGTGTGCAGCAGTAACACTTGTCCTGAGGGCCGTAAGTGCTGCTGAAGCATAAAGCCAGATGGGATCTCACAGGAGCGTTTCATTACTGCCAGGGGTTTAAACACAAAGCGATCATTCATTTTCAGGTAGGGAGAAGAACTGCTAGCATGATTGTTCTAATGATATATTTCTCTGATTTTCGGGTCTTGGAAAAAACCCTGACGTGTAAGTATGCTCATTTAATGATTTCAACAACAAATTTGTAAACCATTCTCAGAAAGTTTCAAGCAATTTTAAATGAATATCCACAGATAAGAAGCTTACTACAGGAAGAAATTCCATGGTTTACTAATGGAAATCTTACCAAACCCATAAACCATTATTTATATAGAATGGACCTAAGAGGTACAAGGTGTCTGGCCTTGCACATCACAGCATACAGCCTTATATGCAAACACAGGCTGATTACAAATATAAACTTCTTACTCATGTCAAAACGTTAAACAGAATTTTAACTTGTTTTTGAGTTGAGTCATCATCAGACATATGATGTCTACCATGAGGCACAACACCATGAAGCTAAGTATGAGAAAGTGTTTCTACTCTGGGAGTATCTGCTATGAGTTCATCACATGAGTGTCACTACACTTTTTGTATACTGAATCATTTCTACACTTGTCCTTCAACTGATAAAACAAATACTGAGTATCGGTCACTTTCAGGCATGTCCTTCACATCCATGCCTTATTACTTCCATGTTAGACCTGCAACCATCTTACCTCACATGTTGCACCCTGCAGCTCTGTAGCTTCCATTTTGTATTAAGCATTTCTGTACTTTGCATCTTATATTAAGTATGCATCTGGTTCAACAGTCTATAGTTCATAGGTTCATAGTTTAGTACTAGGCTAACTGCCCATGCAAGCCATTTTAAGCCTAGCCAGTTATCCCCTGTGAGACTCAAATCCTGCACCTTGTGTTTGTAAGGCAAATACCTTATCCATTAAGCCACCCTCCCAACCCACAATATTTAGGTTCATAGGTTAGTACTAGGCTAACTGCCCTTGCGAGCCATTTTAAGCCTAGCAAATTATCCCTTGTGAGACTCAAACCCTGCACCTTGGGTTTGTAAGTCAAACACCTTAACCATTAGGCCACCCTCCTAGCCCTACATGTCGTCTGTTGAATTCTCTCTGTTTTCCACTGCTCTTGTCCCTTCTTCTTTCTCTCTCACTACTCTGTCTGTCTCTCTCTCTCCTTGTCTCCAATAGTTCCAAATGCAACTAATATGCAAACTGTGATAGTTAGCAAAACAACAAGAAAGAACGTATGGCTCCATCAAAGGGCTCAAGCCATAAGTGACAAAAATGCATTACTAACATTAAGAACCAAAACCAATATATGAGTCATTGACTCAAATACATTGTTTTGTCATCTTAGGTCCTCCTCTACTTCATATTTCTAAATCTGTTTATGTTTTCTTTTTTCACTAATGGAAAACAAGAGGGCAAAGCTTACACAAAAACAACTTTGTATAAACACATTGTTGCAAACGACTGGATATATTAATGAGGATTTTTTTCCTAGAAAGTAGTCATACATTTTTAAACAACTGAAATTCTTTCTCTGAATTTTTGAAGAACACCCTCACATGAAGATAGATAAACTGGCAATTTATTAATGTTAAACAGACATAGGATATTGGCTACAGTGGTCAGCAAGAAATTTCCTACAAAAAGTCAACACCATTCTATTTTTTGTCCACATCTTTACACAACTACTATTGTCAAATCCACCTATCAAGCCACTCTGATAGCCAATGCATCTAGATACTTTGGAATGCGATTGCTTATGTTATATTTTATATCATTTTGGTGAGGGGTGGAAATTCGACAGTCAGGCAGTTTGGCTATAACACAGGACTAGCTGCTGACTCCTTACTAAGGTTACACTATTGACAATATAGTGTTGACAGTGACTGTGTGCTGTGTTTATTCAGGAGGTGGTGGACACAATGCTAGACCTCGAGAGAGAAAGTAAAGAGGTCTGCCACTGTGACCATAACCTCAAGAATTATATTCATCATGGCTGTTCACTATTTGTCATGCACTGTCTCTTGTAATACTTGATAATTCAGTCCACAAACCACTACACAAATTCAGCTTCAAAGACCACAAAACTGGATACACAATTTCACGGCTACATTCATAACAGCAGTGTCCCATGTTCTATAGCGTGTTCACGCTGATGCTCCACTTTACCTACTACAAGCTACTCACCGACAGAATGATCAGTGCTCATTGTGTCAGATTCGTTCAGTGTAACAAAATAGTGCAACAATGTAAATTTATTTTCCAGAACTGAGATTCTGAATGGCAGTTCATTCATGCAAATAATGTAAGCATGTGTGAAGCAATGCTACCCTACCAGAGGGTCCCCATTTATCTTTATGTGACTCTGTTACAAATATTCTATGACCTTTACAGTCAAGCGTCCAGTGAGCCATAGTAAATGACCATATGTGTGATATTGTTCATGCGCTACTTTGTAATACTTCGTTCACAAACTGACAGAAGAGAACATGCAGCCGCTGAGTCAGTGACATAATAATCACCTTCTTCTATGAAGTCCATTAGGACCTAAGTTACAGGACTATCCAAAAGTGCAAACCGGTTGCAGAAATGTTGCTGAAATGTGAGATTAGTCCTCCTTTGGACAGTAGTAGTTGAAGTGACAAAAGATTGAGGCCTCAGGGTAGGATGACATACAGCTGAGTAAAGAATCATTCATGGGGTCAGTGTAAGGAGGAACCTCCCTTCCACAGAGGCTCAGTGACAATGGAGTTGTCTTTCACAAGAAAAGATGGCCATATTGAGGATCTGAGAGGCTTTCCTTCCACAAAAATGGATTTATTTGACAATAACTCAGTTGTCCTAGGCCCAGCGGAATGTTTACCCATGAATGAGTTGTTATTAGCTAAAGAAATGTCAAGAACAATCCCATCTAACAGGAGGGGCAGGATGAGGGGGTGCACACTGTTTGGGGTGCGCAATGTCATATCTCTCAACTGTACAGATTTTTGCAGAATGCCCAGATTTTGCATTATAGTTTAGGTTCATTTTTCATAAAATTGTGGTTTTCCAGCAAATTAGTGGCAAATCAAGACTGAAGTTAGAAAATAATGATAGACATTTGAGTTTCAGACTTCCTGCCCTTCAGAAAATGCATGCCAATGCAAAATCTGTCATTCTATCAATTTTCTAGGTTTGTAAGAGCAATATTTAAAACTTCTCCCTATTTTTGGGCCTTTGTACCCCTTTTATTTATGGCTTTCTCCAGATTTCTTGCTCTAAGAAGTTGAGAGGTATGGTGCAGACTGTTGTTTATGTCATGCTAGCTGCAGTATTTTACTTTTTAAGCATTAAAGCTGTTGAGCAAAGATGAGTTAATTTTATTTCTTTCATTCTTCAGTAAATATGTTCATTCTCCAGAAAACAAACAATCTTTTTCACTCTGCTGTTTCACTTTCTTTCTTTCTTTTTCTGTGTTTATTCTTCAGATTTTTTCAGGAGTTTTTTTTTTCTGCTGGAATTAGTTATTTGATCTTCCTCATTTAAACCAACTAGTCAAAGAGGATATTGAACTGCAATTTATCATACAAACAGTGGAATTTTAATTTGCTATTCTACTGATTTTATTTCACCAAAATATAACCAGCTTGGGAAACCACTTAACATCAAGTACTAAGCATTCTGAAAATATCAAAGTATTTAAGGAGAGAGCAGACCCCTGGGCTGGTCTAAGGAAGTCCAGTGATAGTGTAAAGGAATCTGTGTTACATTAATGACTTACAGACCAAATGTAGGTCTAAAAAGGCATTATGTCACAGTTTTCGTGCAATGACATATAAAATATTGTTTGTATTGTGAAATTAGTAAACAAAAGAGTTATGTGTTATAACGAAGACACACATACACACACACACACACACACACACACACACACACACACACACACACACACACACACACACTCACTACTGCAATTTCAGGACCCGTAATTGTGAGTCCCAGGATTACAAAGCAAATGTAGCTAAACTTGAGAAGAACAGTCAACATTAAAAGTCAGTGTTCTTACTAACTCAGAGACCACTGCAACTCAGAGAAAAGGGAATACATCAAGACACAGCAATCTCAGATTTAACATACTTAAATCCTCATTTCTCACATTCAGCCTAAATGTTCTGGACTCACACTTATGAGTTTTGGAATTTAAAACTGTTACTATATATATAATTTATATGTGAATCCCTCCATTGTCATCAACGTGCACTCTCATTCAAATTGATTTGAATAAATTAAATGCACACAGACAGCAGAAATATTTGAAGAATAACAGGGTAAGACATTCTTACCTTTTTCCTGGTATATTCTGCTATCCTGGAGTAAGTATTTTTATGTTATCAAGGTTATAGAGTGCAGGGGTTTGACCCTCTGCAAAAAACAGGTAAGTGCAAATTTTGCAGTGTTTTCAAGAACGATGTCTGTCAATGTATTAGATAGCCTATAACCGATATACATACACACACACACACACACACACACACACACACACACACACACACACACATATTATATTGATATGTATGCATACATATCTCTATTTCTATGTCTGTCTTTCTGTCTATATGTCCATCTGTCTGTCTAATTCTTCATCTGTTTGTCTGTCTATCTATAGGTTAAGTAAAAAATAAATGAAAAAAAGACACAACTATCACATGTAATTTGTCTGAATAGTGCTACAGTTATATAAAGGGAATTTAGAACCCTAATGTCTCAGGTTGTGGTTCAGGGCAAGTGTAGGCATAGGGTTATAGTTAGCACACATGTGTAAGGTGATGCAGGGGCAGTGTGTGTGTCCTTATATGCATCTGATAATCTATAAAACATGAGTATTCAGGGATTTTCCCCCATTCAGTATGTATTTTTGGTCTCTTTATGAACCATCAAGGCTGAGTATCTACTGTTTTGGTTCACTCCCATTGTTCCATCCTCCACTACTGGCACTATACCAGAGGTGGGGCCATCCCAAGTGATTGGCCAGTATATTCCCAGCAGAGCCATCACAGACAGGATGAGAAGGAAATGTGGAGTCATGAGTTCAGGAGGTAGAGTGAAGTTGACACTGACAACATCATATAGGCCGTTGTGTACTATGTAGAGTTATTCTAGACCCTAACACCTCCATACTGATGAGGCATTACTGTAGAACAGGCCGACTGAGAATGTGTCCCTCCTGGTCCCTAAAGTAGCCACACTTCCTCAATCCTCCCAGAGATCATTCCAAGTCGTGGCCTCCATCAAGGTTTGAAGAATGACACATCTATACAATCATAGCCCCCCCCCCCAATAAGAATATCCGTCCTTTCTGTCCAATGTCTTAGATGAGATTTAGTTGCCTGGGCTTTATTTTTTACACCACTGAGTTGGCTATAACATCAGGGATCCAAATGGAGTGATGGAGAGATGATACGTCAGCAAGCAAAGGAGAACAGTAGTGCTGAAATTGAATATATCCTCAAGCCTTGGTGACTACCTTCATGAGGTGGACCCTGTTTTTCACAAAATCTCACCAAGATGACACTGATATATAGACTGTATTTTTATAGCATGTATCACGGACAGAAGTAGGTCAAAAATTAAAAAAGATAGCTGGGTGCACAAGACCCAGGATAAAAAAAGTGCCCAATCCTGGTAGGTGTACTGCTGCCAAGACTGGAAAAATGACAGTGTAGAATCCTCAAAATACAGAGATATTCCTACAATGGGGCCAGGCCAAGCCCAGGGGGGAATGCCCCCCCTGTTGTAGAAGGAAGCAGCAGTCCACAAAAAATCACAAAACCTGATAGGCCAAAGAAGAGCCATAAAGATGATACTGTGGACTATTGAGGATAAGAAAGAAATTATGTATTGTTACTATATTACAAACAGCCCAGAATGTCCAGACACAAGATATACAAAATGATTAAGAGAGAAATTGGAGGAAAAAAAAATACTTCCACAAGAAAAACTGTCAGAAGCCTCAAATGAAAATTTTGAGTTCATTAATACAACAGAGTTATGAAAGTATATAGACCAAGAAACTTTGATCTGTTTAAAAAAAGAAGCATCTGAGGAAGTGACAAAATATAAACAACAAAACCTGGAGGTTTTTGAAACATATAAAAAAGAAATATGGACATGGGAAGGAAAGAGACATTTGATATGTTGCAATATTTATGCAAGGACAAAAGCCATATTAACCAATATAAAGAAGACAGCCCTAAAGATATTTGAAGAGAAATACAGGCAAATGCATCCAGATATGGAAAATTTCACAATAAACAATATCACAAAGACGGAATGCAGAAAAGAAGATTAGGAAAGTAGAAGTTTAAAAAAATAGAAGTTGAAGTTTTGGAGTGCCTTCGAAGGGAAGGATTTAATGTAGAAGGTCTAACACAGGTTGCATCGCAGCATGATGGAGCGAGTTCCCAAAGTAAGGAGAAACAAGATGATCAGGAGACGTCTGAAGAAGAAATATGGACATGGGAAAGAAAAAGAGATTTAATATGATATAATATTTATGCAAAGGAGAAAGCAAAACTAATTTAATACAAAAAGAGCAACACCAAAGATATCTGAAGAGAAATATAGGCAAAGGAATCCAGACATGACAAACTTTACAAACAAAAAATAAGACAACAAAGACGAAAAGTAGAAAAAGAGGATCAGTAATGGAGAAGTTAAAGAAATAGAAACTGAGGTTATGGAGTACCTGTAAAGTGAGGATTCAGTGTAGAAAATCTAACTCAGAAAGCACCACAGCAGGATAGAGCAATATACATCTAAATTAAGGGGAAACTAGTGGAATGGAAAGCAATTGGCCAGGTGCCATGTGAAGGAAACAAGTATAAACATTCACTTGAAGCTGGACAGCAAGAGAAGGAACAGGAAACTGTGAAAACTCTGACGCAGTCAATGTTGACGAGTGATAGGCCAGTGAGTTCCCATAGGACAGAGCAACGGATGGCACAGGATGAAATTGAAGAGAACGTGCCACAGGAAGATGCTATAGACCTTTGTATTGAATGCCTGCAGGAATCGGAAAACAAAGAATGTGCATTTAGTTTAGAAGAAAATGAGCTAAGAGAAGAGTTGTTTGATTTAATAGAGATAGATAGACATGAAAGAAATAGACTGCAGAAGGTCAATAAAACCACAAAAGTCAGAAGTTTGATAAAACAAATTAACACAGTAACTAGGACTGTCCATAGAGATCCATGTGATATAACAGAAGTAAAACAGGCTATATTACTGTACTGTTAAATTAATAACTGAAAGTTCTACCACAACAACACAGGGTAGTGAGGGAAAGGAAGGGGAGAAATCAAATACAAAATAGGGAGTATCAAACAGAGAAAACTATAAAGCAATAAGACAAGACGTGTCACTGTTAGAAGAATATAGAAGAGGGAACAGATCAACAAAATATACTTAAGAAAGATAGACTTAGTAATAAAAGCAATGCACAGTATTAGAACAAATCAAGATCTATCATGTACTATCGCAAATAAACTAAAAATCTCACCACAGGCAGCAAAACTTAGAAGAAATGCAGATAAATATAAAGAAAAAGTAAAAAATTAGCAATTTATTGATGACCCAAAAAGTTTTATAGAAAATTGGGAAACAAGGTAAAAGGAATCGAAAGTCCACCAAAAAAAAGTAGAAATAGATACATTTTGGAGAAGTATTTATGAAGATCCTGTGGAACATAACAAAGTTGCTAAATAGATAGAAGAAGTAAAAGAAAGAATAAGAAGTTTAAAGGTACAGGATATGAAATGGGATGAAATAACAGCCAGAGAGATTGAAACAAAGTTAAGAAAATATTTTAACTGGAAAAACCCAGGCCCAGATGCAGTACCTAACTCCTGGTTAAAAGTATTAACATCTTTGCATGAAGATTTAGCCATGAGTAAGAACTATTTATATGCGCTCCCTGAACAGACACTATCCTGGCTAACAACAGGTAAAACAATGCTCCTACTTAAGAGTGAACATGCAGGCTACCCTAAAAATTATAGACCAATAACTTGCCTTCCGACGTTGTATAAACTATACACTGGAATTAATCCTGACAAAGTTTATAGTCATTTAGAAGAAAATTCAATTATGGCAATAGAACAGAAGGGCAATAAAAGAAAGTCATATGGAACAAAGGATCATTTGTTGTTAAATAAAGTCATAGTGGAGAAATGTAAAAAAGGGAAGAATCTAAGTATGGCATGGACTGACTACAAAAAGGTGTTTGATAGTATCCCACATTCATGGACTGACTACAAAAAAAACATTTGATAGTATCCCACATTCATGGATAAAAGAGTGCTTAAAATGTATAAGATACACCCTGCACTGGTTGACTACATTACAGTGACAATGAAACAGTGGCAGACCACTTTGTAATTAAGCCATAATAAGGGCAAATTATTATCCAAGGGATAACAATTAAAAGGATATTCCAGGGTGACTCTTTGTCACCTTTTCTATTCTGTCTTGCCCTTAATCCATTAAGCTGTCTACTTAACAGCTTTGGCCATGATTATAATTTGGTCCCTAGAAAACAACAAAGTGTAAATACTTCTCATCCTCTCTTTTTTGATGATTTAAAACTGTATAGCTCATCAGATGAGGAACTGAAAGCACAACTGTAAGTTGTGAAAACTTTTTCAGATGATATAAGAATGTCATTTGGTCTTGATAAATGTGCAAAAGCAACCTTTAAAGCAGGAAAACTGCAGCACCAAGAAAACATCTGTTTGTGACAAGAATGTGATATAAAAGAACTTGAGCAAGAGGGAGTGTATAAATATTTGGGAATTGATGAAGGATCAACAATAAAACAAGAACAAATGCAAATAAAGGTTAGTAAGCAATACTTTAGAAGATTTAAATTAATTAAAAAACAGCATTGGCTTCTAGGAATGAAATTCAAGCTATGAACCAATAACCAATGGCACTAGTCAAAACCTCCACAACTGTTGAAAGCAGAAAAAATAAAAGAAAATAAAAAAACGGACCATGCCAGTGGTATAATATGAAGCACTTTAATGAGCAACACAGCACATTACACCAACGGCTAAGCGCTTTCACCCAATCTCTGTTAGGGCTTCTTCAGAGTCAAATAACATAGTGAACATATTACCCTTTTGTAACACAGTGTGTTGATGTAATTTCCTGCTGCCTAATAAATGTAAAAAGCTATAAACCAATTTGCTCTTCCTGTCCTAACTTACAGAGTGATTGACTAGCCCCAAAACATGTTGGATGGATTAGACATGAAAACAAAGGGGGATGCTTCATGCTCAGTGAATGATTTACAAAAATCAGTCCATACCAAGATTATATTTTCCCCATTGAGAAGGAGGGATGGGCCTCCTTGAAATTGATTACATGTATAGATCTGCAATCGTGGGACTGCACATATATCTGTTGACCTCACAAGACATAAACATAGTGAACGTTTTGAAACATGAGGAGAATAAATCTAAGAAGACTTCTCTGCTTAATGTAGCAGAGGCATATCGGCATCAAGCAGGAATGGAAATCAAACCAGAAGTAGATAAAAATCAGGCAGCAACTGAATGTGCCAAAAAATAATTGAAAGGGGACATGAGAGACCAGATGAGAAGGCAAGAAATGTAGAAAATGCAGAAGTATAGTTGTAAGTATAGAAACTTCTGGAAGTACCTCATATTGATCAGGATTGAACACAGGAATGGTTAAGGAGAGGCAAATTTAAACCAAGAGATGAAAGGTTAATATAGGCGGCCCAAGATAGTGGGCTGCATACACATTGGTTTACAAAGTGCACTCAACATGTGGGGAAAACAGACGAATGTAGGTTTTATAAAACAGAATTGGAAACAGTTGCATAGCTCATTGCTGGTTGTGACATACTAATGGCAGAAGGACTGTATACAGAAAGGCATAATAATGTGACAAGGCTGTTGCACTGGGAATTGTGCAAACATTATGGTACTGAAGTGGCTGAAAAGCAATGGAAACATGAGCCACAAAGCATCATAGAAAATGATGAAGTCTACATCACATGACTTCACCCATTACCAACAGTTCAAAAGATAGATGCTAGAAAACCAGATATAGTGGTCCATGAAAAGAAGACAAAAGTAGCATTGATCATTGAAATTGCCACACCCAGTGACTACAGTGTCTTCCATACAGAGAGATCAGGATTTCCAGGCAGAAATGAGAGCAATGTTGAAGAAAGGTACCCAGGTAGTAGGAGCAATGGGTCTTATAAAAAATAATCTACAATCATATTTAGATATGCTGTCAATCCATGTAACTCTATATGAACTGCAGACAGAGTCGTTACCGGGCACTTTGCGGGTGCCGTGAAGAGCACTTTTGGCTGACATCAAAGACTGGAACAATACTAATTTCATGAATTTTAATTGTACTTTGACTTAGGAATGGGGTCAATTCCCATCATGGTATTAGAAACCCAAAAGACCTGGAGAAATTAAAAATCAGATATAGTTATTGTCTTGGGCCAGAAAACCCATCTCGATCCATTATCAATCGCATTTTAT
The DNA here is from genome assembly GCF_019279795.1 of Protopterus annectens. NCBI lineage: Eukaryota > Metazoa > Chordata > Ceratodontiformes > Protopteridae > Protopterus > Protopterus annectens. The sequence goes on along the minus strand of NC_056746.1, from coordinate 40,410,310 downwards.
ATTTACAAAATCAAATTATTAATTGCACTACTCATAATTTCATAACTTGATCAGCATATCTCCACATCCTGCTTGCTGTCATGTGGACAATTTCCCCTGACTTCTTTGCAGGTTCAATAATTTTTATTATATTATTAGTTAAATGATAATTATGTAATAAATCGGCTAAGTTAAGAAAAATGATTAAGGAGCTGCTTATCACCCTGAAAGGTAATTGTTGAAATGTCACAGATTCGGTACTGAGAATAAATATTGAATAGATTCAATATTTCTTCTTTACAAAAGCAAATATATTAACATCCATGCTCAGAGTAGCAAAGTGTTCAGGTTAGCAGCTTTACACAATACATTTTATTTAACTCAAGCTCACCTCACAGTTCCAGAACAAATGATTAGCAAATCCAGACTTGGTTCTCTCACTATATTTCAACCAGATTTATCATCTGCATGTCTATTTTCCTCTTCAGCCAAACATTTTTTCATCTAGACTGTCATAGACTGACTAACATTGGTCGTTTTAAGAGTCTAAAGCCTGCCTATTTATGAAGACCTGGCCATTCACCAATACTGCTCTTGGCACATGACTCACCAAAGAGACAAGCATGATTGCATCCATGGGCCTCTACTGCTGTGAAATTGTAAGGATATCCTAAACCAATGATCTCCTCCTAATCTTGTCTATGTTGTGATCTCCGTTGGTTATTTATCCATTTTTTTAATATAAGCTAGCAAAGTTTTTTTTCTAAAGCAATATCAAACTTTTTTCTCATGTAGAACATGACAGAAATATCTATTTATTTCATTCATGCTCTGATTTTCTACAAAACCTAGTTCAGTCTTATGGGGGAGCTGATGCCTCTCCCAGCACTCAATTGATGCAAGGCAGAGAAAATAATTCTGGATCGCATGGCAGTGTATTGTAGGGAGGGAGGGACATAAGGAGGACTTAAAACGTGTTACCCTTTCAAGGTTTCAGATAACTGATGCTGCTACTTCACTGGTACTTAATGGGATGACATTTATACTTACATGCAATCCTAACCTGGTTAATTTGTCATTTGACATGAACAAAAATTGCAGGAAATTAACTTGAAAGTCTTTTTTAGTAAATTGTAGAATGTGCTGCATCAATACATCTTTCTATTTATGAAAACGTTTTTAGCATTTTGTATGAATGATGTTAATATATTAGATGAAAGTAAGAATGAGGAGGCAGTGTTTTATGCAGGGTATGGTAGAGTGGGTCTCCTAAATGTTGATTTTTGGATGAATATGAGTGTAAAAGTAACAATGTTTCTTTAGTGGCTATGCAAAGCCATTTTTGCCTGGTGATGGTGATGTTGAAGTCAGTCTGTTCAATTTGGACACACGAATGATACTTAGATATGAAACAATCTATCCAAAAGGCTTAAATCATAATACTAACATTTGAGACATTGTATCCAAAAGGCTTAAATCATAATACTAACATTTGATTGGTGTATTTAAGAGTTGATATTAATCTTTAAGAAAAGTTTAAATTATGAGAAAATAGAGCATTTATATGGTTATATTTATGCTAATTATATTGTCCTTAGTGAATGAATGAAAATTTGATAAAAATATACTTTGATTCTAAAAGGAGTTATTGATTAATTTAAGTATGTAACTGATTGTCTTACAGCCTATAAAAAGGGAATAATGTTTGATGATGTCAGATCTTGTGAAGATGAATAGCCAAGCCATTAGATTTAGTTGGAAATAAAGATAGCATGTTGCAGATTTTGGATCCATTATTTGTTTAATTCATTTTATTTTATTTTTGTAGTTTTTTTGAAGGATTGATAATTTACACATAGTATGCCCCTGGGATGTGAATGCAGAAGGAAACGTGAGCACCTGCTAACAAAATCACATGGATACAAGGAGAGCATGCAGACACCATACAAAAGGTACATCTGCTAAGAACCCTGCTGGCACTGTACGCACTGAGGCAGAAATGCCACCCATACCCAACTTGGCTAGCCTTGGTAGAAGAGCTATTCTTTGAAATGCTTATAAAGCTCATTACATTCAAGATTACACATACCACAGTGGTTTTTCCTCTGTTGTTTTGATCACCATAGGCACCCAACCTTTTGAATCCTCTTTCTCACGCAGATTTCTCAGTAGGCCACCTCGGCCTCTGTCCATTCACACTAAGTCTTCACATGTTGAACATGCTGCCCTAGCGAGAGTACGTCAAGCTCCAAACAATTCACAGATAGTTCTTTAAACTTCTTTATTTCTTTAAAGATTTCTACCCTTAGAACATTTATTACTGACTTCAACCCATTCACATTACTGCTCCCTTACATTATCATGTCAAAACTGCTAGTTCTAAGGAGAAGGTTCATGGCTCTGCAATTTGTACTGCTATAATTACTGTGTGATGCACAACCAAACCTTCATAAGTCATCTGCCTAGCTGCAGTCTCGAGCTAGATCATGTGACAAATGTTTCATTGTCAGTCATAACCTATAAGGTGTTCATCTTGTGTGATATGTATACAGATACACACACACACCACTTCTTTATCTGATAGATTAGCATAGATGATATAAAAGGACAAAAGGCTTCATCCTGGAGATTTGGATTTGATTCCCTTGAGCTTCAGTTGTATACTCTGTGACTCTTCGCAAATCACTAAAGAAAGAAAGCTCTCCTGTGTCACTGCTAAAAGTGGTGTGTGTGTGTGTGTGTGTGTGTGTGTGTGTGTGTGTGTGTGTGTGTGTGTGTGTGTGTGTGTGTGTGTGTGTGTGTGTAACTTCTTTTTTATATGTATTTTACAGGTTCAGATAATGTGCTTTGTCTTTTACTAATACCTTTATAACAGTGTTATTTCTGTATACAGAATTCATATGTGAAAGTATTTCACACTTTAAGATGAATTTTAGAATAGAATAATATAACCATACTTTTTGTAACAGCCAGCCTACTTACTTTCTGTGATTCAGCATAACAGTCATGAACTATGACTCTTACTGTAACGATAATGTATCGGTTGTCGTGAACTATGCAGCCTCCTATAACAATAACATATCATGATTGTCATGAACTATGTTGCTTGCTGTAACAATAATGTATCACTACTATAATGAAATGTGGGGCTGTACTTTTTCTTTATAATAGTGAAGCTTTCATCAGCATGAGCTCATTGTGGTAAGTGCTCCTTCATCATTTAATTTCATACCTTCAGCAATCTGTGACAACTCTGCAGCGATTCAGAAGTGTAACACTGCAGATGATAACATCTGGAGCATTTCTAAATAAAATGCAGTGCAGTCAAAGAAATGTATATTTATTATATTGTGGGGGGTGCCATGGGGAGAAACCTCACTAAATGAAACAGCATACAAAAGATTCAGGTATTAGACATCACCTTTTTCTTTTTCTCTTTTTTAAAAGATTACTCTTTAACTAATTTCATTAATGAAAGCTACATGCTAAAATCTCTCAGCTTTCATGTAAAAGATATTTTAATACCAAATTTTGCAAACCCACCAGTAAGCTCCAAAACATATTCACAGACAGTATCTTAGAATCTTAATACAAGCACTCAAAATGTTCAATCTGGGTAAGTCATTATAGAGGGGAAGCAATTGCTTTAAAATGGTAACATTTCAGAATAATTCAGAGGCAGATGAGGAGGCCAACATATGATTTTAACAGACAACAGAAAAAAGAAATGGAAAAATGTAAACTCTTAACACTTTAAATTCAGTTATTGACAATTTATGCCCACAGGTCACTAGTTCTAATTCACTTCATTCTCCCTCCCAGTTAAGTCTTTAATACACATATTAAATCTGGTACATATTTTATTTAGCCAGAAAATGTGAAGCCATTTCAGCAAATGACAGAGTTTTACATTATAAGTGACACTTTATTAAATTACTAAATACATTAAATAAGATGGTATGCAGCTTTCAGATAACATAATCTTTTTCCAGTAAAGGGATACAAACTGATAATCTACTCATTCGCCATAGAAGCTGATTTTCAGTCAAATGTTGATGATAACTGTTACAGCAGATAATCTTCGAAAATTAAAAAAGAATGCACCAGTTGCTCCTATCACTTGTTAAATCAGATCAAGGCAATTTAAACATGCAGAAATGAGCATGCATATTCCAACACATGGGAAACATTGTTTTTTCATGAAGAAAAGAACTTGTAAAGAAATATAGGTGAAAATCAGAGTTAAGTTGCAGGACATTAAAACCAAATATTTAAGTAAAATGTTAGTATTACTGGATCACAATGGCTGGAGTTCTCAGAATTTAGTGTGTGTCATTGTTTAAAAGAGTATGACACTGAACATTTACCTCTTAAATCAACAAAGCAAAATTTGGAATAGAATAGGCACATACTATAACACAGAACTTAAACAACTTCATGGCTCTCAAGGGCTATATTAATTGAATTCCTAAAACCATAAAATAAAAAAATTAGCAATGGTGCAATTAAATCTAAAACGGACTTTTTTAAAGAAACTTGAAAGAGCAACTTTTGCTGGCTGTCAGAGAAGGAAACAATCTACAATGTATAGTAAATATCATTGATTTTATATACTGGTATACATATTTTGGTTAACTGTGAACACTGTGTCTGCCTTAGTTTAGATACAAAATACAGCAACTTCCATATCTGATTGTAAATAAATCACAACTTTAAAAGTTAAGTACAAAGCAAAATAAAATACACCAAAGAAATCCATTTTACAGGAGTCTATACTTCCTCTCCCTGAATCTTCAAATGCAAGGGTTCTTTCTACCCTCATGCTCACAATCTCTATAGGTACTACAGCTGAGGTCAAACAGATCTGAAGAAGGAAACATAAAAAATAAAATTCACTGTTTTCCTCTGCCATGACAGAAGCAAGGAGATATTCCTTTCTCTACTGCTTCATTTCCGAAGCACTGATGTGTAAGTCACATACGCATGTCAGTACATCAAGAAAGCCCCATGATCACAGGGAAAAAGAAAAAGAGCTCCTTGGCACCATTATGCTAAGCCATTATTTAACAAAGGTAAATACATTTTTTCTTAAATAATGTCATTGTGTAATAGCAGTAACCCATGGCTGGTCATGCTGGATTTACCCACTGTTGGCTTCACCCTCATGACCAAACCACATAGTATTTATACCACTTAAGGCATGTAAACATTGCTCATAAAAAAATCTAGCATGAGAAATATTAAGACTGAAGGGGAGGTTAGACTGTCAGGCTTGTAATCTGCCAGGTCCAGTCCTTTGAAGAGCAATCCCTTGACTATATACAGACCTGTAAATAATTACACATTTGCATCTATTATGCAATGCTGAACATCCGATTAATATCAGAAAGTACATTTTTGTTGTTTTTTTTTACCTCATGTCAACTTGAAATTAAAATCATATTTTTACACAAAACTAGTTAAACCTTAAGATCCTTTACCTTCATGTATTAGATCAGTCACTACACTTGATGTAATAATAATGGAATTGGATGTATTATTGTTATTTTTCATTTGTAATGACAAATGTAGCATGCCAGAGATGTGATACAACCTCCTAGACAGGAACTTGAGGATGCACCGGGCTTGTTATAATCCAGTAACAATGAAACAGAACTCATCATGTAACTTCTATTCCATTTCACACTTCATCTAACAGCCTAGTGAAAAAGGGCCGTGCAGATTTTGAAGGAAGGAATAAGGAAAGTAAAGTGTGTAGCAATGTAACTGTCAAACCACTGATTAACTACAAAACTAAACCCCAGCCACTGACAAGTTTGTATCCTTCCAAAATGTTTACATTACAAAGGCTGAAATCCACAGCTGCATTGCTTCTGTCACATTTGAAAGCCAACATCTGAAGAGAAGTAAACTTCGGATAAAAATGCCAAGTTAAGAAGTTTTGTTTCTGGAGATGAAGTCTATATAGGGAATTACAGCTGTGGTCTTAAATAGATTCCCAGGGGAAGTCAGGAGCTTGTGCCTTATAGATACAGCATGAGTAGCAAGCAAGGTACCCGTGAAGAGGTACACCGATCAGATTCAAGCCAAATCCACAGACATTGCATAAAATATGAACAAGTTATTGGCTAGTGCAAAGTATCCCCATTTTTGTCACTAACGACATCTGACATACTTAAGGAAGTTGAAGATGTCCAACCTATAAATACACCTGTTGTAGTGAATCATTCTGAATGATTATCAGTCCATGGCTTTCTGTCAAAGATGTAAAGTAAAATATTTACCCTACTCCAAATTATTTCATCCAGGCACTTCCTATTTTTTCTATAATGTATCTTAAAATGCTTTGCTCACATCACATTCTGCTCAGTTTCATCAGCAGAGTTCTTTCATTGGTAATAACTTTCACACTACCACTTCTCTTAACATCCCCCATTGCATGTCTGGGAATAATATTTTATTTATTTCACTATTCATATATTTCTCTGAATAACAAATTGAGTTGTTTTAGTTTTCATCCCTGTCTTTGATTTCTGCTGTATTGTCCACACGGGACCTGAAAATCCGCCAGTCCCTTGACATAGTAGTAATGTGCGCTCCAGTCCTCCACCTTGTTTAAAATCAGTTTTCAGTATTAATTCTGAATACAATGGCTCTCTTGAGTAATGGAAAATATATCCATAAGGGTATATCTTAGTAGGTAGGAAGGGTAACAAGGGGGTAAAGGAAATAAGGCAGCCAAGTATGTCTTGAAGTATATTTTTTCAGTACAAACAAATGAAACAACTATGCTACATGCAAAATTTAAGATAAGACTACAGGGATATATGGCAGAGAGTGCAATGTTAACACAGAAGCTTCATACAGACAACTGGTCACAAAAATGAATAGAGACTTGTCACAAAATTATTGACTCCACTTTTGTTCCTCGGTTCAAAGCATTCGTGCATCCTTTTATGTACATATGTAAGCTTGTCATCAGAATATGACAATTTATTAAAAGGGTGACAAATTTTAATATTGGAATCATAATCAGAGCAATAGTATTAAGATGTTCTAAACGGGTTTATACTTCACCAGATGCTGGTATGCCAAGAGGGTTTGTAAATTATTTAACTGATCCATTTAAGTATCCATCGGTAGCACCTGGTTGTTAGAAAGCTCAGAAGTCATTAATCAAGGAAGCCTGTTCCTCTTTTTTGCCCATAAGTAGTAGTACTTTTCAAGGTCATGTGTTGAGTTATTTTGTGTTTAATCACAGTGTCATTTGGTGAGAAAACTTCTAAGTTGTATTATTCTAAATTTTGGGATGATTGCATATTACAGTGCATTCTCTCAAATTTAGCCGAAGCTTCTGCACTCCAAAGCATGCTGAATGATACAGGGAAATTGTTGCATTGAAACTCTATCCATTTTTCATGCTAGCAAGTGCTCAGTTTGGAATTATGGAAGCAACGTCATCCATTACCCAAATGCAATTTGACATGTCATTCATGAGTACTCCAATCATTTCTGAAACCTTTGCACCATTTTAGCAAACAATCTTTACTACCACTTAAATGATTTAGATGCCAAAAGGCATGTATTTCCCCATTTAATATCAACCTGGAGATTGATTTCATCTATAAAGGTTTCAGCATTATTACCAGCATATCTAAAAGTCTGATTATACTTGGGTACTCAAAAAGAATAGAATCTTTGCATTTATACTCAGCATATTGTAGAATGTTTGAAAGTGAGATGCTGAATATGAAAATCAAGAAATAAAGTTTTATTTATATGGCTATAAAATCAGTTATGTACCAGTACAAAAACTGTAAATAAATGAATAAACCGCAGATGACATAAGAGTGATGCAACTGACAGAGAGTTTGAGTAGGCAAAGATTTAAGGGTCCCAGAAAGGTCTACTGGAGAGGTGCAGTTTGCAACATTTCCCAGAGCAAAGCACAGAATCCCATCCATAAAGCTATCCTGGTGGTATAACCCACAAATCTCTGTTGTTATTCCACGACTTGCAAGTGTGAGCTGTGAGACCACCACCCCTCAACAAAAAAAGTAATTGCTGAACACTGAATGCTGAACATCAATTATCTGCTTTACCATTTGTGAGCAATGAACATCAATTATCTGCTTTGATATTTATGGGTGAGCAAGCACCCCTCACATACACCAACTTCAAGATCACAATAACTGCACCTCAGAGGAAAAGGGAATACTTCAAAAAACAGCAGTCTCAGACTAGTATATATAAGTCTCCGTTTTTGTACATTCGATCTCTCTATTCCAGGACTCGCACTAATGAACCTTGAAATATGAAAAGGTTAACAAATCTTACATGACAGAGAAAGACTTGAGCTAGGATGATTCAAACTAAAACCTGAGGCTCACCACCAATCCCAGGACAGCTGAGAAGATTCCTCGTAAAATTCTGCGGGGCAGAAAACAGCTCCTTAAATAAGCAGGTCTCTGGTTACATAGCCCTTTAAACACTATCTCAAGAATCTGAAAAGTTATTTTATGCTCAACAATGAGCCAGTGAAGAGAACAGAGGATAGATGTAATATGATTAAACATTTAGGCCCTGTAAGGAGCCTAACTGCCTACTGTTGCACATGCTGCAAACTGTCAAGATTGATGTTTGACAGCAGAGGCAGAGAGAATTACAGCAATCCTGACATGAGATAAGTAGCACTTGCTCAAGAATTTATAAGTCTTCTACAGGTTACAGGATTATCAATAATGAGGCCATTCAGACTTACTGTTTGATATTAATAATAAAATATCCTTCAGAAACAAGGAATTGCAGAGCTACAGAAAGTTGTTTGTAATTGAAGTAGACAATTTTAAACTGAAAGTTGCCTTATATGAGAATAAATAAATATTAGAATGTCTTTCTTTAATTTTAAAATCATCTGAATGTTGAATTTAATTCCTTCCTTGGTTATTTAGCTAGGGAAAAAAATCCTACATTTCCAAATCACAAAGCTTAGATCTTTTTAAAGCAATGCATTCCAAGGCTATGTTGCTACTTTTACTGCTGTGGTCAGATAACTATTTAAATTTCTGTGATTCACAATGCTGAGTTCTGTAATGCAGAGACCTCCACATAAAGCATAATGTTAATAATACACACCAAAGATTAGGCAGCCTTTATAGATATAAACACTTTCTTAGCTCCCTTCTGAACAAACCCTCGCTACTAATTATCTACTTCAATTTCTCTTATCTATGGTGCCTCAATACGTACCAACCTACAATCCTCCCTAAAAACAAAACTAGGGACGTGTTATAATAAAGTCACCAAAATCACTACAAATGCTAAATACTCCACCCACCACTGCAAAGCTCTACACTCTCTTAAATGGCTTGAACTCCCTATCTCTCCTACCTGCAACTTAACAACCACACACAAAACAAATTACAAGCCTCTAATTTGCCCTATACAAAAATTACCAATAAAGGCGAACATGCCTTATAAAAGCAGAAAAGATACAGTTTGTTTGCATTGTGGTAATCTTGAAACTAGTGAACATTTTTTAGAATATAAAAGAGTCAAAACATTACGGAAAAAGATTCAAGATATGAAGTATGTGGAAGGGTTTAAGGATGCGAGTACTTCAAATATGGATATGATTGAGACTGGGTTTTACAGAAACAAAAAGAGCTTGAAGAAACTGATACAAATATTTTCTATATTATGCTTAATTTGGAATCAGAGGGTAAAATAAATAACATTTAATGCAAAATGGGATTTGCCAATGAATTTAAAAAAGATAAGGTTTTGGTTGTGGAAGTTGGGGTGGAGGTCAAAACTGTAATAGTTTTTTTTTTATGTATAAGATGAAGGAACTAGAGAAGAAAGATGTAAAATATGATTCAGAAACACTGTATAAAATGTAAATAATAGAAAACATATATATATATATAATGTAAATATTTTGAAATGTAAATGATTATGATTGTTGTAAATAATTAAGACTGGTTTTAATAAAGGAACCCTACTCTTCTGTGAGTGTAGGAGACTTTTGCAGTTGTACTTCCTGCTTATATTCCTGGAGGGAAGGTGGTTGGGAAAAGCAGAGAGTGTAATGGAGGACAGAGATGTTTGCGGTTCTCATGGCGATCCTGGTCATGATGCAGGAGATCGTGTTTTGTCAGCTGGACAGAAAAGGGTGAAAATGAAATGGAGTGGATGTTATGAACAGCTAGTGTTTAGCTGTCTCTAATTTTTTTGGTTGAGGAGGAAATAGTAATGACTGAAGTGTCATCTGGCAGCCTATCTGATGAAAAGTTGGTTTCATATTTAAAGTGGATCCTAGAGAGGAGTCAGAGATACTGTGGTCAGAGGTTATGGACAAGGTGTTCAGTGAAGAAAATAATCAGGATGGAAAGGAAAGGGTTCATAAGATGAATAAATTAAAAAAGGCGACTGAGAAAGTTCCAGAAAGATTGTATACTGAGGCAGTAGGAAAGACAAAGGGTACTGTTCAGGCTGCAAGAATAAGAAAAAAATAAGGAAGCAGGTATATATATATATATATATATATATATATATATATATATATATATATGTATAATATATATACTTTATTTGGAACAATTTAGTACTGCCATTAGCGCTTGCAGCATAAATCGTTAGGTCATTGATTAGTTTGGGAAAAGAATGCTTTTATGACTTGACTTTTGATGCTGAAGAACTACTGGACAAAGTTTTGTTTCATTGAGAAACTAAGGATCGTTTTTCCTGGAATGACTATTTATTTCTGGGCAGGAGAATAATTTATCGCAGAAGGTGCATCTGCAATTTCAGACTGATAAAACTGAGTTGTAGGACATAAAATGTGATTTCTTAACAATGCATTTCATGATACTGTGAAAATGAAAGATAAAAGGGGTATTTTGAATGGGGAGTGGCAGTTGGGTGTAATTCTGAAATATGAAAAAGATATTGTAAAACATTTGCCAAGTGTTATTCATGTTGTGGTAATAGCGGAACAGTTAGATATATGGGTCAACTGAAATCATATTACTTTTGTGGTGAAATTAATCATGATATAAATGAGTGTTTCAAAATCAGATGTTATTAACGTGGATCAAAGAAGATATGCGTAAATGTAAGAAGTGTGGAATTTGTAAGGATGGAAATGGTTTTAATTGTGATAAGGGCAATTTGTGATATTATTGAGAAAGAGAGAGATGTAAGTTATGATAAACATGAGGTAGAAGGGGTACACAATAAAAATGTTACAAATGAAAATAATACAAGTGACAGTGAGAAAGGAGTAGACAAAATTTCAATAAGTCATGAGGATCAATGTAATATTAATGAGGATGATGAAAATGAAGAAAAGATAGACAGTGGAAAGTCTGATGCCAGTGAATGGATTGTAAATGAAATCAGAAAAGAAATTCAGTAGAAGCTAGGCTAAGGGTGAGGAAGAGAAAAATCAAAAATATATCACCAAAAATTAAAAATAAAGGCAAGGAATAATGTTACATTTGTGTCAACTGATGTTAACAGTTGGATTAATCATTTGCAATGGTATAAAAACGTGATGCAGAAGTAGTTTAAATGCAGCATACAATATTTGTTCAGAAAATAATAGGATATAGATGGAGACATTGTGGGGAGGGAGGATTGTGTGAATTTAGCAAGCGAGAGATGATTGGCTATGGAATTTTTGTTTGGAGGTGATGTTAAAGTATTGCATTTTTGTAATATTAAATGCAAGAGAGCATCAGTTGTGGATGTGAGAATTGGTAGGGATGTATTTAGTGTGATGGGGTTTGTGCTCATACTTCAGTAAAGAAAAGGGAGGAATTATTTGAGTTATTGAAACCATATGCTATTGTAAATATGAAAATGATTTTGATACAGATTTTAATTAAGAAGATGTAATAAGAAGGAAAGAGTAAATATGAAGAGATTAAAAGAATTTATGAGATGTGGAAGACTAAAATGTGGAATAGTAATGAGTTGATGTATAAAAAGTGGACTTGTATACTGTGATTGATTTCTTTATTATATCTAATTCTTTAAGAGAGACACAAAACGGTAAGATTAATAATGGCTTTACTGACTATAGAAGCATTTGGGTTGAATGTGGTAAAAATAATGTAATAGTTGAAGTAAAATTAATTTAATGACTGTTTTTTTTATATTAGTTGGTGTTAGAAAGAGGTTAAACAGCAGTTGTGTGATCATGTGTCAGTGAGGGATTTTTATGTGTTTTGGTCTGAATGGTAAACAGTATTTAAAGAAAACATATAAAAAGTTTGAATTTCGAAATGGGAAAAGGGAACATAGGATAAAATTGTTTAAAAAACAAAATATTACAAAATACTGAATAGTTTGGGGAATAATTCTGAGTTTTTTTAAAGTACAAAAGAGAGATTATTTTGAAAATAAAACAGAATTGAAGGCATATGTAAAAACATCGGTATCATTTGAAGGGTAAAAGAGATTATGTTTTTCTGTCTTTTTGGGTAAATGGGTTAAGGGTGACGCTAGTATTATGAGAAAATAAAAACTGTGGAAGAGAATATTGTGTATGATCAAAAAGATGTTTTGTTAAATGTGGAAAAGTATGTTAGAAGTATATATGAGAAAGGAAGTAATTATGAAGAGGTGAGATGGGAGATAAAAGTTTTTTTCAGTGAAGCTATTAATACTTGAATGACAAAGGTTACCTTGGATGAGTTGAATAAGATACTGGATAAAGTTAACATGAAATCAGTATCAGGTCGGGATGGTATGGGTTATGAAGCATATAAAAAAATTAAAGGCAAATAGAAAAAAATATATGTTTTCAGTGAATGGATAAAGGAGGGGGTATTAAATGAACAGATTTGTGAGGGTATCATAACATTTATATGGAAAAAGAAAGGTGAAAAGAGAGACATTAAGAAGTGGAGATCTATAACATCAAACAATGCAGACTCTCTCTCTCTCTCTCTGTCTATATATATGAACAGTATATATATATATATATATATATATATATATATATATATATATATATATACATATGAAAATAATGCAGATTAGGTTTGGTGAACTATTAAATAAAGTTTTTGTAGATGGGATTTTTGATGTTAAAGGTAAATGTAGTCAGGATTTGTTAGTATTAGTGAGAGAAGTTGTGGATGATATTTTGTATAGAAGTGAAGACGTTATTAGTGGGGAATGTAACGAAAGCATATGATTGTGTGGATCATTAAAGTTTATGGTTTATTATGAAAAAGTATGGTATGAAGGGTAATATTTTGAAAGTGTTGCAATCCATGTACAAGGTTAGGGTTTTCCTAAATGGATGGTTAAAAACTCAAAAAATAAGGCTTATCGAGTTTTTACATAGAAGACAAAATGCTCAGATGTTAAGACCACTGAAATAATTGTTCCATGAAAAGTATTTAAAAAAATGAAAAATGTGTTCCATGAAAAGTTAAGCACTTTAATCCTTACATGAATCAGGACTTCATCAGAACTAGCAATCATTAAAAGCCAATGACAATATGACAAGTTAATTAGTCATGTCACAAAAAAAACAATAAGATTGTTGTGAATATATATTTATCTTTTTATTGGAATGTCTTTTAAAAGCAAAGTGTGATCCATTTCTTAACATTTTACTAGGATCACTATCACTTCCAATAATCTTCCAATTATTCATTATAAACCTTTGGATGGAATTACTTTCTATTCCAAATTTTATTAACATAGATTGATCAAAATTATTTTCTTCTCCAAGTTTCTTATTTCCAAAATTAGTTAATTCTCAACATTTGATGGAACAATTATGTTAGTGTTCTTGGGTTCTGAACATTTTGCCTTCTATGTGAGAACCGGGTGAGCCTTGTTTTTTGAGTTTTTAGCAGTTTGGTGCTGAGGCTTGGCTCTCATTGCTTTGGTTAAATGGTTGTTTAGGTTCTGAAATTTATATGAGTAAGGATTTGAGACAAGGCTGTCCAATGAATGGGATCTTGTTTTCTTTAGTTATGAATGCATTTAATGTAAATATGTGTGAGTATTTGACAGAAGGTTGGTATATTGTTGATGAAGTTTTGTGTAGTCCTAATTTTGTTTAATCTGCAGATAATATAATTATTATGGCTAAGAATAAAAGGTGAATGGTAAGAATGATTCGATATTTTATAAGTTGTTTGGGAGAACAGGATTAGAACTGAGTAAAGATAATAGTTATGGGTTGCAGTAGGAGGGAAAGAAGGTATTAGGTTATTGGTTATGGAGGTAAGTTTGTTAGATGTTCAAATTTGGAATTAAATGGTTATTTATGAACAACGGGATGGTATTATTAAAAAAAATAAATCAATAGGTAAATTATTGAAAGGTTTTTGGATGTCATATAAGAGAAAAGGTGTATTTGATTAATTCAGTTGTATTAGGTAAAATGTGGTATTTTTTCGGTAAGGTTTTCATTATACCAACTTAAAGAAAAAAATAATTCATGCAATCATTTTTTTTCAGGGGGGAGGGTGAAGTTGGTTGAATCCCATGAAGAGGACAATTTTATATTTGGAAAGTAAAGAAGCTGTTTAGACTTAATCAAATTTTGTATGCAGCTTCTATGGATTTCTATAAGATGTTAGTTGAGAAAGGAAACAATAGTATAGGTTTAATGGCATTGATACTTTATACAAAATATGAAGAATCATGGGAAAAGAAGGTAGGATTAAAAGGAAAAGGAATTCTGAAAAGACTGAGCTTCAGGAATCATAGGATCATATGAGGTTACTAGGTTATTGGACATGAGGTCCTTATAAGCCTAGCCAAGAGTTTAACCCATGTTTAGACAAATCAGCACCCAATGCCCCTGTCTAGCAGGGACATGAGTGGAATCCCAGGGGTATATTTGCTGTTTCCCATCCAGTTATCCAGGTTGCACTTAAAAAGGGATAAAGAGGTACTCTGCTTGATGTGGAGACAGAGTCTGTTCCATAGAAGAGGGAGTCTCTGGGACACAAATCTGTCCAGCCAATAAGTCCTGTTGATGCCACAGACCAGGTCAAGGCCATGCATGTGGTTAGTCAAGTGGAGCTTGACTTGTGGATATGCAGCAGTCCCATCAAGGTGGGATCCATGATCTTCTTGTATGCCAGACAGAGGTCACCTCTGAGGACTCTGCATGAAATTGAGTACAGGGATAGGGCTTTTACCCTATCTGTGCATTGTAGATGTTTGAGGTCCTGGATTCTCCTGGTGAAGAACTTCTGTGGTCTCTCCAGCTACTGCATGTGCTTTGCGAGGTACATGCCAAAAGGTGCATTGTACTCAATAATGGGATAAGATACCCTTACTTATGAGGTGGGCCATGTAGAAGGCTTTCCATACCATGGAAGCAACATGGTGGTCAAAGGTCAGGTTGCTATCAACCTGGGTGCCCAAATCCCTCACGACTGATTGCGTGCTCAGGGCATTGTTATTAATGTGATAATTTGTGGGAACATCACTCTCCCCAAAGGGGATGATGATGCATTTTTTGGTGTTCAGCTTGAGGTCATGTTTCTGGCACCAGTCATTTGTCTGAGTGAGACCCTCTTGGAGGATGTCCACATCACTAGGGGAACTGATGACAGCACCCAGCTCACAGTCATCTGCAAACTTGATCAGCCATATCCCACTGGTTTTGGCCCACACCTCAGAAAAGTATATCCCAAATAACAGAAACCCCAAGACTGAACCCAGGGGTTCGCTGCTTCTTATGGGTCTACTGCGGTGGCTTCCCCTATTTTGACTACGTGGGTTCTATCAGTGAGCCAGTTTGCTACCCATCTGGTAACATATAGATTGATGCCTAGTTGAGAGAGTTTATCTATCATGCCCGAGTGGGGAATAGTGTCAAAGGCTTTGGCCAGGTCAAGGTAGGCGGTATGCATTATCTTCCCCTTATCCATGGCTTTGGTGACTGTCTCAAAGAACCAAATTTATCAGAAATGACCTCCCCTTGATGAAGCCAAACTGTGTGGGATCAAGTGTTTGGAGGTTGCCAATGTTCTTGTTAATGAGGCCCACGATAATCCATTCCATGGCCTTGCAGATTAGATTAGTTAGGCTGATGGGTC
>NC_056746.1:40369246-40389246 GCF_019279795.1 Protopterus annectens | reverse complement strand
TAGTTTGATTTACATTCCTGCTTGACTCCAATATGCATCTGCTAGATTAAGCAGAGAAGTCATCTTAGATTTATTCTCCTCATGTTTCAAAACTTTCACTAAGTTTGAGTCTTGTGAGGTCAGCAGGTATGTGTGGAGTCCCACGATTGCAGATCTATACATGTAATCAATTTTAAGGAGGCTCCTAGTCCAGCACTGTAGCTATCATTTGTCGGCCTTTCAAATGTTCACTCATATGGTGTCGGTCATATGAGTTTCAAACATTTGAAAGTTTGAACAAATGAAGGGCTCCCATATATATATATATATATATATATATATATATATTTATATAACTATATATATATATATATATATATATATATATACATATATATATATATATATATATATATATATATATATATATATATATACACACACATATATATCTATATATATCTATATATACATATATATATACACACATATATATCTATATATATCTATATATATATCTATATATATATATAAACCACGAAGACTCCAAAAAGTGATAAACGGACTAGTTCAGCAAAGCACGGGCTGTTTATTGAACGTAAGTGCTTTCGGCTAAGATATTCCTCAGCCTTCTTCAGACAAAAACAATATATTATTCACAGCAGAACCTTATATATAAGAAAATATGTGCTATTTAAAACAATTAAAGTTCAAATTCATTAACCACTTGACTGGCTAAAAACTTAAATTTTAAAGGGCTAATACCTATTAACACAGGCAGTTATTTACTTTCCCACTCATCGCACAATATAAAACAAGACATAACAAAACTACTTATGTTTTCTATTTTCTAAATAAACAATAAACAAATAAACTGGGAATTTATGAAATATTTCAAACCTATCAAATGTGTCAAATATTTGATCAGTTATTTAATCAAACACAGTAAGCTACAATACGCTAGACTAACATACGGAACTCCTAAGAAAGTATAACCATAAAAAATATAAAAATATATATAAATATAAATATAAATATAATTATAAATAAGTAAATAAATGTAAATGTACATATTACCTACCTAGTTTAACCAATACATAAGTCACTTAGTAATGGTGACATTTATATCAATATAGAAAGGAACCAACAATTATTATTGTTATAACCATTGTTGTATCTATGAACATAAAAAGTACATATACATATATATATATGTGTATATTCCCCTCATACATTATATATATAAAAATACTAATAATAGTTACAATATGGAAACTCATCTCTTCAGTGCTTTTAGTTTGAGGATGCTCTTTATAGAGACATACTCATTTAAACCTGGGGGTACCTGTGTGAAAATTCTAATTTGCCAAAAGACCTCCTGTGCTTCCAACGTTAATTGCCATGGACCACCCCTAATGTGGGATTTAACCTGATGAACAATGGAAAACAGAAAGGAATGTTCCGGATGTTCACAAGTGTGCTTTGCCAGTGCATTGGTCAAGTCTTTTCTCCCTATGGCATACAGGTGTTCGTAGAATCTTTTCTTTAATGACCTCTCCGTTTTGCCAATGTAAAAGGAGGAACATTTCTTACACAAGGCCACATATGTTTTTATGATTAAATAACTGATCAAATATTTGACACATTTGATAGGTTTGAAATATTTCATAAATTCGCAGTTTATTTGTTTATTGTTTATTTAGAAAATAGAAAACATAAGTAGTTTTGTTATGTCTTGTTTTATATTGTGCGACGAGTGGGAAAGTAAATAACTGCCTGTGTTAATAGGTATTAGCCCTTTAAAATTTAAGTTTTTAGCCAGTCAAGTGGTTAATGAATTTGAACTTTAATTGTTTTAATTAGCACATATTTTTTATATATAAGGTTCTGCTGTGAATAATATATTGTTTTTGTCTGAAGAAGGCTGAGGAATATCTTAGCCGAAAGCGCTTACATTCAATAAACAGCCCGTGCTTTGCTGAACTAGTCCGTTTATCACTTTTTGGATTCTTCGTGGTTTTCATATTTTTCAGTGTATTTTGCATATAAATATATATATATATATATATATATATATATAGATACATAGATATATAGATATATAGATATATTATATATATATATATATATATATATATATATATATATATATACATATATTTATATATATATATATATATATATATATATATATATATATATTAACTATAAATATGTGTATGTGTATCTGTATACTTGTATATCTGTATAGCTATATATATATATATATATATATATATATACACACACACACACACACACATATATATATATATATATATATATATATATATATATATATATATACATACACACACACTCACACATATATATATATATAAAATATATATATATATATATATATATATATATAACATATATATATATATATATATATATATATATATATACATACATATTCCCCCTCATATTTTACAAAATATTAACTGTAGAAAATATAGGTTTCAAAATATTAAGAAAATTCAAGATTTTTTTGTGGACAGTCTTATTAGGCAAATCACCAGTTAAAATGCTGAAGAAACCCTTTTCCATGTTTTTTAGAATTTTCTAGAATTCAGTTATTATGGCAGATGGTTTTGCAGTCTCATAATGTTGATTTTCTTGTTATTATCACATTATGTCTCATTCTGCATGACTATTATTCTAAGTTTTTACCTTTTGCTGTATGTTTGGAAGATACATTTTTGTTTGGGGTATTATGGCATATTTGGTTAGCAAGATGTGAAGAATTATTGTTTAACAAAATTTAGGATTGTATTTCGATATTTGGAAAGCTGAAGAAATGGTTGTGAAAGAAATGGTGTAGGAATATATATTTGTTTCTCAAGATTATAATGTTTGATTATTGGACATGTTTTTATTGTAGCATTTTGAGTACATGTTTTACCTTTCTTGATTATGTTATGTGATGGTCTTGCTTGCTGCCATAATAAAGTCGACTCCTCTTTTTGATCAGTGCCATGGGATCTTTCCCATCCACTTTAGCTACCACCAACTCAAGCAGATGAGGCCTCGGTTTGACGACTCATTGAAAAGATGGAATACTGCACCCCTCTTTTGCTGCACTACAGTGTTAGCTATCCATTTACTTGATCCAGGAAGAGAACCTACAGCCTTCTGTACCAAAGGTGAGTGGGGTACCTATTATGCTACTGATACTGCTGATGTTGCTATACACCAAATGTTATATATCATTTGATAAGTGTGAAGCATTTTCCTTGTTTTCCTGCCCAACTGATTTTTACAGCCTGTTAGTCACCCAAAAACTGTAAGTTAGAACAGGAAAAGCAAACTGATTTATAGTTTAGACATTATTTTTAGATTAATGACAGTTTTCAATATTAGAGCAGACCACCAAACAAAACGACCAGCATGTAGAAAAAATGCCACGTAGACCAGAATCCCCAAATAAATCCAAGATTTTATTTCACAAAACACAGTGTTTTGTAAAATAAAATCTTGGATTTATTTTAGTTTTCAATATTAGTTTTAATCTTCTTTAGTATTCATTACCAAGTTTTCTTCTCATTTTTTCAAGTTTTATTGCTGATTCTGCATCTACTCCCAAATATTTATTCATTTCCTCCTGTTCAAGTTCCTTTATATTACATTCCTCTCCCCAACTAATATTTTCTTGGTGCTGTAACTTTCCCGTTTTAAATATTGCTCGTTGCACACTTATCAATGCCAAATGATATTCTTATATCATCTGAAGTTTTGACCATTCAGAATTATGCTTTCAACTCCTGATCAGATGAACTATACAATTTAAGTCATCTGCAAAAAATAAATGATATGTCCTTAAACAAGGTTGTTTTCTGGGAGCCAAATTATTACCATGGCCTAATCTGATAAGTAAATAGTTTAATTGGTTACGGGCAAGACAAGAGAACAATGGTTTTGACAAAGAATCACCCTGGAATATCTCCCTTTGACTTTTCACCCCTGGGATTATAATTTACCCTTTGTCATGACAAAATGGTTTGCTACTGTTTTATGGTCACTGTATTGTAATTGATCAATGTACAGTATATCTTGCACATTTGTAAGCATTTATCTATGAAATTGGGATGTCATCAAATGTTTTTTGGTAATCTATCTATGCCATGCTTAGATTCATCCCCCTCTCACAATTCTATATTATTTAAGATAGACAAGACTTCAGGTGTATCAATTACTCTATTAAAAGGCCATTTTTATTTTTCCCAAGGTCTTGCACAACTGGCTTCTCCTTCATTCTCCCAGTTTCCCAGTTTGATTGGATTGCAATACATATCTTGAAACATAAACATTTCATGCTCAAAGACAGACAGGTGATGTAATTACCCTGTTCTCAAAACAGCTTACGTGTGTGAAACTAGAGTGAAAATGTGCTGAATGGCCTTTTAATATGTTAAATGATATACCTGAGGTGTTATCTATTTCAAAACATTGTTTTATTATCAAAAAACACTACAGAGCTGTAAAGCTGGTCTAGTATATGAAAATGAAAATAAAATGTTGTAAAATCAAAACAGGTTTTATAATCACATGCAGTCCTGTGATAGAGAGGGGGTGAACACTGGCTGCACCCCAGATGATATGTGTTTAGTCAGGAGTATGGGGGCTGGAGGGGGTAGGGGGGGGAATGGTGAGACAGAGTCACCTTTGTAGTTCCCACATCCTGGGGGGGGAGGGAGGTGGCTGTAGGGTATCACTTAACGTGGCCCCCAGGGAATGCACTAGGTGTTGCACTAATATATCTCAGTTATGCAAAGTATGCACTGCCCAGAGGCCAGGGGTCAGCATGTGTGAAGAGGCATGCATGCATGTACTCAACAGTCAACAGTATAGGTAAAGCTCTTGGTAAGTACCATGGGGATTAAGAGCAACAGGAGAAAGGGAACAGAGTACACAAGGTCCAGAAGCCAGGTCACTCCCTACCACCTGAGTGAGCTGATTTGGTCCTGTCTAGGAAACAAATGGGCTGGAGTGTGCATCACTGCCACACCCAAGGAGGAATAAATGGGACAACTGGGTGAAGGAAGGAAAGACAATTCTGCATGACCTTGGCAAAAAATATAAAAACTGGTTCTAAATTTTAATTTCAGTTCTTGTTAGTAGCAACTGAGCAGCTGTACCTCAAATGGATTATTTTAGGATTCAGACAGAAACTGAATATTCATTAGCTTCCTGGCTTGCCAGTCTAGTAAGTATCATGTTGTCACTTAATTGTCTAGTCACATCAGTGCAGCTGAAGAGTTTATGGAGAAATCAGATGTCTAAGGCTATAATGTGAACCCTGAACTGCTGCATCTGTTTCAAGGTGCTTAACCACGTGGCCAGTATCTTTCTAGAATCAGTAGTACCCCCACATTGGACATGCTATTTTGTGGGACTCATACTGAAAAAACAAACAGTAACTACATATTTTAAGGCTTATTTATAGCTGGTGGGGTTCAGACTATCTATCATATCAAGGATTTCAGTTCTTATCAGTTATCAAATATACTAACTGGTATGAAGTAATGCATCCCATGGAAAAACAACAGGTAAGCTAATGGGTCCTAACATAAATACCAAGCCATTCTGCCATGAAAACCCTTTATCCACTACACCTGTACTGATAGTCTCACTAGAGCCCCACCTGCACAAGTTGTCATATGATCAGTGCTAGACCATCCACTATCTGACCATCGAATGAGTGAAAGTCCTTGGTGTTCCTTACTATCCTAAATGACTCTACAGACACCCTGAACTCATTCCTGGGCATGTATCACAATGACAGTGCAGGGAGAACACCCTGTATCTGCAGAAGTGGGCCACCTTTTCCTTTTGGTGTGATATCCTTCCAGCTTAAAGTAATAAGATATATTTAAGGATTTACTCAAATTAAATATTTTTATTTTCATGTGACTCAAATCAGTCCTGTTTTTTTTTTTACTTTGAAATAGACCATGTATCTTTCCCATAACACTGAACACACAAGGCGGAATACCGCCTGCCTTCTAATAGTGTCAAATATAAATTAGCGAAAGAAGGCTGTATACAGTCATACCTGAACTCAAATTTCAAGTTATAGTTGAACTAAGATTATTTTGTCTGCAACATGAATATTAAAATCCATTGTCAGCAAGAGGAATGTAACCTTCCATCTTGTAAATGTGCAACAAACTCATATCATGAGCACGAACTTGGCAAAATCTGGAGTCCTTACTAACACCTAGGAAGCTCACACCATAATTGCAAAAGGTTATTTGCATGAATTGTAGAATTCAGTATTATTTGCCATTGATATTTGATAAATGAATCCTGAACAATGAATGTGTGGCAGACACTTTCTGTATTAAATAGTGTGGAACATCGAATGTTTGAGAGTTAAAATGAAGAACGTGCTGTTGGGCTACTGGGCTGCAGACCCTTCAAATACGTAATCAAAGCAAGGTTTTATTTTTTACTTTATTTTAATTTAATGCATCTTGGAAGCTGCCTGCAAGTTTCACTGACTTATTTATTGACAGAATCTCCTACTGTTCACACGAGATCCCCACTCTGAGCATGAATGGAAGGAAACAACAGAAAAAAAGCCGTCTTGTTGTTATTGGTTGGGTTGTCTCTACAGTGGTCAGTTGAAATCACGGCATTATGCCTGGTAATACTTGTACCATCTGCAATGATTTACTTTTAATGCATCAGTATTTGAGACCAGTTTGGTTGCCAGAAATGTGATATTACTCAATCATCAAAGTACCCACCCGTTTGGTTCTGTGACTTTGTCTGAATGGTTACCTCACTTATCTGCGTTAACCAGTCAGATTTACGCCCCGGCTTAAGTTGTCAGCAGTACCTGGAATTCATATTGAATTAGACAATGGACAAATTGTACATCAACACCCTGATTGGACAACAAGCATTCTCCAGCAGGGTATTAATGTACAAGCAATGGCCAGTGAAAAACGAGTCCACTGCTTCACAGCAGCTTATCAAGCCACCATGGAGCTCAGACTGGGAAACAGAACGGCCACCATTATTTTATGTTTGCTAAGCAGGGTTTTCCTGTTTAGCAAGTGTAAGATGTAAAAAAAGAAGATAAAAAGGTGTGTGTCTGTGTGTGTGTTTATGTCTGTGTGTGAGTGTATGCGTGCATGTCAGTGAGAGTGAGCGAGCCGTTAGTTTACACTCACTAAGCAGTGCTTTTGCTGTTTAGCGACTGTAAAATAAAAAGAGAAAATAAATGCAGCGCATGTAAGAGTGTATGCATGTATGTAAGTAAGAGAGAGAGTGATTTTGTGTGTGTGTGTGTGTGTGTGTGTGTGTGTGTGTGTGTGTGTGTGTGTGTGTGTGTGTGTGTGTGTGTGTGTGTGGTGTGTATGTGTATGTTTCTGTCTGCATGTGTATGTGTATGGGTGCATGAAAGTAGAGAGACTGTGTGTGTGTGTGTGTGTGTGTGTGTGTGTGTGTGTGTGTGTGTGTGTGTGTGTGTGTGTGTGTGTGTGTGTGTGTGTGTGAAGAGAGTGAGAGAGAAAGCGAGAGTGATGCATGAGTGAATACAAGTATGTAAGACTGTGAGAGAGATCGAGAGAGTGAGACTAAATGTGTGTATAGAAGCACAGGAGACTGTGTGTGTATATGTATGTTCGTGAAATCAGAAGAGACTGTATGCGTGTAAGGCAGAGAGAACGGGCCTTATGTAAAATTGCTGTGTCTCACTTGCTTATTATTTTTTTAAGCACTATAATATTTTTCATATATATTTGATGTAAAATGCTTCCTCTAACACCATTAACATTTACTACAGTAAATTTGAAACAGTAGGTGGAGGAACTATATATACTATAATATAGTGCTTAAAAAAAATTAAGCAAGTAAAACACAACAATTTTAAAGCAAGCCCATTGTTTAAGTGCAATAATGCCCTCCAGGGTGTGTGTTAATGTGTAATTAATGCCCTTCCAGGGGTGTAGAGGTCCTCCGCCTGGGGCATCAGGCCTCATAACACCCCTGGGCGGTAGTTAATTACACATTAACACACACGCTGTCAGGTATTATTGCTTGCTTAGCTCATTTAGTGCCAAACCAGGGTACCAACATTTAAGCCTAATTTGTTTTCATTTTATGTTCTAATAAGTATAAAAATATTGAGGAAGTATTTAATGGAAATATTCTGGGCCTGAATTAACTCAGTCACAATGGTCACCAAAACCAGCAAGCACACTGCATGCAGTGATGACACTGCTCACTTCTCTAATCTCCATGCTTTCTGCACTTCACTGTGAATGACAGAGGGAGCAAAAGAATAAGGTCGGTGCTAGAGAGAGGGATACACATGAATGAAATAGCACACACCTGTTCCATTCCCACATGCTGTTCACATTTTCTCTTCAGGTTTTGATGATCATGAAATATGTGGGAGCCTGTGAGACTTCCTAGAATGCTAAAAAGGAGCTAGTAGAAATTTCTGCTTGTCTCAAGAGGGAGAACTTGTGTGTTTTACTGCTCTGATCTCATAGAATACAAATACTGGTGCAGAGAGATAGCACTATTCCCACATGATCACTGCTTCAAATGGACCTTACAGTGCTATTCCCACATGATCACTGCTTCAAATGGACCTTACAGTGCTGTTCCCACATGACCACCATTTCAAATCGACCTTACAGCGCTATTCCCACATGATCACTGCTTCAAATGGACCTTATAGCGCTATTCCCACATGATTACCACTTCAAATGGACCTTATAGCACTTATTCTCACATGATCACCGCTTCAAATGGACCATACAGCGCTATTCCCACATGATCACTGCTTCAAATGGACCTTTCAGCACTATTCCCACATGATCACGGCTTCAAATGGACCTTACAATGCTTTTCCCAGATGATCACCACTTCAAATGGGCCTTACAGTGCTATTCCCTCATGATGACCACTTCAATTGGACCTTACAGCGCTATTCCCACATCATCACCACTTCAAATGGACCTTACAGCGCTATTCCCACATGATCACCGCTTCAAATGGACCTTACAATGCTATTCCCACATGATCACTGCTTCAACTGGACCTTACAGCGCTATTCCCACATGATCATCGCTTCAAATGGACCTTACAGCGCTATTCCCACATAATGACCACTTCAAATGGACCATACAATGCTATTCCCACATCATCACCACTTCAAATGGACCTTACAGCGCTATTCCCACATGATCACCACTTCAAATGGACCTTACAGTGCTATTCTCACATGATCACCACTTCAAATGGACCTTACAGTGCTATTCCCACATGATCACCGCTTCAAATGGACTTTACAATGCTATTCACATATTCACTGCTTCAACTGGACCTTACAGCGCTATTCCCACATGATCACCGCTTCAAATGGACCTTACAGCACTATTCCCACATCATCACCGCTTCAAATGGACCTTACAGTAAGTGTCACAAGAGAACACATACTGCAGGTAAATCTATGTGTTATAAAGGTACCAAAATACTTCTCGTAATTAATAGCAACTTGTTAACAAGAATTCAGAAACTAGCACCAAACTGCCACAAATCTTGTAATTTTCAGTGTTTATATTTATGGCCAGATGAAAACATTATAATGGTATTGTGTGAATAGGAGAAAGACTGAATATTAATGTTTTATAAACAAAAACACCCAAATAGTTTCTGAGGAATAGCTTTAGAATTAGATGTTACTCATTAAGGGAAATCCAGGGACAGCAGTGTTTGTCTTTATATAGCATACAGTGGTGCAGCAGATAGTGTTGTTACCTCACAGCAAGAGGTTCTCTGGTTTGATTCTCAGCTGGGGTGCCTTCCATGTGGAGTCTGCATGTCCTCCCTGTGGTCATGTGAGCTTCCTCCCACATTCAGAAGACATGCAGTAGGTGGATTTGACACTCTAAATTGGCCATAGGTGTGAATATGTGCTGTAAAAGAAGTACCATATCAGAGCTAGTCACCTGGTGGTGTAAAACTTGGCTTTAGATGACTGTCACTGTTAAAGTAACACCCTGAACTCAGTCCAAAAATGGGAGAAAGGGGTTGTGGGTGGATGGATGTAGCATATAGTCACTAATCCTGGACGAGCTTGACACAAAAAAAGTGAGAAGTCATAAAGAGTGAGGTTGTTTCTACACCGGCATACAAGAGAAAAAGTTTAAGCTGCAGCATGCATAGCATAGCCATTACTTTTATACCATAAATGATGTAGTGTGTACGGGTTATAGGAAGGACTATAATGCACAGGCTATCATCTGTAATGTGTGTGCAGGCCATCCAGGCAGTTTCGATAACTCTCACATATGGAAAACATGTGACATTTACCAATGGTTTGTGAGGATGACTTCTCTTAGGGACATCTGATTCATGACCTCAATGACAAATTCACATAAACTAGCAGAGCAAAGTTACAGTCATGCCATATTGCAAACCAGAAACATAACACAGTGTGGATTTGAGTTGCTAAAGTCATGGGTCTGCTTCCCAGACATATTTGGTGGTGCCCTGCAATACAATCCTGCCACATATGCAAATATTCTGACTGTTTGTGCCATTCTATATAAAGTAATACTGAGGAAACAGAGCAGGGTTGCATTGGGCAGGGATCAGAATTCCCAGCATCACAGGCAATGATAACTGAGACAGATGAGGAGTCAGAGAAGGAGCCAATAGTAAGGGATGATGTCAGGTGGAGGCGGAGTCAGAGGAGTAGCCAGTAACTGTGGACGATATGTCAGATGAAGGCAGCACAATAAGCCATGGCACTAAGAATCAGTGGATTTCCCATAGTTTCACTACATGAATATACAAATGCTAAGCAGATGAAGACAGTAAACATGATGTATATAAAAACATCACACAGTGCTTTAGACATAGGCATCCCTAGTCATAAAGTGTAAAAACCAGGGTACTCTTTTAATTAATTTTCACAGTTGCAGGGAGAATGCTTCAGTCTTTTTTAATTTGTCCAGGTCTTTTGGGTTTTTAATACCATGCCAGAAATGGACCCCACTCCTAAGTCAAAGTACAATTAAAGTTCATGAAATTAATATTGTTTCAATCTTTGATTTCAGCCATAAGTGCTCTTCACAGCACCCACAACATGCCCAATAGTGATTGCTTCTGCAATTCATATGGAGTTACATGTATCGGTAACATATCTAAGTATGACTACAAATTCTTTTTATAAGACCCACTGCTCTTACTACTATTGAAACTGTCTTGGATATCCTTCTTCCACATTGCCCTCATTTCTGCCTGCAAATCCTGGTATTTTATGACTTTGTGTTGCTGTGTGAATAAGACACTGTGATCAGTGGGTGCAGCAATTTGAATGATCAATGCTACTTTTGTCTTCTTTTCATGGACTACTATGTCTGGTTTTCTCACATGTTTTTGAACTGTTGGTAATGGGCGATCCCATGTGATATAAACTTTATCATTTTCTGTAATACTTTGTGGCTCAAGTTTCCAATGTTTTTCAGCCACTTCAATATTATAATATTTTCACAATCCCTAATGCAAAAGTCTTACCACATTATTATGCCTTTCAGTATACAGTCCTTCTGCCATTAGTATATCACACACTCTTTGCTATATAACTATACAGATGCTAAGCAAATATAGATGATCAAAATGATGCATACAAAGACACCAGGCTTTCCTTACCCATGCATTGGCTGGACAATCTGTGCATCAGACATAGGCAGCCCTAGTCAGAATGTGCAAAGGGTTGGGCACAGTTATTATTGCATGAACAGGTGAATAAGGGGAGTACAGGACAGCATGTCTTTCACAGGGAAGAGCATGAATGTGAGTCCTGAGATCTGAGAAAATGAACAAATGAACTTATGGGCTGTATAAAGAGGTTAAGTGGGGAGGTTACCATTTTGAAAGACCTGGCTCACTGTGTATATGGGATGTGAAAAGGGCTGTATTGGTGTGTCTGCCGGGGAACAGCCTCAGCATGTAGGGCAGCAGTATGCCATGATGGACAGGTCCAAGGCATGCAGAGGAAAGGGGTCAGCTTCCCATGCATGTCCCCACTTATGAGAACTGGCTGTTGCACTACACTGGCTAGATGTCTGTGTGTGACCTGAAAGTGATTGCTGTCTGGTGGTAGAGGTGTCAGCACATCCATGACCACAGGGACAGCCTCTGTTAGGTGTGGGCACATCCAAAACTGAAGCAGTAGTGGAACTGCTAGCACTGTGGGAGTGGGACCTCACCCATCCTCAGCCAGCTTAGCTATCATCCAAAGACACTGCAACATGACTGGCTGTGTCCCCTACATCAGCATGCACTGCCTGGATGACCCACACAATCTCTGCCAAGGCCCTCGTGGAACTTGTTGGGCCTACATGATGGTTCTGCACATAAGATATGTAGCAGCTACTGGCACACCTACCACATGGGGAAGGCAGTAACCATACCTCATGCAAGCACCAGTGACAACCCCAAACTCCCATGTGGACCCTCCTGCCCACAATGAATAGGAGCAGATTCTGACATGTCTATAGTTGGAGCCACCACATTTCCCTGATCTGCAGTGCCCTCCACAACCTGCCCATTCCTAGATGGTAGTATGTCATGGGTACATGGGTATGTACACACAAAGACACTGTGGAAGCAACGTATGGGTCACACTCCATGTGTCCAACACATGGTCTGTAGCCATGGACTATGCCTGTTCATTCCTGTCATCATCATCCTCATCATGAGAGGCTAAGGATCCTCCAACATCTGACAGGGGTAGTTCCACGGTTCAGGTAAAAGGCAGTGCTTCACCTGTGAATAAATCAAAAACAAAACATGAACCCTGTAAATATGCTACTCACCACAACTACATATGCAAGTGGTATCATTATAACTACAAAGAAAGATACTGGTGCATAACCATGGTTATACCTTGTGCAGATGTTTGTCACACCTCAATACCAGATGAACAAATATGCATTAGGTGAGATAAGTGTAATTAAAAGTAAAGTGACTAACATCTACAAATTAGGCAAATAGTAAGCTAAGATTGCATACCTGGGACATCACCCATAGAAATCCTTGGGGCTTATCTTTCCCTACCATGAAATTGTTGAAATCCTCCCACCACATACAGATATGGAAGGGCTTGTTAGTGTTATTGCAATGCCAGTGCAGTGCAAAGAGCCATCTACCATGCAGACAGAGGACCTATAGTACCATGTCATTCTCGGTATCAGTTTACTAGGACCTCACGCCAACTTACATTTAAACACAATAATTCCTTTTGTCTTAACTCCCCAGCAAAAGTTTAACAGGTGCATGAGCACATGTTATCAAGCATAAAATATCACAAGGATAGTTGCAATACACACACACACACATGCGCACGCATGCACACACACACACACACACACACACACACACACACACACACACACACACATTGTAGTGATTATTTTATATAAACATATGTTGAAGGTATACATTACAGTGGTACATAGCAATATATTTTCAAAAACCATAACTTTACCATGCTGGCATACCACAACGGTGAGTACACATGGGGCATTGTACCCCTGTAGGCACCCTTTACTATTATAGCCACACTAACATAAAAGAAGCATTCCTAATAGCACAAACAAATACAAATTCTTGCAAGGAAGTGGTACTGGATTTTGCCTATGGTGATTTGAACATGGAGCAGCTCAAGTGCATTGTCCTGTTTGACCAGCCTTGAAGTATATTTATTTCTGATGTAAATAGAGAACCCTCCACCCTTAGCCCAGACTGTGAAGTAGCTGGTCTAAATGTGTGGAAGGCATTATAACCTTGCACTGTTGGTGTGCTTTCTGCAGCTTTAAACCATGCCTCAGTGATCGCACAGACATCAGCATTCTCTAGGGTAAAGAGAGCTTGTAGGGAGGGGAGTGGAGTCATAATTTCCTATACAGTCATGCTAAGTTTTCATCCTTACTAGACCCCCTACTCCTTTCTCCACAACCACCATCTGATTTTTCTTAAAATTATTGTTAAACTCCATTTACCATATTTCATTTACTCTTTCATTCCATATAACACAAATAAAAAACTGTTTACCTATTCTTTTAACATATTCTTTACTTCTATACTTATAATATCCATATTTAATCATATCAATGTTTATTTTATCCACTTCTTTTATATCCTCAAAAAATCTTCTTTACATAGTTTTCCCCATATTTTTTTATTACTCTTTTATATTTCAAAAACATGTTCCATAGTGTCTTCTTGAAAATGTAAACATATTCTATCACGTTTCTTTTTATATGACAGAGCTCCTTTCACTGGCAATTTATCTATTGCCATTCTCTACAAAAAATCTTGACATTCTATTTTCTGATTACACCATTTGCTTATTATTATAGCTTTAATTTTTTTCATCTGTTAGATTTTCCCATGGTTTACGTAGTAATGTTTTATCATTACATTTTTATACCATACCTTTCTATTTTTTTCTATATCATCAAATTTCATTTTCTACAAAAATATTTTTTCTTGGTAACATCTTATTTTTTCATTTATACACTCTTTTTCTCTTTTACTCTTTTTTACCATACCCCCCCCCCCAATTATAATACTTATACAGTTTTAATATTAGTGTCTCATCTTTTTCATTTATCCATTGTAACACATTGTGTACACATTTAATGAAGCAGTATATATGACTGGGTTAATTCGATATCATAATACCATCCACAGTTTCTCTAACTATCATACCTCATTTTTGACAACCCTTCCCCTTTATACTATATATGCTATCTTGCATAATATTTCCCATCTTAGTTTCAAATCTCTTTTGTATTATTTCATAAAGATCTTATAATCATTATTATTGAATACTATTGGTCTCCAGTTTTTTACTTCTCTTCTATATTCCTTGTTCTATATTAATTTAAGTATTACTCTACATAATTCTTTATACATAAAACCTTCTTTTAACCATTCATTCATATTCTTTAAAAAATATTTTTTTTCCAATCCCTTACATTTTTATACATGTCATACCCTATTTCATCTGGGCCTGCAGCTGTATCTGTATTTACTTGTCCTAATACGTTATCTAGTTCATTTAAATAAATCTCCTTTCCAACTTTTTATTCTCTTTTACTGTTAACATTTTTTACTTTCCATGTTTTTCACTACCGTCTTTTTTCTTTAAACATTTCTTGTACATATTGTAAACACTGCACTATTCATAATCTTTCTACTTTTTTATATTTCTGCTTTTACATTTTTAATTCTCTCATTATACTACCATCTTCCTTTACTAGTCTGCTTAAGTAACTTTATGCTTCTATTTTTCCTTGTAAAAATACATTTGCTTATATAACAATTATTGTATTTTTTCTTGATTTCATATTATTCTTTTTCTTTGTCAAAGTACTTTCTATCATTATGTTCTAAATCTTCTAATGCATCATTAAAGGTTCTTTTATATTTTTCATTCTCTACTTTTCTCAGATAATATTGCAACAGTAAAAAATTATTTTTATATTTTCCTTAAATATCATCCACCATTCAGACCAATTTTTATAAAATGTTCTCACAGTAATAGGATCTGCCCATAACTGTATTACTAATCTCTTTCTTTCTTCACTCCATGCTTTCTCATTTATCCTTTTTATTCCTTTACCTATTTTATACATTCCTTGTTTTCTTTTATCTCTAAACATATTGCAAGATAATCAGAAAATCTTGTTTCAACTACCACCTCTTGTCTCATACCTAAACCTTCTGATACTATGAAATTACCTATTTCAGTTCATCACTCACCCCTTTTGTAAGTCCATAAATTTTTGTCCCAACGTTTTAACTTACCACATCTTATAACTGCTAACATTTTTCTTATATTTCCTTTCTTTATATTCTTGCCTTTTAAATCACAATTAATGTATCCTATTATTATAATATTCATGTTTATCACTACATAGTATAAAATCTGATTAAATAAGCTTTCCAGTCTTTAAAGTTAGTATAAGCATACCGTATTAGAATTCGGCAGACTTGTTTTTTCCATTTTAAATCTACAATTGTTAATTTTTTTTGCTTAACTTACATCTAATATTCTTACTGTAGTTCTATAGAATACAGCTATTCCAGAACATCTCTCATTTCCCATATTCCAGATTATCCTTTCTCCCCAAAGTTTCTTTGTAATCTTTCTTAATTTGTTAAAAATCATACATCTTCCAGTATAATTACATCTACATCACATATATTATACCACTCCAAACTTCCTGTTCTTCTTACTATATTCTTAATACTGTTCACATTTAGAGAAAGCACTCTAAAATGTTTATTTTCTCTTCCATAGATTCATGGTTTCATAAAGTCATAGCTACTTACTGAACTAGATTTCTTAACAGGTCATTCTAAGCCTAAGCAACTTCCTTCCCAAGGTGATAATCAAACCCTGTACCTTGTATCTGTGCATCAAACACCTTAACCATTACACCAACACCCAGTATTTAGCTGTATATATTATTTTTCATTTATTTCCTTTCATTTTTACATTTATATTATCCCTTTAAATTTTCTTTTTCTCTATTTTAACATTTTACCAATAGAATTATCTCCCTTTTACTACCTCCCAGTTTATGTCTTCCTCATCACTTATTTCTAAACCTTCTTGTTTGTCCCCTTCATTATTTTTCTAATTCAAATTTTCTTCTATTTCTGCTACTTCTAAAATGTCTTCTCTCTGTTCATTTTCTTCTCTTTCTTCATCTTTTTCCTTACTGTTATTTTCGTTTTTGCAATCTATCCATAAATATCTAGTTTGTCATGTTTATAACATTTCAATTCACATTTATTTTGCACCATGTCCCAATTCCCCACAAATATAATATTTTCCTTTGTAACAACTACTTATCAAATGCCCTTTGTCTCCATAAAAAAATAAAAACAAAAACAAAAAAAAAACTTGTTTTCGGTTGTCCCACATATTTTGCAACACCTCTGTTCCCCTCCACATTTGTCATGCTTGGTATATGTATAATTTTTTCTCTTTTTGTTTTTTAACACAATATTACAATCCTAACCACCAGTCCATAATCCCCTTTTGTCATAAACATTTGCAGTTTCCAGTACTTCCTTACATAAAGCTTTCAAATATCCTTTCAAAGTCTCTCTTTCTACCTCTGTTCAAAAATGTACATGAATCTTCTTTTTAGATTCAGTGTTAAATGCTTTCATCACATAAACATTCCATAGCTATTTTTTCATATTCTCCAAGAAAATTTTCCATTGAAAAAAAATTCTCTCAATTATAATGTCACAAAATGACTTTTTATTAATAAGAATAAATGCTCTTACCTCATGCATTTTTATGCCAAAAGGAGCTATTAAATTGTCCCACACTTTATACCTGTCCATTTCTTTGTCTTCTTTACTTTGAATCCTTACCAGATACTTCTGTTTTTCATTTTCTTCTGCCTTCGTTTCTGTTACTTCACTTTTGCCTTCTTTTACTTTCTCTGCATATGTTTTCTTTTGCATATGACCACTATTCTTCACGATTGTCTCTGCATCCTACTTTTGCATTTTCTCCATAATGTCTACCAGGAAACATCCCCTTCAGTTTGTGGCTCACTCTGTACCACCATTTTTTAAGTAACCAACCACAAAAGCCCAAAGGTTAAATAAAACAAAACTAAAACAGCAGAATCATGCATTAGTAAACAAAGAAGATGTAGTGTTCATCCAAGGAATTTATTAAGCGCTTTCTTCTGTAACAGGACTTCATCAGAATAAATCACAACTAACACAATACCCATTTTATAATACATAGAGGCTAATCAAAAATGTCTACCAATTAGTACTTCACAAATAATAAAATCATTGCTGATAAAACAATAAAAAACTATCTTCTTCTTTTGGCTTTTCCTGGTTCAGGGTCACCACAGCAGAACAATGGTCCTCAGAACAATTGGCAGTGGAGTTTTATGTTTTCAAGTTGCTAGCCCAATACCTAACCTTCCACAGAAGACACATACATGCACACATTCACACCTAAGGCCAGTTTAGAGTGTCCAATCCACCTACAGCATGTATTTGAGATGTGGGAGGAAACCAGACTACCTGGAAGAAACCTATATGACCACAGGGAGGACATGCAGACTCAGCACAGAAGGCACCCCAGCCAAAAATTGAACCAGAGAATGTCTTGCTGTGAGGTAGCAACCCTAACTGAATAAACAATAAAAACCTACTAAACATACCAAAACATTTATAAAAAAAATGTAATACAAATTGTGTGATTCAGACCAGGAAACTTGTCAGCTTGCATTCTCAACTGCCACAAAATGTCTTTTTTTAGTGACTGTTTTTTAAAACATCCCTCTTGGAGATCAACTGGTAAATGCTCCAAAACAAAGAAATAAAACTGTTAAAGGAGCAGCATGCTAAGGTGTGCCTAAACAAGGCACTATTCCTATCCTTAACTTTGATAGCATATAAATGCTCCTTAATTCTTTGCAATAGTTTTTTGCAGTCATTCCAATGTAAAATGCATCACAATATGAACAGATCACAATGTAAATCAGACCATTAGAATTGCAACCACAATATGCTCTGATTTTTATACTTCTTTCTGTGATAAATTAATGACACAACCTTCCCAAATAAAGTTGCAAGCACTGCAAAAACACATTTAAACATACCATTTTTGTTAATGTATAACAAAAAGGATTCTTAGCATTCTCATTTTTCCAAAAATTGCTTGGTGGACCTAGATGTTTTACAAACAAATATAGGAGAAGGGCCCATTGCAGTAAACACTTCAGGATTCCCATGACATATCTTCAAATTATGACTGATAATATTGCTAATATTATTATCATCTACTGGTATTTGTAAAATAAAACTGCTGGTGTATTTGGTGTTAATAGCACTACTCCCATGCACACCACCCACTAATATATGAGGAAAACATCCTCTCTCTTGAGTTTAAATTCCTCAGAGGTTTTTTCTAACAAACCAAAATTGTAACCTCTACTGCAAAACATATCAATGATGTCACTGATTCCCTCTAAAAACTTACCATAATCAGTGGTATGTCTAGACAGCCTAATCACTTGCCCCTAGAGATGGTGCTTTTCATTTAAGTGAGATGGGCAGTGAGGAAATATCGCTAATTATTGTAAAAACAAGCCCCAGGATTCAATAACACCTACACTAAGTCTACACAGTTCTGAGTCAACATCCAACATAGACATAACTTATGCCTTTTTCATAATAATTTTAGTTTTCCTACTGATATTCTTGCAGCTTTAAATACTGGGGGGATTCTTTTTTATATATCTTACTAGAAAAACCCTGTTTGTCCACATAACCCAGTTGGAGGGTTGTAATTATACAGCGATCGTTTGTTAAATCATCTCCATCAAACAGGTTTGTCTGAAAGATGTGCTCAGAATCCTGTACACGTTCTCTGGTGCTATCTGGTTTCACCTTCATTCCTTTCACCACTCCTTCATCTCTTTTCTCCATCTGCCTCCCTGTTTACCTGTGCTGCCCCTGCACCTGGAATAGAAACAGGAAGTGCTCCTCCAAAATGGGTTCCACTCACAACAATGCGTGGGTTTTTTATTTGTGAACATTCATACATGTCATATTATTTACATAGTTACATGTTCACATATTTACATTTTTTACATGAAGAACATCACTCAATACATCTTCAACTTATTTTAAAGTATTTCCCCCACTCTTCTACCCATAACCCAAACCATGCATTCTCCAATATTTTGTCAATGTCCATTTTCCACTCTATTTTATCTCATTAAGTCTCTCATTCTATATTGCCCATGTTACATAAAATATAACTATCAATTTTCTTTGCCTTTTCTTCAGATCTTGTTCCATAACAACCATATTCTAACATGTCCATATTTAACATTTCAAATTTCAAGTAATCTTTAACAAATCATGTTTACATAATTCTTTCCACA
>NC_056746.1:40361746-40364246 GCF_019279795.1 Protopterus annectens | reverse complement strand
TGAACTTTTGGGCGCAGCGCTGGGGCATACAGGAGTCCAAGGTCATGGTATACTCCTTGTAAAAAAAACATGATGTGAGACTGCTGCAAAACCAGTACCAGGGCTCCCAATACAAAATGCATGCCTGGGACACTGATGGGATCCTACACACAAACCCAGATCCGGGGTCTGGTGCGTAGTGAGCTCCTCAAGGAATTGGGAGATCTGCTAAACCACCTTGAGGGCCGAGTGGTGCATTTAAAGGGTAAGCTTCCCCCTCCTGCTCAGCTCTTAGCACAGCCACCTTCGGGGCTATGAAGGTGCAGTGGTGACTGCCCATGGGTGGGGACCTCTGTCCCACTGTATCCATTTGGGGGCTTGTGGGCTTCTGATTACCAAACACCCCTCCCCGTCCAAAATGTTTACCCCCACATGTGTCATATACTGCCCCTGCATGCTGTCTTGTCTGTCTTGTCTGTCTTCCTACCCGGCTTACCTCCCAAAATATACCTACTCTCCTTCCCCAACAACTCACTCTCACCTTAAAAAAAAATAAAAAAGGGCAATCTGTTCCCAAAAAAAAAAATTTTTCCCATAAATAGCTGTCCATTCTGCACACATGTCCACTGAACACATGTAATCTTCTCTAATTAGCTTCACAACACATTATTGTTGTCCTCACTCCTCTCTCTTAAAGGTTTGAGTGTCCAGATTTACCGCATAAATTCGGTATATATGCACAGCTGTTGCTGTACAAGAAAAATACAGCTATGGACCTTCCCTACACCCATCCTGCACATCCCTAGTAATCTGTCATATTGTTTTACCCTCGTCATGCCCCCTTTTGCACCACTTTCCTATCACCCCATTTTTCTTTTCTTTTAATAAAAGTTAGTATGGGGTAAGTGGGAGAAATCAGTAATAAGTGGGACTAAGCCAGTTTGTGTAGTGCTAAGCGATGCCTACACAGATTAAGCACTTTTAATGGTAACTCTCTGTAAGCATTATTTAACTGCACATTAACATTGCTTACCACCACGCAAACCCACGCAAACCTGCTTACAACTGCTTAAAAGTGCCTTAATCACTCTGTATCCAGCAGCCCTTGCTCTGCCCAGCAACAAAATAATCAGCCCTTGCAAGACTTGAACCCAGGACCCTGGACACCATAGCCACAGCAAGTTACCACTAAGCCATCTGAACTTAAATATGCATGATGTTTATTCAAACCAATCATGCAGCACAGTTATTCATTCAACAGTAGGGAAAAAGTGTGTGTGTCTATATAAATATACATATATATATATATATATATATATATATATATATATATATATAGATAGATAGATAGATAGATATAGGAAACTGATGCAGAATAAGATGAAGTCCCAAGACTGGAAAAAAACCCATATCAGCCGCAACAAAAGGGTGAGATCCCTCATCAAATTCTCTAATGCTAGCTATGAAAACAGAATTGCAGCAGATAGTAAAGACAACCACAAGGCCTTCTATAGTTATGTAAATAATCTCCATGGCAATACCCAGATTTGCCCTGAGCTACTGCACAATGGTACCCCCTATACTGAGCCAACAGATATTGCCAATGTACTGGCTGACAGATGCAGTGCTAACTTTACCCTTCTCACCCCCCCCCCAAGCACCAATCACAATACCATTAGAATGCCAGGCACCCAGTATTACTGATGCACAGGGTAAAATGGCACTGTCCAAAGCCAAGAATACAGCTTCTATGGAGCCTAACAATATCCCTGGCTGTGTTCTGCATTGACTACAGAGTGAACTGGCAATGCACAATTACAGCTTCACCTCAGGCTTTTTACCTCCTGAATAGCACACTGCTACAGTCATCCCTAACCACAAAGGAGGAGCAACTACAGACCCTGGGAATTATTGCCCCATTAGCCTGATGAGTCTGATATGCAAAGCTATGGAATGCATCATCATAGACCTCATAAACAAGGATACAGGGAATCTCCAAACTCTGGATCCTATACAGTTTGCCTTTGCGAAAGGTATATCATGCCTGCTCAACTTGGTCAACCTCTTTGAGTCAGTCACCAAAGCTGTGCATGAAGGCAAGGTGGTTCATACAGCCTACCTTGATCTGTCCAAGGCCTTTGATACCATTATCCACTCAGGAATCATAGGAAAACACACTAAGCTAGGCATCAACCCCAATATCACTAGGTGGGTTGCAAATGGGCTCACAGATAGAACCCACAGTGTGAAAGTATCTGACTCCAAGTCAGACTGTCGACTAGTCACAAGTGGAATCCCACAGGGTTCGGTCCTGGGTACTCTCTTGTTTGGTATCTACTTATCTGAAGTCCAGGCCAACATGAAGCAACTCTGGCTGACAAAGCTCGCAGATGATTGCAAATTGGGAGCTATTATTAACTCCCCAAGTGATGTTGACATCCTACAGAAAGGCCTCAATGAGACCAATGACTTGATGTCAGAATCATGGCCTTAAGCTCAATGCCAAAAAGGTTGTCATCAT
>NC_056746.1:40276746-40359246 GCF_019279795.1 Protopterus annectens | reverse complement strand
GACATATATATATATATATATATATATATATATATATATATATATATATATATATATAAAACATGCAAAAATAGAGTGCGGTGCAGACAAATGGTTCCACTAACAAAGTTCACTATGACAAAAAATATAGTAGAACCAAATCACAGCCATTATCCAGTATAAAATAACTTTTAATGGTGAGCACTTTTGCGACAAATTTTGCCGCTTCATTATACATGTATAAATATATAAATACTTATAGATATATATATATAAAGAGAGCATATATAGAAAGTGCACAGAATATCAAACAGCCAATATTCCTACAGTTGCCACCTTCTCAAATGGCCAAAGTCTGATTTTTTCCTAGAAATGAGAATTATTGCATTAAAATATATACCCGCACTCAGTGCAAAGCACATAACAGCACACCTTTTGCATAAATATAAATGTTTATTTGTGTACTATTTAAGTTGTTTATGCCATTTTGTATACCATTTAGGTGTTTGAAATACATAACTGATTAATGAAACTCTCAAAGAAAACATATGATACAGTAATCCACAAAAGATAAGATACTCTGCTGTCTTGGCCAAAGCTTTCAAGTAGTACGACAGTAAGAAACGCACGTGCCTTGATAACAAAAATCAATCGACACTTAATTACAGATATAGTTCAACAGCCTCCAATTACACTCTGTAGTTAAAGTATCATTTGTTACAATGTAAATGGATCCTTTACATAACAATGCTTAACTTCAAACTGTACTATCACACTGACAAACAGAACTGTGCCCAAAACAGTAAGCTCTAACCCACCACTGTCCCTATGATGAAATGTATGAAAATGTACAGCCATATACCTTTATGCTTCTTATTAGTAATATCCCTCACATGTTCTAACAGCCTAGGATAAAAACATTTAATAGCCCTCCCCCATAAAATGTCTTACAAGGGCATATAACAGTGTTCTCTATACACTGACGTCTTAACTGTACAGGGCCACACGTTGTCCAGCTGTAGCCTTCATATATATGGCCCCTGCCCCACAACATGGGTGGGAATCCACAACATCACTGGAATTATCACAGGAATGTCAGCACTAAATAATGATAGACCATACCTATCAACCTCTTACTACATGACAGCTGGACAAAGCCTAGTATATAAGTGGGGGACAGAGGCCAAACACAGGCCCATATTTGAAATATTGCTGTTATACACTGTGAAAGTTGCTGGTGTTTCAGGATTGATAGCAACATCCCTTTTTGGGGAATATGATGTCAGAAACACAAATGGATGTTGCCATGTACTGATAACAATCAACAGAGAGAATGCCACTAATTTGTCAAGGGCAACACGTGTGGGGAACAGACAAAACATAGCCAATCCTCTGGCCATCATGTGGATAGCCCAACAGTTGGGATCTATGCAGACAGACTGCATTTCATGCAAAACTAGCACTTACACACAAACCCTGTAAAACTAGCAGTATTCAAAGCATATAACAGCAATACTCACACTCTGTCCCTAGGTCTGGAACCTTATATAAGTATGTAGTTGGCCTGTGTCCACAAGTCTTGTTGTAAGAGGTATTCCTACCTGCTGTCGGTAACACTGCTGCCCCCACACATGAAGGATGTCTTCCATACAGGCAAGGTAAAGGGACAACACCCACATGATGTAGTCATTTATAGTAGTGGGTTGCTATGACATTGGCTATTGGAAGAACTACACAGATGCCTGCATGCAATTACCAAGTGGGGAACACCAATTGGTGCAGAGGCCATCACCTGATCTTGAGCATCACTTACAAAAGCCATGCTGCAACCTATTCAAACCAGCTTAATCCCTGTAGTGGAGAGAGAGAGAGAGAGAGAGAGAGTGAGAAAAAAGAAGAAACAAAAATAATACTAAAAAAAAAAATAACCAAACAAAACAAGGAAGACATCAATTGGAACACAGAAGAGAGCATAATAATAAAACAGGTATGTGAAACATGTAAGCATGTAATTGAATGTAGTACTTGGTCTGTAATAATGGGATAGATTATTTTGAAAGATTTATATGCGCCATCAGGACTTGCTGTAATGATGTCCTGCTGAACAACTGCTATGTACATAGCTTCTGGCTCTGTCTGCAGTGGTTCATACGTGTCAACAGTGCAGATCTTCACAGAATGTCAATATTTACCCATCATAGTATTTGATCTGTTCCTCCTAACATCTATGTTAGTCTGGCAAATAGCTGGAGATGGGAGTCATGAAGTAATGTCAAACACTTGAGTTTCAGACCTCACCACCTTCAGAACAGTCATGGTAATGCAAAATGTATTATGCAACAAAGTTCATAGGTTTGTAACAGGCATATTTAAGATCTGTCCCTATATACCCCCTCCTAATGTTAGGCTTTGTCCACATGTGATGCTAAGAGGTGGATAGGTCGGGTCACAGCTGAGGAGTCTGATACCCTGGGAAAGGACAGCTCACATATGGCAAACCCTAGAGTGTCTGCCAAAGAGTTGTGACTGTGCCACTACTAGGCCATTTAATGGGATATTGCCCATATCCATATGTTACCTGTGAATATGAGTATTATACATGTTTGTATTGTAAATTTAAGATACCTATATATAGAGCATGTGCATAGTAAAGTACTGTTGCAGATGTGTGTGTTAAACTGCATGTGATATATTGAATTAATAACATTCAACTGTACAGTGTTCTGCCGGACAATATACACAGTAGTGACTGATATCTGTAGTCACATACACATATACTTGTGTTATGTCAGCTATATTAATACGTTATCAGTATTTATTTCCCTGTTGTCACCCATTGATGTGGACCATTGCCCAGACATCCTGGTATAACAGGTTGAGACGCATGATTGAGCTGCAAGACTGTAAATACAGTGTGCCATACTGACATAGAACACAAATGTATACCAGGTATCTCCTGAGCACATGTATGCATACGTATGTTCAGCTAAAAGGCACAAAAGTAAGAACATGGGTCACAAGCAGTCCAGAAAATAGGTTGTGCATGTTGCACGTGTGTAATATCAGTGTCACTGCATACAACAAAATAAAATGTGTACGGCTACTGATTGTTAGATTGCCATGACACTGATATGGGTACTACAGTAGGCATGATTATCAGGTAATAATCAGAGAAGTGTACAACTGTGTTATGACCCAGTGTCTATTCCTACCACTAACAGCTATATCAACACCCATATACACTAGATATCCAAAGTGTACACACCCTTGTTGGAATGCCATGTTTGTGTGCTGTATGCCAATGAGACCACAAAAAGTCATTTCAAAATGTTCTCACCTCAAATGTGACCCATAACATGTACAATTCTATTGAAAAAAAAACAACATTATTTCATGGAAGGTGAGCAGCCATTGCCAAGTGAAGATGTGACATGATGTTAGAGTACAAACCAAGACAAATGAATGCTGTAATCATCTCAGCAGGTGTTTACACAACATATCAGTTTAAGGGTGTGCACACACATTCAAATGTCTTACTGCACTGAGTATTATTTCCCATATGAAAACTACAAACAACCAGTCCTGTGAAACAATCCAAAAGACCACGCTCAGACAATAAATTTAGCGCTTTCATTCACTTTTAATCCTGTGAACGTCTTCAAAAATATATACAATGAACCCTACCCTCTCCTTTTATTTCACAAACTAGTACTAATAGGAAATGACATCATATAATTAACAACTGAATTAAAATAACTTTGATACAAAAAAATCCCTTCACATGATATATTATCCCTTCAGAAATATGGAATGCTCTTCCCATCTCCTCATAAAAAAGAAAAGGGAATGCTCCTGCCCCACCCTCATAAAAAATGACATATTCCACCCTTCTCTTCACATTCAACTCCTTCCTTCCTATTTTAAGCTTGTTCCTCAAATTAAATTATATGAATGTTAAAAGCTATGAAACTCCACTCCTCTCTAAATAATCTTCTAAATTAAAAGTTCAAGTTTATTTTTATTTTTTAAATATTTATTTTATTGTTTTTGTTTCCTATAGACTCAACTCATTACTTTTATATCTTTGTATATTGTATTATTATCATGACACTGTGTTTGTCTTGTATTGCTTTTTTGAGGTGCTTTTTTCCCCCAGGACTCCATTGAAAACGGGTTCTCTTGACCCAATGGACTATCCTGGTAAACCAACTGCAAATAAATAAATAAATAAATAAAATATATATGCTTATAGTTTTAAAAATGTAATGTTAAAGTTATTTAAAAAGCTTATTAAACAAATTAAACTTTAAGATAGTCATCTGTTTGTTAAACAACATTTTAAATGTATAGCTTCATTTAGCCCAGGTGCTTTGTCTGCACCTAAGAATAATTGCCAAAATGCTTCTTTACATTCAAGTGTGTTTTTTAAATTACCATCGAACAAAACCTTATCAACCTGCTCTAAAACAAAAAAATCAAACTTTTGAAATCCATGACATAAGAGTGCATGTCTAGCTAATGAATTTGTTCTATCCTTCTTTTTGATGGCCAAGTTATGTTCGTATATCCTGCGTTTTAAACTCCTTATTGTCTTGCCAATGTAATAACCCTCACATGACATGCAGGTAGCAATATAAACAACATAATCACTGTTATAATTATAATATTTTTTTGCCCAAAAAGTTTCTTTTGCGTGACTCAGAGTGACGAAGGAAGAATTACTAATAAACCTACATTGTTTGCAATTACTACATGCATAAGTGTCCTTTTTATTGC
This sequence comes from Protopterus annectens, assembly GCF_019279795.1. Taxonomy (NCBI): domain Eukaryota; kingdom Metazoa; phylum Chordata; order Ceratodontiformes; family Protopteridae; genus Protopterus; species Protopterus annectens. The sequence continues at coordinate 40,354,491 of NC_056746.1, read as the reverse complement.
AACATATTCTGGTACTACTGATGGTCTTGTCCTTTCCAGGTTCTAACATTACCTTGATGTTAGTTACCCTCTTAAATGTAAATCTGGGTGCCAATCCCATTGTTGCCACTAACTCCTTGTTCCCAAGTATTATTTTCCAGTTATTTTCTATGATATATTTAATATACCACATTTCATTAACTATAGGTATAGGAAATACTGTCATATATTTAATAACTTCAGTTTCCAATGTACCTGTAGTGTTATTACTTACTGGACCTACCATAATGTCAGTAGAGTGAAAAAGAGGTGAGGCAACCCCCCGTCTTAGTGCCATGACTTCACTTTCTATCTTTTTAACCATTCTAGAGTGTAACTTCTAGTTAAAAAAAGTGACCTCAAAAACAAACTTCCTTTTGAAACGTGTCATTATCTAAGGTTAATCTACTAAGTCTGATGATTTGTCCTTTTATGACTCCCTTTTTCATATGTGGTGGATGTAAACTTTCTTTATGTAGATATTGGTTAGCAAATACTGGTTTTCTGTAAATTCTGCTTGTAAACTTTTTTCTCTCATAGTCTACACTTATATTTACATCTAAAAAATTGATAGATTCTCCAAAACCACTAATTCTGAATTCCAAAAATTCAGTAGTGGAATTCAAGTCCGAAACTAAATCTACAAATTCCTCATAGTTACCAGTCCATATGAAAAACAAATCATCTATATATCTGTAATAGATTTGTACTTTACTGAAACTTGGATGTTGGTTTAGAAATTTCAGTTCCCAGTTGGCCATGACTAAATTTGCAAAGGCAGGAGCTACCCTTGCCCCCATTGTTACTCTGGAAACTTGCATGTATAACATTTTTTTTTTAATTTAAAAAAATTGTTATTCAAAACCAAATCCATCAAACAGCAGATAGTATTGATGTTTACACCAGAAAAATCAGTATTTGTGGTAAGATACTCTGAGGTATTCAATACCCCTTTTTTGGTCAATAGAAGTGTATAAGGACTTCACATCCAAAGTACCAAAATAAATCCATGTGTCTGTAATATTATATTCTCTCAAAATTTCTAACAAATGCCAGGAATCTCTAAGATAATATTTAGATTTCTGGACTATGGGATTGAGAATGTAAGCCAACCAAATAGATATATTTTCAGTTTTAGAATATTTGGCTGAAATTATTGGCCTAAATGGAGAATTTTTGGATTATTCTGGATTTTTGGAATGCCAAAAAATTATGCCATTCTAGAATGTTCAACTTGTAAATAATTATAACTATTGTTGTCTATTTCACCCTGACTGAACATATCAAATAATGTGACATCCAATTTTTTGTAACTTTGATTAACTTCTTCACAATTGACCTTTTTATATGTATCTACATCTTCTAACATAACCTCTAGAGAACTTTCATAATCTTTGGTGCTCATAATGACTATCTTGCCACCTTTATCTGGTCTCATTGTTCTAATGTCAGGATTTTTACTTAAACTATGTAATGCTTTATACTCCTCTGTAGTCAGGTTTTTTTCATAGTCCCGGTGACTGATCCTTCTGAATTCACTCTCACATATACTCTGAAAGACCTGCAAAGTAGTTTGTAATGGAGGGCTGAAAGTGCTAGGCTTACTTGGCTTGTCATCTAAAATTGGATTAGTTTGTTTCAAAACATCCTGCATGATAGAACTTAAATTTAATTTTCTCAAATACAATCTGAAATCAATTAACAGTTTGCCTATATTCATATCACAAGCAGGAATAAATGAAAAGCCTTTTTTCAAAACACTTTCTAATTCAATGGAAAGAGAAATGTTTGTTAAATTAAGAATGTCAACATCAAATTGTTTTACACTTTGTTGGTTTACCACTTTTTCCTGTTTTTCCCTTTCCCCTTCCCTTTGTTCTGAGTGGAATTGTACCACTTCATAGTCAGTTTGTTGGATAAGTTGTCCTTGTGAGAAGGGGCATTGTGATGTCCGGCTGGAGGAGCATCTAGTGTGACTGCCTGGACATAACTAGCTCCATTTTCACTATTTTTCTTGCTTTGGTCCATTGAAGGACCTGCATTTTGTGTGGCTGAAGTATTTTCATTGTCCTTTTCTGTGCCAGACATAATGTTATTAAAAGTCACCCTTTCCTTGTTGATTGTGTCATTATCGATTATCTGCGATGTACATGTGATATTATTTCCCATATGTTTTCACAGGACAGATTGTTGTTTCTATTGAATTGAGCAGGCTATAGGTCACATTACAGGTGGGGATTGTGTTGACATGAGCTTTTGTAGGGTCATGTTTCAATTGCACAACTACCAGGCATTGTAACAGGGTGTGCACACTTTATATCCACTGCAGCTATATGGAATCAGCAGTGGCTGGCATGTACAACCAGCCTCCATCAACGATAGAATAATTCCCCTTGGTGGACAGCAGCAATACACAAAGCACATAATAGGTGGCTATAGTGACTGTACAGGGACACATAGGTGCAGACCAAAACTTGGAAGCAAGTCCACCTCTATTTGAGCAAGCATGTAGGTTCATAGGTCACTTCCTGTAAGGCTGACTATGACTCTAAATGAGATATATCCACTCCACCAAGGCCAATTGCAACAATGTCTCCACATATGTAGTCAGTCTCAGAGGCAGTAACACAATTCATCCTGTACTGGGGGTAAAGCACACCTCATACACACATGCCATGGATACAGACAACCTGCATCAAACAGGTTAGGTGGGAACAATGCCACCCTGTCCACAACATTTGTACAGGAGATATGCACATCAGCCACACTCCTGCCCGCATTAATGGTGAGCATGTACATAAAGAGAAAAGAGAAAGCAAGCATAATGCCAACTGATGGCAACAACAGCAAGTCTCCATGGGCATGAGTGCATCACAGTCTGCCTCCTACATGACCTCAGGCATGTGCTCACAGCTCCATCATACACTACAGTCAAACACAGACTTGCCACCATCCACACACCATCCATATGGAAGATGGCCACTGTCATCCCTCTACACAGAAATTAATGGAGAATAGTGGATTATGCCATTAAGTGTCCAACATTGGGAGAACTAGATAGGTCAGGGCCAGGAGTGTAATCCAAGATTCCAAAGTCATGATAGCTTACAGTGTTGTGGTATAGTCTGGATTATTTGCAAGTAATATCCACTGTTGATGTGCAAGTGGACAACTGTATGAGGTCCTGTGACCTTTTTTCCTGTTTATGTCTTCCCGGTAATATGCAATGTCCACGGCTCCCAGCATTCACCAACAGAGAGAATGAGACCATCATACAATATGTCATACAACATCACAGCATCTTATTCAGCCACAGAGCCCAAAATCTGAAGGAGAGGACTGTCCTGTGGAATGAGTTCGTCCACAGGGTAAACAATGTTGTCCTGCACAGCCAAAATTATGAGCAGGTGTAGCATCATTGCACTGACCTCATCCGCCATGCCCATCATTGTGCTGCTGCTGTTGCGAGGGCCAGCTAGCCACAGATGGGGGTCAGGCCATCCAGCCCCCACTGATACATGCTGAGGAGCTCCTCACCAGCCTTGAGGCACCCACCCACCAGACAGACCATGAAGCTGAAGACAGCATTGTGGAGGTGGGTGCCACCCACACAATGGACGAGGAGCGTGCAGGTAAGGCCCCAGTGCACTTTACTAGAACACTGTTGCTTATCCATTTTTATCTGCAAAGTACCTACATGCATATGTCAGATAAGATAGCCTGTTTCTGGAGTGTAATAATGCACAGATATGCAAAATCCTTAGTAGTGGTATTTGTACTGTTGTGCTGAAATGTTGTTTCCACCCTGTACCAATGCCACAGGTGTGGCTACTGACATTACTTCTCTCACACAACTATTAAGTCCCTCTGGTATACAACTGGGACAGCAGCCTGTAGCTGGTGAGTTTGGAGTTGTTTTGTTCAGGTTTGCCAATACAATGGCCATGTTAAGGACATTGTATTTGCCATGCACATATTTAACATGCCTACCCATAATGCATGCTGAATATATTCATTTTTGTTGGTGTTAACTGCATTGTATCACAGTGGTCACCATGGTGGCATATCTGAAGGGTATGTAAGATTTCTGCAGTATACCTCACAATCTGTCAGTGCAAGATGTGTGGACAGCGATAAACAAAATGGTGGGATAAATGGCCTACAGTAGGGACATGTCTGAAACATTACCCATATACAGTGGATACAACAGTGTATACACCACTATTACAATGGCAACTGTTTCTGATATATACAACAGCAGACCACAATAACACATTCCACACCATTAACAACCTGTAATGTGATACTAACATGAACAATGAATGCGTAATATGGAATTCTATGCTAGGACAACAAATATGGGGAATACAAACCTTACAAAACACTAGAAGCATATGTGTGCACACATGCCAAATAACATATTGTGGAGGCAGCTTGTGATGTAGTGACAGCATTCATGCTTCCTGAGTACACACCTGCCATTAAGTACAGGGCCTCAATGTCACACCAAGTAACAGTCTGCTGTCCAAGAAGTATGTCCATGACATTTGCCCAGTCACCTGCAAGAGAGGCAGCCATGGCTTGCACACATCTTACAAACCCTGAAATGGATCCTATATCCAAAAGGTAGCAGTCAGGAGTGGGAAAAGTAACCTTACCTCACCATTGCATATACCATGGCAAACAGTGCAGACAGTCATCTATGGGTGTATGAAATATGGGACAAAAGGGATGTAGAAAATAAAGAGATGCCCATCCAAAACAGATGACAAAACATGTTGCAAACTGGTCATGGAGGCCACCCAGAGACATGCAGTTACACTGAGGGAGTTGCAGGAATGTCTAGCAAGTACTGCCTGTGCAGTACCTGTGTCGACAATCGGCTGGATTCTGCATAAGTGTGGCCTATGAATTAGGGTAATCAGACGGATGATTTGTCCCACATGAAACATCATCCAGGGCTCTGTACAGGTAGAATAAGTATAACATCAAGTCTCCCAAAGGCATGTGTTGCAATGTGTAATGGTATTATGAGACAAAGGCTCAAACCTACAGACAGCATTCATAAAGATATGAGTGGCGCACAAGCAACACCTCACTCCACCTCAGGGCCACCATCCCTGACTTTTAGCTTGCTGGTGGCAGTGTAAACCTTTAGAGTTGCTGTTCATTAGCTGGAACTGGGCAGGTAGACATGGTGGTTGGAATATGGAACACTGCAAAATAACACTCAATTGTGGCTCATTGTTTTCAGGCATCTGCAGTAAGGCTGAGGATGGGGAGGGGTGTCAACTTGAAACGAAACAGTGAACTGAAGCATACATCTAAAGCTATCTAGGAATGGCTGTATCTGAACACAGTCAAGGTTATGAATTGTGCCAGACATAACACAGACTCTACAGCAATAGTGAAGCCACTGTGTGACCTCCAAGGGCTGTGCACATGAGCTGACCTTCAATCTGGCAGAGTTGTGTGAGCTTTGTAGGGAAGACAGACCAAATAATGCCAAGTAAAGATGGGCCATGCTAGTATACCCCTTCCAGGAATAGTGACTGCTGTAGTTCACTTAACAGGTGCTTCAACAGACCATTGTGTTAAGGGTGTGCACACTTATTTAACCCACATATTGTATGAATCTCATTCAGCATCTCCACAACTAACACATTTGTTTGATACTGCATTGGACTACACAGGTCATATGTCACATATCAGGTGTGTGTAATGTTAACAAATGCAGTATTGTGGCCCCATTGCATATCATAGAAGAGGCTGGCATATCAACAAGGGTGTGTACACTCCTCATATCCACGTTAAGCTTTGAAGGTTGTCAGTGTAACTGGATTTTATTGCACATACATGCACTGCTGATGATGAGATCTACAAATCAGAAGTCAGGCATTAACTATTGACATCAGTCCTCATATCATCCCAGGTATGTGTCAGACAAGCACATAGGAGCTGTGAGCAGCAGAGCAAACATAACTGCCACACATATACACATTCAGCAATGGTGTGTACACTTGCAAGGTATGGTGCACAGTACATGCCAGGGTGCTGAACAGGTGCACAGAAATACTGTGTACATGGGTGCAGTGTGTTCCAGGGGAAGGGGCATCATCTACTAACACAATGCATGCATCACAGAGATGTATATTGTTGGTAACAAGGATTAAGTATGTCTGCAATGCATGCTGTTGAGTGCCATATGTCATGCATGTTAACTGTTGGGTAATGAGAGGTCTGTGTAATATCTTTGTGCCACCTCGCCTGTAAGTATGTGTGTGTGTGTGTGTGTGTGTGTGTGTGTGTGTGTGTGTGTGTGTGTGTAGAAGTAAACCATACTGTACAGGTCTTAATTTACATTTCTTGTCTGCCTGGGTTGGGTCAGGGTCCCTCCTGCCACAAACTGATGTTAGTGTCCATACAGACTCTGACAATGATGATAGGCATAGTGAGACACAGGCAGGGTTGTCAGGGGCTGAATCAGTCCCATTGGTTGGCATCCCACTTTTATCCACCCCATCTCCGCACACAGTCACAATGCCCACACATACCCCATCGCCAGTGGCCATAGATGAGGGACAGTTGGTAGATGGTGGGATGGGACAGGATAGTGTGGTGACAATGGCAAATGTGTCTGTGCACAGCAGTCATAGCCGGATGACCAGCGAGGTCCCAGACAGGCAGATGTAGTGTGATGACAATGGCAAATGTGTTTATGCACAACAGCCATAGCCGGATGACCGGTGAAGTCCCACACAGGCAGATGTACAGAGGTGCTCATAGGAAGGCTGCTGGCCATCATGCCCCTGGATGAAGTGCCACAGCAGGTGTCACCAGATGCATGTTTCTGGCCATCATAGAGGCACAGGCATGTATGGAATGTTACACCAGAGATAGTCTGAGGCTCCAGAAGGCTACACTTCCTGCTGTATGTGACTATATCCTTGATCATGGAGATGCCCACCGTTATTTTGCAGAGGTCATGGATAGATGGTTGCGTGAGATGGTGGAATCCTCAACCATGTGGTGTCTGTAGAATAGCATGTGGTGGGAGTAGGACATCAGCCACGTGGACGTAGGTCAGCAACACCAACAGGTGGGGGTCTACGTGGATGTGCAACATCTCACAGCCACTCCCATAGTGGCAGTACCAGCACCAGCACTGCGGGGGGAGTGCTTTCTACACCACAATGCAGCAGGCCACATGCACATGGTCCTGGCCAGTCCCAACAGGGCTGCGGATCCAGCGGACAATTGTCATTGTCAGGGGAGAGTACCATATCTTGGCTTCTGCCTGCTGCTGCCCGTGCAAGCCCTGGCAGAAGCAGTTCCTGTTTCTGTGGCCAGACACAGTAAACTGTACACCCTGCCATGTATGGTCTGCAGCTGTCCAACATACCCCTGTATAGGGCAGCCACATGACAGAACTGCGTGCATACACACACACACACACACACACACACACACACACACACATCACCAGCACAGCTAAGGCACCTCCATACATAGACACACACTTCACATCTGCACAGGCGAGTTAAAAAAGAACCCCCTAACCCACACACATGATGTCAACCAAATGGCTCATCCTAGGCCTCTGGCAAACCCACACCACACCCTGTGCATATTATGATACCTGTGCCACATCCCTGTCATCCATACCATCACTGCAGGGACATGCTAATATGGTTCTGATGCACAGGGTGAATGTACTACAGTTTAGCAATGTAATGCTGTTTAAAGTGTTGTCAGCTGGCATGTTTAATGCCTACATGTCAGGGTGTCTAGCTGTCCAGCCATGATGCATTATAGCTGTTACTAACGCTGACTGATTGTGATTTCCACAATGTATTCTGTTTGTGTTGTAGGTGTCTATGTGTCAGCAGGATGTTGGTCTGCTGTCCTTTCCTACAAGGGGTGTGGCACTGTGGTGACACATTGTGTCATATCCTGGGTACAGCTGAACACAAGTAACAGGTCTGTATAACAGTTACTGCCTGTACATACAGGTGAGTGCATGTTGGCTGATGTAAGCAGCTCTTCTACATTGGACAATGGTATAACACATACAGAGGTTTTGGTGTTGATGCAATACACAGAGAATACTGTTCACATGGATGTACTTCATTTTGCAGAGAATTCATTTTGGCCTATGTAATTCCACCAAGATCAAATTGCCAAAACATCACATCAGTAAATAATCCGTCCACCAGATTTAATTTCATTGAAAATGGTACTAGCAGGGTATATGTCCTTTTATGCAATGTAATACAATCCTGGAGTAGGTATACATAGGTGTGCTGGTGTGGGGGGCACAGCCCCCTACTTTGGAGGGTGTGGGGTGGTGTAGTGTGATTAACAACTATTTAACCTCTTAACATAAACTGTACAGTATAACACCACACTAAGCGGGGAATACACACAACAATAACCCCAATGTGGGTGGCTGTGCCCACAACAACCCCACCCAACTATATATACCAACTCCAGTATTGATGTACAGCTGTACAGTGGGGAAGAGAGCATTTACACATCCACTACTAGTTTTGATGGAATGAATTTCCACAAGATGATTGCTTTGAAATGTTAGCTTTTGCCAGTTAGTTCTCATGGGAAATATATCTTCTGCAAACTGAAGCAGATCCCTTCACACCTACACACACACACACACACACACACACACACACACACACACACACACACACACACACATACACACTTACTTGGCAACACTGAGATTAGAACCCCTACCCAGGTACTTATTGCCAGCAATGTGTTTGGCCTTAATTGCACACACCACAGAGCTTGTAGGGTGAGGTGTGTCCCGAGCTTCCTGCAAAGTGAACAACATCACCAGGCCTTGTACACTATGTTAATGGGGGATGTACTGGGTGTTAATGGACAATACATAGTATAACATACTGTCATATACACATTGACAAACACATACAGTCATAGACACATTTGACAGACCTGGGTTTAGCAGTGCGGACTACCTTGTCAGTGAGTCTATACTGTTCATAGGTTCATAGATGTGTTCATGGGTGTGTACTAGGATAGTGGCCCTGGGGCCTTTACAAGACTAGCCCATAGGATTACCTTGGCATAGTGCCAGCTGACCTTAGCTCCCAGTACCTCTGTTGAGTAGAGCCACTGGAGATATACCCAGGGTGAATTTTCTGTTTCCCATCCACTCATCAAGATTTCTGTTGAAAATGGTCAGTGAGGTGCTCTGCTTGACATGTATGGGAAGCCTGTTCCATAACATGGGCAGCCTCTGGGTTATGAACCTCACCCTCCAGCATGTTCTGTTAATTGTGGTAATGAGGTTGAGGTCTTTGGAGTGTGTGGTGTGGAGGGATTGGGATTTCTTTAGATGCAGCATTTCTAACAGAGCTGGGTCAGACATGGCTTTGTAAGTCAAGCCAAGATCGCCTCTAAGTAGGCGATATGAGACAGAGAATAGTTGGAGTTTTTTTAATCTGTCCATCTAGGACAAGTGTTTAAGGTCTAAGATCCTCTTTGTGAGGTACTTTTGTGGCCTCTCCAGTTGTTGCAGGTGTTCTAGTGAGGTACATGCCAAATGGGGCATTAAACTTGATGACTGGTCTAATGAGGGAAGAGTAGAGGGAGACAACGACCTCTTTCTTCCTGGATGCAAAACCCTTAGTAATGAGATGTGCCACATAGAAGGACTTTATGACCACAGAGGCAATGTGATGATCAAAAGAGAGGTTGCTGTCAACCTGAGTTCCTAGATCTCTTATAATGTCTTCTGTGTTCAGTGGACTTCCATCAATGTGGTAATTCATGGGAACTGGGTTTTTCCCAAAGGGGATGACTACACATTTTTTGGCATTGAGCTTAAGGCCATGGTTCTGACACCAGTTGTTGGTCACAGTGAGGCCATCTGTAGGATGTCAACATCACTTGAGGAGTTAGTAAGAGCTCCCATCTTGCAATCGTCTGCAAACATTGTCAGCCAGAGTCCCTTCATGTTGGACTGGACATCAGAGAAGTAGATACCAAACAGGAAATGACCCAGGACCGAACCCTGTGGGACTCCACTCGTGACTAGTCAGCAGTCTGACTTGGAGTCAGCTACTTTCACACTGTGGGTTCTATCTGTGAGCCAGTTTGCAACCCACCTAATCATATAGGGGTTGATGCCAAGCATAGTGAGTTTTTCTATGATTCCTGAGTGGAGAATGGTATCAAAAGCCTTGGCCAGATCAAGGTAGGCTATATGAACTACCTTGCCTTCATCCACAGCTCTGATGACTGACTCAAAGAAGTCGAGCAAGTTGAGCAGACATGATCTACCCTTCACAAAACCAAACTGTGTGGGATCCAGAGTTTGGAGATTCCCTATATCCTTGTTTATTAGGTCCGTGATGATGAGTTCCATAGCTTTGCATATCAGACTCATCAGGCTATCAGGGCGATAGTTCCCAGGGTCTGTAGTCACTCCTACTTTGTAGAGAGGGATGACTGTAGCAGTGCACCATTCAGTATTGACAAAGCCTGAGGTGAGGCTGTGATTGAACAGGGCACACAGGTGAGGTGCCAGTTCACTCTGTAGTTCATGTAGAACACAACCAGAGATCTTGTGAGGTCCCATAGAAGCTGTATTCTTGGCCTTGGACAGTGCTGTTTAACCTGTGCAGCAGTAGTACTGGGTGCCTAGCAATCTACTGGTATTGTGATTGTTCCTTTGGGGGGGTGAGTAGTAAAGTTGGTACTGACTCTGTCGGCCAGTATACTGCCAATATCTGTTGGCTCGGTAGAGGAGGTACCATTGTGCAGTAGCTGAGAGCAAATCTGGGTATTGCCATGGAGATTATTTACACAACTATAGAAGGCCTTGTGGTTGTCTTTACTATCTGCTGCAATTCTGTTTTCGTAGCTAGCTTTAGAGGATTTGATGAAGGACCTCAACTTTGTGTTGAGGCTGACAAGGGAGTTTTTCCAGTCTTGGGACTTCACCTTATTTTGCATCAGTTTCCTCCTTCTGTTGTAGAGTTTGTTTATTACAGGGAACCATCAGATTGGCTTCCTTTTTTGGAGGAGAGTGTCTTGGTTCTACTGGGTATGGCAAGATCCATGCATTTGTGTACGTGTTTGTACAGTGCACTGGTGTATGATTCTGCAGTCACGCAACTATTCTCCATTTGCGTGGGTGCCATGATGTTAGCCACTTCTGTTTTTAGGAGCCCAAAGTTAGCTTTGGAGAAGTTTTACATGGTGGTTACCTTTGCAGGGGGGTTGGGTGAGAAGGATGTGTATTTCCAAGGTGATTAGTTTATGGTCGGATCTAACCAGGGAGGCTGACTATTGGTGTAGAGCAATGGTCGCCCATGTTAGTAATGACCAGGTCAAGGATGCTGCTAACTCTAGTGGGGGTAAGAACAAACTGGTCCAGGGCATTGGAATTAATGAACTCCAGGAAACATTGGGCAAGTGTATTGGTACATGAGTAGTTTACCCAGTTAATGGAGGGGTAGCTGAAGTTGCCAAGTAAGAGAGTGTTAGGTTGGAACCCAATATTTTCCAGGGTGCTTAGGAACGTGGAGTGCAAGTCTTGGAATGAGTTATAGGCTGGTTGCTTTCTGCTGCCTTAAACCAGGTCTCTGTTACAGAATAAATGTCGATGTTCTCCATTTTAAGGAGTGCTTAGAGTGAGTACATTTTGAGATTTAGACTTCTAGTTTTGAGAAGCATGACCCTCAGATTGCACTTGTTTGTAGCTGTTACAGTGATAATTTGGTCTTTGGAATACCGCCTAAAAAGGCACTATAGGGGTGGCAAGAGCCTTGGCCAGTATCCAGAAGCCCAGGGCGGACAGATGCAGGCTATCTCTGGCAAAGCATCGAGGTCTGTCAGTCACGCCATCCCAGGTGGACAGATACTGGATCCCCTTAGAGTGACCCCAGAAACTTAGCCAATTGTTGAAATCAATCATTTTCTGCTTACACTGTGGTATCATTCTGAGTGATGGTAGGATGCTGCTCATGGCTAGGGTCATACCTGCCTAAGCTATATAATCTGAGAGCTCCTCCATGTCTCTTTTCTTGTAGTCCAAGGAGATACATCTCAGGTCATTCACACCCACATGTACAATAACAGAGTCATATTTGTACCTGCTGTTGAGGGACCTGAGTGCATGAGTTATGTGGCAGATCCTGGCACCTGACAGGCAGCTGGCTGTCAGCACATGCATCATTGGGCTGAAGAATGTCATCAGTTACCTGTATGGTTGATGGTGACAGTGGCTCTCATACAGTGGACCTTGAGATATGTACTGGGGGGTACCATGGTATAAAGACAGTATACCCAGCACCCGCACCCCACATTGGATATTGCACTCACTGAAACCCATGATAATGTGCTGACATACCCACAATCACACATTTACCAAGACTGCAATACAAACCCTTGTCTATCTAATTAGTGCTACTACAGGGATATGCATTTATTGCACACACCACAGGGATAGTAGGGTAAAGGTTTTGTCATGGCTCTCCTAATGTTAGCAACATCACCATCCCTTATAATGTATGGCAAGGTTTCATGTATTTGGAGAATGTGGCCTCAGAATGCTGTCTCCTACAAATATGCACACTCACATACAATTACACACACACATACTCACATTTGTCAGGACTCAGAGGGTAACCTACGCCTATATACCCATTTTAGAACAGTGTTATGCTGGTACTGCAAGCTCCAGGTAGCCCATAGGGCGAAGAGTGTCACAAGTACATTTAATGTGAATTACAGCAGCAGCCCTTTCTAAGTAAAGCAAAGGGGGTGTAGTGGGTGAGTAGGCCCTCAGAGTATTTTCAACTACAAGTTTACAAACACACAAACACTGTTATACTTAGTAATGCACATAGAAACCTTTGTCAGTACTGAGTTCCATAGGTGCAGGTGTTCCTAGTTGTGTACCAGGCTAATGTCTATGGAGAGATGAGAAGAGTAGGGCATGTGAGTACACTGCTATCATGCCACCTGACATTTGTCAGCAGGCCATCTATCAACTCATGCCACTTGAGTGATCCCCAGGGTGACAGCTAAATTCAACATCCACTCATCAGTTTTTCACTTGAAGAGGGCCAGTGAGGTGCTCCAACTGACATGTATGCAACATATATTGCATAACATGGCCAGTGTCTAGATTAGGGACCTGTACCCAAACATATTCTGTTGACTGTGGTAGTCTGGTTGAGGTATCCATGGCATGTGGTTCATACAGAGTGGGGTTTTCTAGCTGTGGCATTCATAACACAGCTGGGAAGACATGTCAGTTTCAGTCAACCAGGATTGCCTGTAAGCAGCCAAGATATACCTGACATCTGCACATCTGTACACAGGAAAGACAGAAAGAAGATAGCCAACAGGTTATGCATTAGAATTAATGTTTTGAAAGATAGATGTCTGAAATTGATAGGTATGACATTACTACATGACAGCAGTCCTCAATGACAAATACCTAAAATATAGTAGTCTACAGTTAATATCAACATATCAGATCAATATCCAATAGGAGATACATAAAAACATACAGCTCAAACACCAAGAACACAATAGTCAGTACTCAGAGCCCAGCTTTGCATGCAGGGGTGTATGGTTCCAGTACTACAATCTGCAATCAACTCTTACTTGGAAAAGCACTGTTAAAAGTAGTAACGTAATGATAAAATACATGCAAGTGTGACTGCATAAAACCTGAGATACTACCCAAGTATGAAACACATACAAAGAGAAAAAGATTGTGGTACTACCCATGTATACTCAGATGTCCCATACAGAATACTCACAGCCCTTGCTACTGTAAGGACAGCACATAGAAGCATGTTATGTACATGGAATTCACAGCAAGACGTTGTCACATTCTGTTCTCAGCTAGAGCGTCTTCCGTGTGGAGGCATGCATGAATGAGCGTGCCTTTGTTGAAGGTTGTGCATCAGGGCTGGTAACTCGGCACTTAAAAATCCACTACCAAACATTAGCGAACCGGAGTTCCACTGTGGCGACCCCTAATCAGGATAAGCCGAAAGACGCAACAACATTAAAGATGTCATTACCCTGCTATTTGATCAGACTGGAATGTGATCACTGGTTACCAGGGCTAAGCTATGCTTAGCAGGTTTAGGCATTGCTTAAATGTAAGTGCTAAGTAGATTTGCGCACTGGTAAGCGAACCTTACACGGTGTAAGCACGTATTTGTTTAGCAGTACGTTAGCTGCACTTACTGTTGTGCAAACCCACTTTAAAGCACCTTAGTCACCCTGTCTCCATCGGCCCTTGTTCTGCCCAGCAACAAAATAAATAGTCCATGTATGTCTTGAAACCAGGACCCTGTACACTATGGTCACAGCACTTAACCACTAAGCCATCTGAGCTGTAGCACTTTACCACTAAGCCATCTGAGCTGTAAGAATGTCTGTTGCTTTTTCTAATATATCATTCAGTACATGTACTGAATAGTAGTGAACAGCTGCTTTGACTATAGATGTTTACTACTTGTTAGTGAAAATAGTGTGGAATCAGTCATGTTTTTATATCTAAATATAAACATATCAGATAACTATGGTGAGATACATACATAAAAAGGATATATATATATATATATATATATATATATATATATATATATATATATATATATATATATATAAAAATTCCAAGCTTGTTTTCTGCCTTTCCTGTGAGTAGTCTAATCCAGATACAGATTTGCTGTATCCAGGACTGTTTGTAAGCTTCTGTGCCCCAAGCCTTTCTGTGTTGGAGGGAAGCTTTCTAGCTTATCAGTGGGAGTGGTAAGCACTAGGTAGCCTATCTACCACAAGATCCAGGTACAGATTCTTAGTTTTAGCACTTGAATTTGCACTTGTTCAGAACTTGTTGTAAGCATTAAATAAACTACAAATTACTGCAGCACTCACCCTTCCTCATTATCTAGATAAAAATAGTTTTGGTACTTACTTTCCTCACTCTCCAATCTTGTAGCCCAGGCAGGTATGACCCTAGTCCTGAGTAGCGTCCTGCCATCGCCCAGAATGATACAGCAGTACAAGGACAAAATGACTGACTTCAAGAATTGGCTAAGCCTCTGGTGTCATTCTATGGGGATCCAGTATCTGTCTGCCTGGGACGACATGGTCGACAGACCATAATGCTTTGCCAGAGATGGCCTGCACCTGTCACCCCTGGGATTCTGGATATTGGCAAAGGCTCTTGCCTCCCCTATAGTGCCTTTTGTTAGGCAAGGTTCAAATGACAAATTCACCACCATAACAGGAACAGGCAAGCAAAAACTGAGGGTAATGCTACTCAATGCTAGAAGTCTAAATCTCAAAATGCACTCACTTGAGGCACTCCTTAAAATGGAAAACATCAATGTCTGTGCTGTGACTGAGACCTGGTTCAAGGCTCCAGAGAGAACCCCTGCATTACCAGGTTATAACTCATACCACACTATTCAGCCATCTAACCTGGACCGGAACACCAAAGGTGGAGGTATGTCCATATTCATTAAGGATATCCACACCTCCAGGCTAGTTGCTCAGCATAATGCAGCCGAGGTTATCCAAGTGCAACTAACTCTGGGAAAAACTGCAATACAAATTGTAGCTTTCTATAGATCTCCCACCATGCCCCAGGATTCCCACTCCTCTTTTCTTGATATACCGGAAATTATTAGGGTTCAGCCAAACACCTTAATATTGGGCAATTTCAACTACCCCACCATTAACTGAGAAAACTACTCATGTACCAACTCTTTCACTCAGCGCTTTCTGGAATTCATAAATTCCAATGCCCTGGATCTACTTATCCATATCCCCACCAGGGGCAACAATATCCTAGACCTAGTCATTACCAACATGAGTGACAGGTGTTCCATACCTGAAGTCAACTCCTCATTGGTCAGATCCAACTATAAGCTAATCACCCTAGATATCCACATCCTGCCCCCATCCCCATTAAGGAAACCACGGTAAAAAAATTCTCCAAAGCCAACTTCATGCTTCTTAAGACAGAAGTGGCGAATTTCATGACACCCATGCAGATGGACAATACAGTTATGACTGCTGAAAACTACACAAATGCACTCTATAAGCACTTACACGAGTGCATGGATCGTGCTATCCCAAACAGAACCAAGACACTATCCTCCAAAAAAGGAAGCCAATCTGGTAGTCCCCTGCCATAAACAAACTCTACAACAGAAGGAAGAAATTGTTGCAAAAGAGAGTAAAATCCCATGAGTGGAGGAGCTCCCTGGTCAGCCTCAGCAAGAAGCTGAGATCACGTATAAGATCCTCCAAAGCTAGCTATGAAAACAAGATTGCCACTGATTCTGAGGACAACCACAAAGCATTCTAAAGCTATGTCATGAATCTCAATGGCAACACCCAGATCTGCTCTGAGTTACAGCACAATGGCACAAAAATTACAGAACCAACTGATATTGCCAACATCCTGGCAGATAGGTTCTGTGTTAACTTTACCCCCTCTCACCCCCTAAAGGGCCCATATCTATATAGGAAGAATGCAGAGTCCCTGTAATCACAACTTCACAGGTAAAAGCAGCACTCTCTAAAGCCAAAAACACAGCATCCATGGGATTGGACAACATCCCTGGCTGCGTTTTACACAAACTTCAGAATGAACTGGCTCCCCACCTAAGCAACATGTTCAATCACAGCCTCATGTCAGGCTTTGTGCCCAGTGAATGGTACACAGCAACAGTTATCCCACTGTACAAAGGGGGAGCCACCACTGATCCTGGGAACTATCACCCTACTAGCCTGATGAGCCTAGACTGCAAGGCCATGAAACGTATCATCATGGAATTCATAAACAAAGACATTGGTAAGCTCCAAACTCTGGACACCATGCAGTTCAGGTTTATGAAAGGCAGATCTTGCCTCCTGAACCTGGTCAACTTTTTTGAGGCAGTCACCAAAGCCATAGACGAGGGTAAGGTGGTTCACATAGCCTATCTTGACCTAGCTAAGGCTTTCGACACCATCCCCCATTCTGGAATTATAGCTAAACTCACTAAACTAGGTATAAATCCCTATGTCACAAGATGGGTTGCCAACTAGCTCACTGACAGAACCCACACTGTCAAAGTTGCTTATTCCAAATCTGACTCCAACACAGTGACAAGTGGAGTACCACAGGGTTCAGTTCTGGGACCTCTCCTGTTTGGTATCTACTTCTCGGATGTACAGGTTAACACATAAGGCCTCTGGCTAACGAAGCTTGCAGATGACTGCAAACTAGGAACTATAGTCGAGTAAATGATGTGGACATCCTACAGAAGGGCCTCACTGAAACAGATGCCTGGTGTTAGAGCCATGGCCTCAAGCTCACTGCCAAAAAGTGCATTGTTATCCCCTTTGGTAAAAACTCTGTACCCATTAACTACCACATAGGCGGCAGTCTTCTTAACACTAAATGTGTGATAAGAGATCTTGGGACCCAGGTGGACAGTAGTCTCTCCTTTGATGATCACATTGCCACAGTAGTCAGGAAATCCTTCTACATGGCACACCTCATCACAAAAGGGTTCTCATCCAGGAAAAAAAGAGGTCATTGTTCCCCTCTACTCAACACTCATTAGACCCATTATAGAGTGCAACACCCCTTTTGGAATGTACCTCACAAGACATCTTCAACAGCTGGAAAGGCCACCAAAGTACCTCACAAAGAGAATTACTGGCCTCAAACAGATGCCCTACACTGATTGTCTCAAAAAACTCCAGCTTTACTCTGTAGCATATCACCTACTCTGAGGTGATCTCTGCCTAACATATAAAGCTATGTCAAACCCAGAGCTGTTGGACATGTGCAACCTAAAAAATTCCCACTCCGAGCTACATGCTCTAGGGACCTAAACCTTGTCACCGCAATAAACAGGACTTGCTGGAGGGATAGATTCCTGTCCCCGAGACTTCCCATACTCTGGAACAAGCTACCCATCTATGTCAAGAAAAGTTCCTTATTAGCACTCTTCAAGAAAAATCTTGATGAGTGGATGGGAAATAGGAAATACACCCCGGGGATCACTTCTGTGGCTCTGCTCGACAGGGACACAGGAAATTAACTTTCTTGGGTTGGCATAAGCCAGGGAACTGTGTTGGCTAGGCTTACTTAGGCCCTTGGGCCAATAGCCTATACCTACCTATGAACCTATGAATCTATAAATGTACAATGTTGCTACAGTAACAGGGGTTGTGTCAACATACATGTTCTGAAGGAAGGCTCTTCTGAAACTGACATGTACGCCATCAGTTATTGGCAGACATCATAAAATCATCACAGCGAAATACCACACAAATCACAGTAATGATCCTGTGGAATACAGCAGAAATATGAGCAATACATTTGGACAGTCTGAAACAATCTGGTCAGTCGAGAGGTATACACAGAACTCTTTAGTGCCAGAAATGTGGATCAAGCCTGACAAAGGGGATGTTTAAAGCCATGTAAATGGGGATATATCACAAATACTGGAATAGATAAGCTCACATAGTTGATGCATTCACACCTTCCTGTCTGTCCTAACATATATTAAGTGGAGGAGCAGAGGCCCCAAGCCCAGATACTTCCCACTAGTTAGTGACATACATCTTCACAGCATCCCACTGCTTTGTCAGAAATACACAACATGTATGGTGTCCAGGCAACAGTACATCTGACAAATATCTGGACATAACATCACACTAGGTAAATACACTGAGCTGCTAGGGATGTCACCAAGTACTGTCTAAACTACAGGCAGACTGCCACAACACTAACCCAATTTTCCTATGGGGGAATACACATGTATTTGCAAATATAGCAGGCACTACAGGTGTGTAACATGGAGTAACACCAGTGTGAAAGTGCATACCCAGAACCAATCTCAACACAGTCACAGTCACATAATGGTAAGCCTAAGTAATAGCACAGTATATGGACTGCGTGAACACAACTCATTATCATATTTTCCACTTGCAGACTAACCCTACATATATGGGACATGTCTCAATCTGGCCCTACAAACATATACACTGATAAGGTACCAGAAACTGGAGCAGCATGCAATGTCAGATAGAACAGGAACAAGAACACTGACATCTACCCCAGTCTGTACACAGGCCAAATAACATATTCACAATACATTGCTACACAATACTGACACTCTGTCAATAATCACCATAAGTAGATAGACCTCACTAATGTACAGACTACAACAGAATGTCCAGGTTTTTGTCCTCAAATATAAGGCCTCCTATACATAACATGTCTGGCAGTCTGATATATCACTGGCTTGATATCAGGAATGATGTCAGTAAATAATGATACACTGTACATATCCACCTCTTACTGCATGACATATGGACAACGGGTGACAGACCTGGGGGCCAGAGGCACAATCACAAGGCCAATATTGACATATTGCTGTTATAAACTGAGAAAATTGCTGGTGTAACAGGGTTTGTTGTGACATATCTCTTCTGAGGGATATAAAGTCAGTAACGCACATGGATGTTACCATTTACTGACTGCAATCATCAGAGTATGCTACTGCATTTATAAAGACAGAAAATGTGTGAGTAACACACCAAATCTAAGACTCCAATCTCTGGCCAGTCTACAGATAGCCCTACAGGTGAGCGTTTTCTCAACCACATAACACTGTCATGCCAGACTTTAAATCATGCAAAACAGCCATATCCACACAAACCCTGTTAAACCAACATTACTTCAAATGTAGAACAACAATACTTACATTCTGTCCTCATGTCTGGAACATCCCCCTCCAGTTTGTTGGCCTGTCTCCACAGTGTTTATTGTAAGAGGTATTTCCAACTACCCTCTGTGCTGCTGTTTGTCAGACACCCACATGAAGTCCTGCTTGTAGTGAAGGAAAAGGCCAACACCCACATGAAGTACTTAGTTATAGGAGTATGTTTCCATGCAGTTGGCTATGGGAATGATACCACAGCTGTTCCACGTGCAATTAGCAAGTGGGGGACTGCAATTTGTGCACAGGACATCAGCTGATCATGAGCATTACCTTCAAAAGTCAAGCTTCTGCCTATGCAAAACAGATGTATTTTTCTACATCTACCAGAAAGGGAGAGAGAGAGAGAGAGAGAGAGAGAGAGAGAGAGAGAGAGAGACAGAGAGAGAGAGAGACAGAGAGAGAGAGAGAGAGAGACAGAGAGAGAGAGAGAGAGACAGAGACAGAGAGAGAGAGAGAGAGAGACAGAGAGAGAGAGAGAGAGACAGAGAGAGAGAGAGAGAGAGAGACAGAGAGAGAGAGACAGAGAGACAGAGAGAGAGAGAGAGAGAGAGAGAGAGACAGAGAGAGACAGAGAGAGAGAGAGAGAGAGAGACAGAGAGAGAGAGAGAGAGAGAGACAGAGAGAGACAGAGAGAGAGAGAGAGAGAGAGAGACAGAGAGAGAGAGACAGAGAGAGAGAGAGAGAGACAGAGAGAGAGAGACAGAGAGAGAGAGAGAGACAGAGAGACAGAGAGAGAGAGAGAGAGAGACAGAGAGAGAGAGAGAGACAGAGAGAGAGAGACAGAGAGAGACACACAGAGAGAGAGAGAGAGACACAGAGAGAGAGAGAGAGAGAGAGAGAGAGACACACACACACAAAGAAAGAAAGAGAAAGAACCAAGCGTGTCTGTGTATGATCAGTGGGTGGAGCGTGGTCTCTGAGTATTATAAGGGCTGCCTATATTGTTCCTTAATCCATACTGTCACATAGTCATTGCACATGGCAGTAGACATTTATGGCTGTGGATTGTTTACATCAATGTCTACAGTGTTTGACAACTGTTGACCTTGTAATGTGGACATTGGGACATGTAGGTCCTCAATATAATAATGTAGCAAACCCACCCCGCAATGGATCCACAATCACAATCACCCCAATGCCCACACAGGATGCTGATGACAGACACACACACACAGACACACACACTCGGCAGCACTGAGTTTTGAACCCCTACCTAGCTATGTATTGCTACTCCAGTGTTATGTATTTATTGCATGTGCCATGGAGCTTATATGTTGCAGAGGTATCTTTGAAGGTGAGTGACACCAGCAGCAGTGCTAAGAAAGGGGTAAGAAAGTGTAGTAAGTGTGAATGTCCACAAGATCAAGTGTCAACAAAGGCACACACACTCTCTCACACAAACACACACATTTTCATAGTTACCAGGACCAGG
This sequence comes from Protopterus annectens, assembly GCF_019279795.1. Classification (NCBI taxonomy): domain Eukaryota; kingdom Metazoa; phylum Chordata; order Ceratodontiformes; family Protopteridae; genus Protopterus; species Protopterus annectens. The sequence continues at coordinate 40,333,230 of NC_056746.1, read as the reverse complement.
ATTAGAACTCCTACCTAACTAGTTTGCTACACTATAGTATTACACAGTTATTGCACGTGCCACAGAGCTTATGGGCTGAGACTTGGCCAAAGGGTTATTTCAAGGTGACTGACATCAGCAGGAGTACTAAAGTAGGGCAATGGGAAGTGCAGTGTGTGTGAATGGGCCATAAGTAATTTCTCTGGAAACGCACACAGACACACTCAGTCGCACATAACTTTACATTTGAGAGGACTGAGTTTGCAAATGCTACATGAATGCTTATTTGTAGTATCGTGTTACACAGTTATCACAAGCACCACAGACACTATAGGGCTGAGGGCTACCAAAAGGAATGTCTACAGTGATTGACATCAGCACATCATGTGATATAGGCCAATTGGATGTGTAGTGGCTGGGACAGGCCTCATAATGGCATTCTCTCTATCAATGCCTGTCTCTCTCTTCCCCACATCTCTGTGTGTGTATGTTTGACATATTATAGTCTGTTGGCCTTAGCTATGTGTGAGTATTCCTATACAATGTGTGTGTGAAGCATAAATGGTGTACAATCTGGTGTGTGCACACACATCTGCAGATGACAGATATGTATAGTCCACTGTGTTGTCAGACATGGGCTTCATTTCTGTAAGTGTAGGAGCATGCCAGGTATGACCTTCTGTACTGAGTGTGTGAATCCATTCCAGGTTGGGTTGTACTCCAGTCCAGGGTTTGGTGTTCTATGCTTACAGCTAGCAAACTGTTTCTGCAGGATATCTGTAGATAGGTTGACAATATGGAATCACAATGGGCGAAAGATAGGGGGATACTGTAACTATTGCTGTTTGTGCTGCTTGTGTTACATGGTTGGTGTTAGCAGAGATAGTCAGACATATGTACTGTTTTACACTGTGATGTATTACATCATCAACTACTGACAGATATAATTATTTGCTCACATTTACCAAGAAATACAAGATGAATGAATCTGAGTCCAGTATTGTGGGCCGCAGCCTACACATTCTTCAATCTCCTGCCATTCTGCAGGGGTAGCTACAGACACTTGCTGATGGGTAAATGGTCCAGCACTGTGGTAGTATGGTGGCTGAGGATCCCCTTCTTCTACATATATCGACTTAGAATGCCATATCCTGCTTTAGCCATACCTCTCAGCTGTACAGATTCACCCAGATTACCCAGAGGCAGGGCTCATATATCTGGTCAGTTCCCCTTCACATTGTGGTTTACAAGCAGGTTTGTACCCACCCAGTAATGGGTTTGCAGGCAGGGGTAGTATGGGCACACATCAGAGTTTCAGACTTCACACACTCCATAATGTCCCTGCTCCTATAACCCCCCCTCTGTTATTCTATCCTCTTCCTAACATTATGCGAGCGATATCTCAGAAGTATCCCTATAGTTGGCCCTTCATCCCAGCGGTACTTATGGATTGGTCCACAGTTCTTGCAGTAGGACAATGGGGGCATGCTACTGGGTTTTGTCAACATGGCCTTGCATTTGTGTTCTGTTGACTGTGTTAGGTTGTTAGTTAGGACCCCATGAGATACCATACATTAGCACTATGGGTGAGGCACAGGCCTTTGACAGAGGACTGTAGGCCATTTGGTAGTGATGCAGGCCATCTGTAGCAGGCCAGTGCATTCTGTCACTTCTACATTCCCAGGCTGCAAGCCAGTGGATTCCTCTGGGGTGACAGGGTAAGTGTGTGAAGTGTTACTGGCAATACTTCCTGTCCATATTGCTCCATTGGTCTGAATGCAGGCAGGGTGATGTTTACAGCTAGGGACACACCTGCATGGGACACCTCTTCAGCATGTTGCATTCTGTGGGTATTCCCATACAGAAGTGGGGGTCATATTGTACTCATTCCCAACAGCAGGGATATGACCTGTGATAAACCTGTGGCTGATGGTGGGGTGAGCTAAGCGCATGTGTGATATGGAAGCTTCTTGCAGCTGACTCACAGATATACCTGGGACATTCCCCTTATGCTGCCTTGTGCGGGGACATAGGCAGTCTCTCATTACTTCATAACTGTGCCTTTTGTGGTTTGCCAGTGATTGGCCAGACTACATCAGTATTCCATATTACACAGACAGCTAATGTGCTGCTAACCTGTATATACAATTCCAAAGGTGTGACCATTTGACAGTAACATTTTATACACTCTTTGTCTAGGGTATTTTCACCTATGTAATGTGTGTATGTATGGGCCCACATTCATGGCATGTCCATCTTTCAGACGGTGACAGATATTGACATCTGGACAGTGAGTATGGATGACTGCTGACATGGGTATTACTTAGAAACATTGTGGTTGGCACTGCAGTTGTTGGAACATGGCCCTGTCATCCACAGTACTGCCCATAGGCCACCGAGACACAACCTTCCATGCCTACAAGCTGACCACTTCCACACAATATACAACACACACCAACCTAACACATGGACCCCTGCATATTGTACACATGCAACAATCTATCCTGTAGATTGGGCCAGCTCGGGTAATCTGTGCTCCACTGTTATTACGCCTTACACTTACATGTTACTGCATTTCTACATAGGATTGTGGCAGGGGGGGCCCACCTGACAACTGTAAACATTTGCTATGACTGTACTGGTATTTCAGGTACTCTGTTGGCTTCCATTTCATATTGTATTCTGAACTATCATGCAGACTAGAGGCATATCAGTAGAGTACATATTTATTTATTTTATTTTATTTATTTTATTTTATTTTACATTTGTTGACCGGGAAAGTCCGACTGGACACAGGTCCATTTTCAGAGGAGGCCTGGGGAGAAAAGCTCCACTTAAAAAACAATCTAACAAATAACAATTTTATGAATTACAACACTTTCTCCTAAATGCATACAATATTATACAAGAACATATTTTACATTTCTTCACAGAGATATATGTATAGATACAATTATAGTATTCCAGAAGCATAACGCTTGTATGTAGGTAAATGTTTAACTGTCTTCAGAGATGAATAAGTAGATACGAACAGAATAGAACATCGTTAGTTAAGAATTAATATACAGAGGATAGGCAGTATAAGGTGATCCTTGGTAGGCTCATTGTATCACTGCAAATGTAGTAGATTAGCCTGGAGAGTCACATGGGCATAGCCAGTTGTTAAAGTAGTGGGTTTTGAGTAGTTTTTTAAAAATGTGGAGCAGAACCTGTAGAAGTTGTGTTTTGGAAGGGAATTCCAGACTTTTGCTATAGAGCAGGCAAAAAAGAGATTTGCCAGCCTCATTCCTATGTTTGATGACATTTATGTGATTTTGGTCTGTTGACCTTAAGGCTCGGGTGGTGGTGTAGGATTGTATTAGGTCTTGTAAAATGGGGATTTTATTTGGGAGTTGAGTGGTAAGAAGTAATTGAGGCAGCTCAAGCCAGTTGAGCTGTTTGAGGGAAAGACAGTGGTGGTCTCTATTAGAGGCACCTGTGGAAAATTTGGCAATCTTGTTGTAGCAAGATGCCATTTTGCTTTGTTCGCTGTTGCGAAGATTAGTCAGGATTGGTGAGGCATACAGTAGGGTGGATAATAGGTGGGTTCTGGCAATGGTGGCTTTGGTATAATTGGTCATGAATTGCTTATTCCTATACAAGAGACCTAGCTTTTTGTGAACTTTTTTGATTGTTTGGGCTATGTGTATATCAAATTTGAGTTTGTTATCGATTACTACTCCTAGGAGTTTAGTGTGTGCGGTTGGGGTGATTGAGGTATTGTCCTTGGAATTAATGATGAAGTCATTCAGTGCAGGGGATCTACCTGGGCTGAAGATAATTAGTTTTGTTTTTTGGGATTGAGTAAAAGTTTTATGGCAGAAAACCATGCTTCAGCCAGAGTGAAGCTGGGTTGTGCTATTGTTTGTAGCTTGCTTAGGGTAGGGGCAGCACAAATGATAGTAGTGCCATCAGCATATTGCACTATAGAGGCAGAAGGAGAGGAAGCTGCTATCTGATTTGTAAATATGGAGAATAGTAAGGGACCAAGAATGGAGCCTTGAGGGACTCCAATAGATACAGGTAGACGGGAGGATAGTTGGTCCTGCCATAGAACTGCTTGTTGTCGGCTTGATAAAAAGCTGCTGAACCATGATATAGTGAGGGTGTTTAGGTTGAGGGTAGACAGAGTTTTGAGAAGCATTCTGTGGTTGACCATGTCAAAGGCCTTAGATAAGTCTAAGAAAACAGAGGATACAAAAAGTCTGTTGTTTCTGTGGGTGTTGATTATGTTGGTATAGGATAATAGGGCTGTTGTGGTACTATGGGAGGGGCGAAGTCCATGTTGTGATGCTGATATAAGGTTATTTTCTAGAAGGTATTGCATTAGTTGTGCATGTACTACTCTTTCAAGTATTTTTGATAGGGGTGATAAAATTGCAATTGGCCGATAGTTGGTGAGCGCAAGGGAGTTTCCACCTTTGTGGAAGTGGAACAATATGAGATATTTTCCAGAGGTTAGGTACTTTAGATTCAGATATGGATCTGTTAATGAGGATAGACACAGGGTAAGATATGGCATCAGCTGATAGCTGAAGGAAATCAGCAGGAAGTTTATCAGCAGCCAGTGTGGTAGTTTTCAATTTCTTGAGGAGTTTAGTAATGAGTTGTGTGGGTGCTGGGGAGAAGGAGAAGCATGGGGGAGGTTGTTGTGTAATAGGGGTAGTAAGAGTTGGTGAAGGAGTGGAAATGGTGGTGCTATTTAGGGTTTTGGATAAGGCTAGGACTGTTTCAGTGAAAAATTTGTTGAACTGGGTAGGGGTGTCCTCAGCGTCAGTTGGTACTATGGGTGTGGGAGTGCTGGTTTTACCTGGGTGCAGTAATCTATTTATTGAGGACCAGAATTTCTGAGGGTTGTGTGTGTGTTTGTCTTGCAAGGTTTTATAATAATTGGTTTTATCAAGTTTTATAAGTTTTTTAGTCTTGTTCCGGAGTGCTAAGAAGATTTGTTTTGTGGTGGTGGTTTTAAGTTTATGAAATTGAGCCCAGGCTCTATCTCTATCTTTCATTATGATTCTGGTTTCTTTTGTTAGCCAAGGGGCATAGTGAGATCTTAGGTTTTATTGACCTACATTTCAGTTTCAGACTTCTTACCCTTCAGAACTAATATACAACTGCCAGACCTGTTGTCGTCTGTTTGTGTAGGTCTAGAGGGGGGCTGTTCCCCATTACCATCATTTGGGGGCCTTAGCCCAGCCTTTCTTTATGGTCAGCTACACCTGTCCTGCTGGCTGAGGCTGGTGGTGGGTATGGGAGCCTCACTGACATGCATGTTTCTGTCCTATGGACACCCACAGTTATTTGTGCCACCACATGTACTTCAGTGGGATTTGTCACCTTGTCTAGTACTGCCTAGTATGTTGGCACCAGTATTTGTTATGGATTTCATGCTGCTGATAATGTTGTCCACTATCTGCTGCCATCCCATTCAGCCACCCAATTCCCTTGCATGCTTGCATCCATACCATAATACCATACATACACCTATCAGAACATACTACTCCATTCAGTAACTGATAGTGAGAGTGACTTACCATCCATACCATACATACACCTATCAGAACATACTACTCCATTCAGTAACTGATAGTGAGAGTGACTTACCATCCATACCATACATACACCTATCAGAACATACTACTGCATTCAGTAACTGATAGTGAGAGTGACTTACCATCCATACCATACATACACCTATCAGAACATACTACTCCATTCAGTAACTGATAGTGAGAGTGACTTACCATCCATACCATACATACACCTATCAGAACATACTACTGCATTCAGTAACTGATAGTGAGAGTGACTTACCATCCATACCATATATACAACTATCAGAACATACTACTGCATTCAGTAACTGATAGTGAGAGTGACTTACCATCCATACCATACATACAACTATCAGAACATACTACTGCATTCAGTAACTGATAGTGAGAGTGACTTACCATCCATACCATACATACACCTATCAGAACATACTACTCCATTCAGTAACTGATAGTGAGAGTGACTTACCATCCATACCATACATACACCTATCAGAACATACTACTGCATTCAGTAACTGATAGTGAGAGTGACTTACCATCCATACCATACATACAACTATCAGAACATACTACTCCATTCAGTAACTGATAGTGAGAGTGACTTACCATCCATACCATACATACAACTATCAGAACATACTACTCCATTCAGTAACTAATAGTGAGTGACTTACCATCCATACCATACATACAACTATCAGAACATACTACTCCATTCAGTAACTGATAGTGAGAGTGACTTACCATCCATACCATACATACACCTATCAGAACATACTACTCCATTCAGTAACTGATAGTGAGAGTGACTTACCATCCATACCATACATACAACTATCCGAACATACTACTCCATTCAGTAACTGATAGTGAGAGTGACTTACCATCCATACCATACATACACCTATCAGAACATACTACTGCATTCAGTAACTGATAGTGAGAGTGACTTACCATCCATACCATACATACAACGATCAGAACATACTACTCCATTCAGTAACTGATAGTGAGAGTGACTTACCATCCATACCATACATACACCTATCAGAACATACTACTCCATTCAGTAACTGATAGTGAGTGACTTACCATCCATACCATACATACACCTATCAGAACATACTACTGCATTCAGTAACTGATAGTGAGAGTGACTTACCATCCATACCATAGATACAACTATCAGAACATACGACTCCATTCAGTAACTGATAGTGAGAGTGACTTACCATCCATACCACACATACAACTATCAGAACATACGACTCCATTCAGTAATTGATAGTGAGAGTGACTTACCATCCATACCATACATACAACTATCAGAACATACTACCCCATTCAGTAACTGATAGTGAGAGTGACTTACCATCCATACCATACATACAACTATCAGAACATACTACTGCATTCAGTAATTAATAGTGAGAGTGACTTACCATCCATACCACACATACAACTATCAGAACATACTACTCCATTCAGTAATTGATAGGAAGGGTGACTTACCATCCATACCATACATACACCTATCAGAACATACTACTCCATTCAGTAACTGATAGTGAGAGTGACTTACCATCCATACCATACATACACCTATCAGAACATACTACTCCATTCAATAATTGATAGTGAGAGTGACTTACCTTGTGGCTGGGCCAGTATTGAGGATGGTGCTGGAGGGCTGACTATGTCGGATGCACATAGCACACTCCCTATACAAGGTAAAGCACAGGTTGTGTCATGTTTGGCATCCCTTTTACTGTATGTGTGAGTCAGAGTGAGGTGTCATTCCCTGGGTCCCTACTGTGTCAGTATATGTGCTATGTGTTGCCTCTTTGCCAAGGCCTGGGGATACTGTGCACACCTCCTTCTGCCTACATGGGCAGGCTCAGGTAGTTCCACCTCCGAGTCACTCTGTGCCTGTGATGGCACTGGCAATGGTGGGGGGCTGTGTGGCCTTACCCCGTGCTGTTCCTGCTGCAGCTGTTTCTGCAGAATCATATTGTGTAACACGGCACATACTATGAACATTTGTGTACATATAGCTGGAGAGTACTGTAAGGCTCCACCGGATATGTCCAGGCAGTGGAACTGTGACTTAAGCATCTCAAACACATGCTCTATAATGATTCGGGTTTGTGCGTGTGCCTTATTATGGAGTTCTTGTTCAGGTGTATATGCATTTCTGAGGGGTGTCATCAGCAACAGCTCCAGTGCTTAGTCAGCATCCCCCACTAGGTGGCCATATGAGATGTTCCCACTAGCAAATGACTGGTACAGCTGTGTCATATGCCAGATGTGGGAGTCGTGATAGCTTCCAGGGCTGCCAGCACACACATTCAAGATAATGCCCTGGGCATCGCACATGACCTGGCAGTTGATGGAGGGGAAGCCCTTGTGGTTTATGTAGACCCTCCTCTGCTCACCAGGTGGTGCTCTGATGTGTATGTGTGTGCAGTCTATAGCACCCACTACCTCAGGGTATTCTGCTATTAGGTGGAAGAGATGCATATTGCTGGTCAACTCCTCATGAGTGTTGAGGAAATATATGTGCTCACTGGCATGTGCTGACATGGCATCCAGGAACTGGTGGAATACCCTGGATTCTGATGCCTGTGAGATCCCCATGATATCCCCAGTTGCCCTTTGGAAGGAATCTGTGGCTAGTATTCATAAGCCTACACATACCTTGGTATCCACTGAGATAGGTTCCCCTCTGTTGGTTCTGTGTGTGAGGCGGGGCCGGCACAGCTCAACAATTTGCTGTAGAATGTCCCTGTCCACCCTATAGTGCTCCACTATTTCCAGCTCATGTAGCCCCTGGTAGGTTACCCTGGGTCTGTACACTCTTTTCCTCCTCCTCATTGTGGGATGGTCATTAGCATTCACATCCTCACCACCCTCAGCCTGTTGCATATATTGATGTATGAGAGTGACAGCAGCACCTAACATTTTGTTAGTTTTGTCAGGTAAAATTTTCCCATCTGTGTACACTGGTGGTGTAGAGTTTGTGGAAAAAAACAGACTGAAAGGTGTTTGCATAGTTTATAGTGGTGTGCTGGGCTGCTGCCTGTGTAATTGGCTGATTCTAATACATTTCACCTGCCAGCTATCCTAGTTCTCCTTGATTGCCTTCCTACTGCTGTTTTCCCTTCCCATTGCCTTCCTGTTTAAGCCCTGAAGTGTGTTGTGCATATCCAGTGCTCAGATTTGAACAGTGCTGTTATTTCCTGTTTTTTTTTTGTTTTTGTTTTTGTTTAAAATCTGGCGCGCGACACGCACACCCGTTTAAGCAGGGAAAACAGTGCTCAACAATGTGAGACACACACCCTTTCTTAGCTAAGGGCAAACACGGGCCACAGAGCTCCAATAAGCTTACAGCATGCATTACACACCCCATTATGAGATCATCCACCTCTTATACTTATACAATAGTGTTGCTGCACCAACATGGTTGCTTGCAAGCTAACACTGAGAGGAAATCTGTGATCCGGTATCAATCTCCTCATTTGCATAAACCAGAATGCTAATTCATAGTTTCCTTACTCACATTGAGTCTTCCCCCTTAGCAACCACTATTGGTATTGTTGTCTTATGCATGCCCTTGACTATTATGGAAAAATACTGATTTGGGTATAAACGCTTATTTCCCCCTTTTTTCTTTTTTTTTGTGCAATCCTGTTTGCGCACTGCTGCCCTATGCTTAAATGGCCGAGATCGGCCAAAAAAAAAAAACTTGTTTTTTTATAAAATTGCAACTATTCTTCATGCCAATGGTCATATATTTGGCCATTGGCATGCCTGCTACATTGAATACATGCTTTCTTTCTAGCTGTTATGCCTCTGTTTTGTAATTTACAGAAATGTATTCGGTTAGTAACTGAATACATTTCTGCAGGTTACAGTATTCCTGCACAGATGCCTGCCTGCTTCCTTGATTGCTAATTCACCTCATTTGCATGTTTTTTTACCAGCAAATGAGGTAATTAGCATATAGCAGTGGTGTCCGTGCAGGAATAGTGTAGGATCGCTCATGCACGTTCCGGGAGCTCATTCCTGGATCGCCTGTTGGCCATATTGCATGCAACACCTCTTGCACTATTTCTGCACTCCATGCAGAGCTTGCTGAATCTGGGGGATAGTCCTCACTTTCATGAATTTTTATCTAAATAGCCACATGATCAGAAAATCCAGTATATGTTATTCCTTTTTGAGTAATTTTTAGACTTTCTGATATTAAAACGTTATCAATTTCTGTCTTTAACTCATTCCTTTTAAAGGTACAGTGTTTATTCTCCCATATTTTTAATTGTCCACTCCTCATAATTTCTGTAACTGTTTTAACATCACAGTCCTTCATTTTATTCCTTAGATTACAGTTAAAGTTACTTGCCATTATTATATCCATATTCATACAAACATAATTAAGTAGACTTTTAAACATGTTTTTCTCTCCCTTTTTTGTCACATATGCATATAAGGCTATAACCCTATATACATGCTTTTTCCATTTCATATCAACTACAGTTATCATCCCTGGTTCTTTTATTCTTATATCTCATCATCTTCTTTCGGCTGTTCCCGTTACAGGTCACCACAGCTGATCATCTGTTTCCATTTCTTCCTGTCCTCTGCATCTTGCTCTGTCACACCAACCACCTGCATGTCCTCTCTCACCACATCCATAAACCTTATCTTAGGCCTTCCTCTTTTCCTGTTACCTGGTAGCTTCATCCTTAGTATCTTTTTCCCAATATACTCAGCATCCCTCCTCAACACATGTCCAAACCAACAATCTTGCCTCTCTGGCTTTGTCTCCAAATCTTCCAACCTGGGCTGACCCTCTAATATACTTATTCCTAATCCTGTCCACCCTCGTCACACCCAGTGCAAATCTTAACATCTTTAACTCTGCCACATCCAGCTCTAACTCCTGCCTTTTTGTAAATGCCACTGTCTCCAACCCATATAACATAGCTGGTCTCACTACCCTCTTGTAGACCTTCCCTTTCACTCTTACTGGTACTCGTCTGTCACAAATCACTCCTGACACTCTTCTCCGCCCACTCCATCCTGCCTGTACCCTCTTCTTCACCTCTCTTCTACACTCACCATTACACTGAACTATTGATCCCAAGTATTTAAACTCACCCACCTTCACCACCTCTACTCCTTGCATCCTCACCATTCCTATATCCTCCCTCTCATTCACACACATATATTCTGTCTCAGTCTTGCTGACCTTCATTCCTCTTCTCTCTAGAGCATATCTCCATCTCTGCAGGGTCTCTTCCATCTGTTCTCTACCCTTACTACAGATCACAATGTCATCTGCAAACATCATAGTCCACGGAGACTCCTGTCTGATCTTGTCTGTCAACCTGTCCATCACCATTGCAAATAAGAAAGGGCTCAGAGCTGATCCTTGATGTAACCCCACCTCCACCTTAAACACATCTGTCACTCCCACTGCAGACCTCACCGCTGTCCACACTACCCTGGTACATATCCTGTACCACTCTTACATACTTCTCTGACATTCCCGACTTCCTCATACAACACCATAACTCCTCTCTAGGCACCCTGTCATATGCTTTCTCTAAGTCTACAAAAACACAATGCAACTCCTTCTGACCTTCTCTGTACTTCTCCATCAACACTCTCAGAGCAAACATTGCATCTGTAGTGCTCTTTCCCGGCATGAAACCATACTGCTGATCACTAATCATCATGCCCCTTCTTAACCTAGCTTCCACTACTCTTTCCCATAACTTCATGCTGTGACTGATCAATTTAATCCCTCTGTAGTTACTACAGCTCTGCACATCACCCTTATTCTTAAAAATTGGTACCAAAACACTTTTTCTCCATTCCTCAGGCATCCTCTCACTTTACAAGATTTCATTAAACAATCTGGTTAGAAACTCCACTGCCATTTCACCTATAAACCTCCATGCTTCCACAGGTATGTCATCTGGACCAACAGCCTTTCCATTCTTCATTCTCTTCATAGCTATCCTTACTTCCTCCTTGCTAATCCATTGCACTTCCTGATTCACTATCCCCACATCATCTAACCTTCTTTCCCTCTCATTCTCTTCATTCATCAGCCCCTGAAAGTACTCTTTCCATCTCCTCAACACACTCTCCTCTCTTGTGAGTATGTTTCCCTCATTATCCTTTATCACCTTTACCTGCTGTACATCTTTCCTAGCTCGGTCCCTCTGTTTAGCAAATCAGTACAGGTCCTTTTCTCCCTCCTTAGTGTCCAACCTTTCATACAACTCTTCATACACCTTCGCCACTTGTCTCTTTGTCATGCACCTCATCTCCTTATACTCCTGTCTACTGTCTTCATCTCTCTGACAATCCCACTTCTTCTTTGCTAACCTCTTCCTCTGTATACTCTCCTGTACTTCCTCATTCCACCATCATGTCTCCTTGTCGTCCTTCCTCTGTCCAGATGTCACACCAAGCACCTTTCTAGCCGTCTCCCTTACTAGCTCTGCTGTAGTTACCAAGCTATTCGGTAACTCTTCACTGCCACCCAGTGCCTGTCTTAACTCTTCCCTGAACTCTACCTCACAATTACCCTTTTTCAGTTTCCACCATTTGATCCTTGGTGCTGTCCTCACACTCCTCCTCCTCTTCTTGATCACCAATGTCATCCTACAAACCACCATCCTATGCTGTATTTATTCTTATATCTAATGTATTTATATTCTCTTTACACAATATACATATACCCAAAAACATTTCTTTACCTATATTCCAGATAGCAGTGCTATTCCAAAGTCTTTCTGTTTGCACTCTTTCCTCTTCTGTTAACAATCTATGGCTTCTGACACTATTATTTGAGCATCTACAGCTGTACACCAATATATAATATTAACTGTCCTTTTCACATTTTTCATACTGTTCCCATTTAAAGCTAAAATGTTCAGCTTTATAGGACAGTTGCATAAAATATATCTTTACCCCTTACCTTTCTTATTTTCTCTTACCATTATATTTTGAACTTTCTGTTTCTCTCCCTCACTGTCTTTCCTATTGACTTTTTCTTGCCGTTTAGTATAACTCTTCATGTCTCCTCTATTTCTTTTTCTTGAATAACTTCATTTACAGTTGTGTCTCTGTTTTGCACTCTAATAATGAACGTCCTGTATTTTACACTTGAATTCCCATTTCTTTACACCAAAACCTATCTGCCCATATAAATAACATCTTTTTGTCACATTCATTAATTAAATGATCAATCTTTCCACAAAAATAGCAGGTTTTAGGGTGTCCTGTATATTTCACAAAACCTCTCTTACCATGAACATTAATAACACTAGGTATATGTATCGGGTCTAGGACTATTCACTGAAACACATTTGACTGAAAGTTATATATGGTCTTTTCCCCACTGTTGTGCAACCCTGGATATAGTATACATAGTAAGGGGGGTGTGGGGGCACCCCACACATCGGCGGGTGTGGGGGGCATAGCCCCCACATATTTTGGATATATATTAAGTTCAGAAAAGACTAATTTATTGGAATTGCAAGTATCCATTTGTATAGTTCAAAACATTTAAAATAGGTGGGGGGCTATGCCCCCCACACACCCCGATATGGGGTGTGGTGCCCACCACACACCCTTACTATATATACTAACTCCAAGGTTGCACAACAGTGGGGAAAAGGCTATATATAACTTTCAGTCAAATGTGTTTCAGTGAAATGTGCTTTCAGTGAATAGTCCTAGACCCATATGTATCACTTTGTCATTTTCCATTTTTAAAATTACTCCACATTCCCATCCCCAGTCCATTGTCCTCTTTCATCATATATTTTAGCAGTGTCCATCACTTCTTTACATATTATCAATAAATGTTATTTCACTTCTTTTGTTTCCACTTCAGTTCTAAACTGAATTAAAACCCTATTTTTTGTCTAAAAAATAAAAAAAAGGTTATACAACATATTCTGACCATGGAAAGTCTATTTTCTTTTTTTTTATAATCCCCAAAAATTTTTTCCATAGCTTGAGCAGTTTCAGATAGCAAGCCGCAAAATGTTTCTTTGCTAATTAAAATGAAAGCTCTTAGCTCTTGAACTTTGACACCCAATGGTACTTTTACATTGTCCTGTACCACGTATCTAACCAAACCTTATTCCTTTTTACTGCTCACCCGAACAACAAACTTCTTTGTTTCCTTTATTCCCATCTCCTCTTTGGCCACTTCTCCCACTGTTTCAGCATGTCTTTTTCTCTGGAACCTTCTCTGGCACATTTTCTTTTTCTGTTTTCTCAATAATCTCGCTCCGGGATACTGCAGCTCCCCTTTCTGGCTCACTCTGGCTTATCTTCTCCTTCAGATAAACATCCTCCCGACTGGAGGGTTGAAATCATGCATTTTTCCACTGTTTGTGCTGATTCAAACAGATGTTTCCAGAAGTTTTGCATGGACTCCATTTTCACCTCTGCACTCGCCTCCATTTCTTTCTCCACTTCCTGTCCAGTCGAAAACAATGTTTTCTCTGCTTCCATATAATTTGAGAACATTTCTGGCAGTGATTTTACCATTTCTCCTTCATTTTCAATACTTTTCACCACCATTTCACTTTGGTTTACAATCTCCATGTTTTCTTCCTGTTTCTCTGGGCCGCCTCTGCACCTGCACTGGAAACAGCAAGTCAATTGTGTCACACGTAAACTCTCCCCCCCACTACCAAGAGTAGGGGAAGTTCCCCAATGCCTTGACCAAATTTCCCCTAGTAGTGTAAATACCACATCAGGTCTCATCTGAAAAGAGGTTACTAGCCTAGAGGAATGATTCTGGTCAACAAAGAAAAATAAACCTTTCCACTACTGTTTTGTGTCGTGCCCTGCTAATGCAGTAGTCTTGAGCATATAAGGGCCAAAGGCAGGGATTCATTTCCATTGACTGGTGTTTCTTTCTTAGAAAAATCATGTGTTCAACTCCCCTGAAATTAAACAGCCAGATAATGATTGTATATATTATGCAGGGGTGTTGCACTTTCTAATAAAATTATATTTCCAGATCCTCTGGTCACTGTTGCTATGGGCACTTGGGGAGATAGTTAATCAGTTGCACTACTGAGCTAAGCTTCAGTGTGCATTCCAGCTTTAAATAAAGCATAGCTACAATTATTGTTCTGACTTATTATTATTTCAGAGAGACGTTTACTGTCATTACAGTTGCATATGTGATTCTCATACCCTGGGGGTTGCATGTAGTTTCATAACTTTTCTGATTACAGACTTATACAATTCCAGCATTTCTCGGATGTATGTTTTATGACAATTATTCCAAGACCACTGCAGTGGCTCCCCTTTCTGACGCAGTGCCATGAAATATTCTAGTGAGGGAGTTTGGGGTTCTGACGCAGTGCTATAAAACATTCTAGTGAGGGAGTAAGGGGTTCACTTTCCTTGAGGGCTATCATGATTTTTTTTTTTTTTGCAATTGTCTACACATGTAATACATTTCCAGGTGGGTGTTTTATGACCCCTTGCACTCTGATTTCTGCAATGTCTCACCTTGTCTGTATGCTGTACTTATAAAAAACAAGTAATCTCCGTGGTATCCCCGAAGTCTCAAAACAACCCACTAAACTGTAGTGGGTCCAAAAACAAAACAGTGTAAGAAACTTCTCTGTGTGGAAGATTTTCAGCCCATATATTTCTAGTTAATCACTGTATATTAATCAGATCAGACAATAGTAGTAGAAGTAGCAAACGTAAACTTGTCTTAAGTCAAAACAAAACAAAAAGTAATAATAGAAAATATATAATTGTACAGCATTACTAAGTATTCAAAAGTAATCCAAGCAAGGCAGGCAGTCTGTTTCCAGTCAAAAATCCTTTATTAAGTACACAGACAAACGATCCAAGTAAAACGAAAATAGAGTAATCATTTCCTCACAAGCTTTCTAAATATACATATACTTTTTATCAGGCATATGAGTGGTTTATTGTGCTGTAAAACAAAGTGTTATTAGTACACACGTTAAATTCACATCCCTTTTCCCATCAGTGTGACATTCGAGCTGGTCCTGCCCTGCTTAGTAGCTGTCATAATAATATAATCCTTATGTACTTTAAATAAAATTTATAATGATGTGGTAACTCTTATTTAACCAGATTATTAAGTAGATTATTAAGTCTGTGATTTTATCCAAGACAATATACTACATGACTGGAAATATATCAACATTAGTGCATTTGGCAATCAAAAAATATATATAAATATATACATATACGTTTTGCATGTAAAAATCAATTTCTATTTTCATAACCTATTGGTTCTTGTACACAGACCTGAAGAAGTCTAGAAGGACGAAAGCAATCTTTGTTTCTTGCTTGGATTATTACTTTTTGTTTTGTTTTGACTTAAGACGACTTTATTTTCACTACTTCTACTACTATTGTCTGATCTGATTAATATACAGTGATTAACTAGAAATATATGGACTGAAAATCTTCCACACAGAGAAGTTACTTACACTGTTATGCTGTACGTATACTGTCATGTTGACTGAATTATTTCACTGATCCCCTTGGGGTAATATATACTCCTTTCTAGTGACATTTATAGTATTGTACAGGTCAATGCTTAACACTCCAGTGTTGTGAACTGTGGTGCAGGTTGTTATATCACGTTACTTTATAATATCCCACCTATCCTTTGTATACTTTACATTCTTCAAAACTGACATACTCTCATAACACCTTCTTTGGTCTACTTTTCCGTTAATCATTTTCTTTCTCAATTCCATTTGCACTTTTACATTGTCCATCTCTGTAGGTCTGTGGTGTGACCATGGCATTGTCCGTCTGTGTAGGTCTGTGCTGCAGCAATGCTGTTGTCTATCTCTGTAGGTCTGTGCTGCAGCAATACTGTTGTCCATCTCTGTAGGTCTGTGGTGTAGCCATGTTGTTGCCCATCTCTGTAGGTCTGTGGTGTGGCCATGCCATTCTCCATCTCTGTAGGTCTGTGGTGTGGCCATGCTGTTGTCCATTTCTGTAGGTCTGTGGTGTGGCCATGGCATTGTCCATTTCTGCAGGTCTGTGGTGCAGCAATGCTGTTGTCCATCTCTGTAGGTCTGTGGTGTGGCCATGCTGTTGTCCATCTCTGTAGGTCTGTGGTGTGGCCATGGCATTGTCCTTCTCTGTAGGTCTGTGCTGCAGCAATGCTGTTGTCCATCTCTGTAGGTCTGTGGTGTGGCCATGCTGTTGTCCATCTCTGCAGGTCTGTGCTGCAGCAATGTTGTTGTCCATCTCTGTAGGTCTGTGGTGGGGCCATGCCATTGTCCATCTCTGTAGGTCTGTGGTGTGGCAATGCTGTTGTCCATCTCTGTAGGTCTGTGGTGTAGCCATGGCATTGTCCATCTCTGTAGGTCTGTGGTGCAGCAATGCTGTTATCCATCTCTGTAGATCTGTGGTGTGGCCATGCTGTTGTCCATCTCTGTAGGTCTGTATCATGGCCATGCTGTTGTCCATCTCCCTAGATCTGTGGTGTGGCCATGGCATTGTCCATCTCTGTAGGTCTGTGGTGCAGCAGTGCTGTTGTCCAGTTCTGTAGGGCTGTGTTGTGGCCATGATGTTGTCCATCTCTGTAGGTCTGTGGTGTGGCCATGCTGTTGTCCATCTCTATAGGTCTGTGGTGTAACCATGCTGTTGTCCATCTCTGCAGGTCTGTGGTGGGGCCATGCTGTTGTCCAAATCTGTAGGTCTGTGATGGAGCCATGCCATTGTCTATCTCTGTAGGTCTGTGGTGCAACAATGCTGTTGTCCATCTCTGTAGGTCTGTGGAGTGGCCATGCTGTTGTCCATCTCTTTGGGTCTGTGATGTGGACATGCCATTGTCCATTTCTGTAGGTCTGTGATGTGGGCATGCTGTTGTCCATCTCTCTATCTCTGTAGGTCTGTGGTGCAGCAATGCTGTTGTCCATCTCTGTAGGTCTGTGGTGTGGCCATGCTGTTGACCATCTCGGTAGGTCTGTGGTGTAACATGGTATTGTCCATCTCTGCAGGTCTGTGTTGCAGCAATGCTGTTGTCCATCTCTGTAGGTCTGTGGTGGGGCCATGCCATTGTCCATCTCTGTAGGTCTGTGTTGTGGTGATGCTGTTGTCCATCTCTGTAGGTCTGTGGTGTGGCCGTGGCATTGTCCATCTCTGTAGGTCTGTGGTGCAGTAATGCTATTATCCATCTCTGTAGATCTGTGTTGGGCCATGCTGTTGTCCATCTCTGTAGGTCTGTAGCATGGCCATGCTGTTGTCCATCTCTTTAGATCTCTGGTGTGGCCATGGCATTGCCCATCTCTGTAGGTCTGTGGTGCAGCAGTGCTGTTGTCCATCTCTGTAAGTCTGTGGCATGGCCATGCTGTTGTCCATCTCTGTAGGTCTGTGGTGCAGCAATGCTGTTGCCCAACTCTGTAGGTCTGTGGTGCATCACTGCTATTGTACATCTCTGTAGGTCTGTGGTGTGGCCATGCTGTTGTCCATCTCTCTAGGCCCTCATCATGCACAATGGCTTGGCGGTATGCATATCACATTGGCACTGCTGCTCATCACAATGGGAAGGTAAATAGTGCTTGCTTGGTCTAATGCAACCAAGACATTAATAAATCCCCAGGTATGTCTCTCTCCACCTACCTGTCTGTCTTATATAAATCTAATGTTTGAAGTATTATTTGCATTACCTTAATTTGTTCTCTGTTTTTTTTTTTTCATTCTCCACTATATACTGCAGGCCTGAAAATCAGTATTACTTATATAAGGCTGCCTCAAGTGCTTTGCAGTCATAATTCAGATACCTTTTGCCTCCCTTTGCCTTGCATATAATGTATATCACTTTCCCATGAAGAGAACACAGCTTTATGTCTCACTAATGTCTTTTATAGACTGAGATACACCAAGACCAGGAATGTCATTAAAAAGAATATGAGGAGGACAGCACAGCTGTAGTGATGTATCTCAATCTATAAAGAAATACAAGGATCATGGAATAAGCTTTACTGAAATTAAAACTGATCTCCAAATACTTGAAGTAGCACAGAAATCTGAAGAGGCAAAACAGATTTTTGTGAGCAGCATTGTGACAGCATTGAAAGCTTTAATTATGGTAGGTTATGCTAGGAATATGATGTCCTTGGAAAAGGAGCATTAGCATGTCCTGGGAAACCTATGATAAGAAGGAAAATGTCTCATACTTAAAGATTAAACTAAAGCATTTGAAATATTAAAACAAGAGTACAGCAGTTTGCATGCTGCCTGGATTCTAATGTTTGCAAGAACTGACAGACACTTTTCAGACAGCCGTGGGGAGGTGTGAAGTAATAAATGTGATGCGAACAGAAAGAAAAGCACTGTGTTCAGGGCGTGTTTCTTTATTATGTCTGTTGTGTACTTAAGCATTTTCACAAACTGTACAATCAGTGTTAAATATTTTACTAACATAAATCTTGTTTAAGGTTTTCTGTCAGGTTGTATTGTGTATTTCAATTAATTAATTTAGTTAGCAGCACAAGCTGCAGCTTTTTCTTTAGAACAAATGCATTTGTGAAGAATTCTTTTTTATACCTCCTTCCCTTCAGAAATTGTGACCTACAGGATTGCAAGAGTTCCTTTACATGGTGTTTAAGATGGTTAATGGTATAAGTAATTTATAAATAAGATTGAAAATTTATTACTATGCATGACTAATGTTTCTTCTTGCTAATTTGCAACAGTTATGTATATCAGTATTACTTATTTAACCAATTTACATATCGGCTTACTTAAAACAAACAGAAGTAGCAATATGTAGAAGAGAAATACTCGAGGAAAATAAAGGACAAATTTTGGTAAATTAACAAATGTCAGAAGAACAAGACATTACAACAACCTTTATTTGGTATTTGGAACATGTAAAATGCGAGTCTGGATTTTTTGTTACATGATGTTCCATAAATTCCATTTCATAATGAAAAATGTGCCAGATGTGTTCAATTTTCCTGATGAACAGAAGAGACAAAAAGTATGCTATCTACAAATGTTAACTTTCTCTTGCAGCTACCATGCGATCTGCAATTCTCTAGAGTCTCCATATCTGGCATCTCATTTGTCAAAGCTAAGCTTAAAAATGCTAACGTTTCATGTTCCATATTACTGTGTTAGACCTACTTTTATTTAGTTTGCAGCATAAAATTAGAAACTTTGAAGTATCGGGGTAAGCCTTCTGTTGCCTGCCTTGTAGCTCTCTATTAATGCATATTAAAGAAGTCAAGCAGTAAATGATAAAAAGCAACGACAGATGGGTTATTAATAAAATTAAATACATTTTGGGGACTACACTTTGTAACATCACTTAAAATCATACACCGTTCCTCTTGGCCCCCAAGGATATAAAGGTAAACTTTTATTGAAAAGGTTTCATTCTGTTTCACAATCGCTTCAGTGGTTTTAGTATTGATTGAACTGCTTTAGGCAAAATTCTCCAGAACTATAAAATACTAACTGCTTATGTTGTCATATGTGACTGTGTATGTGTCTTGTGTGTGTTTTTTCAGTATCCATCGAACCACAACTCCAACATCATCTTCTTCTTCATCATCACCACCACCACTTAATGTGTATGTATGACTACAACTTATCTACATACTACAGCTAGTTCCTAAGTAACCCCTGCCACTCAACAAAATCCAGGCAAGGTCAAGTGGCTGTGACATACTCTGTGCCTAAACCTTGCACAAGACTGTCTTGTCTTGTTCCTGATTATGTAGACAGGAAGGGTGGCCTATCAGCTCCCTGCATGAGCCTGCACTGGCTCTGTTTCTGCTCAGCAATTTGATCACTTTGGACACTGACTGTGGACATTTTACAAAGTCATCCATCCACCCGTGGGTACTTAGAAGCATATGGGTTACTTTAACTAGAGTAAAGGAAGGTAAAAGATCTGGGGTGCGTCTGCACTCCTTTCCGCAAATCTTAAAACTGACCAAACAGGCTTATTTACTCGATAAGCAAGGAGGAAGTATGGACCGCTATGAAGAGGATGAAGAATGGGAAGGCTGTTGGTCCAGATGACATACCTGGGGATGCATGGAGGTGTTTAGGAGAGATGGCAGTGGAGTTTTTAACCAGATTGTTTAATGAAATCTTGGAAAGGGAGAGGATGCCTGAGGAGTGGAGAAGAAGTGTTTTGGTACCGATTTTTAAGAATAAAGATGATGTTCAGAGCTGTAGTGACTACAGATGGATAAAACTGATCAGTCACAGCATGAAGTTATGAGAAAGAGTAGTGGAAGCTAGGTTAAGAAGGGAGGTGATGATTAGCGAGCAGCAGTATGGTTTAATGCCAGGAAAGAGCACTACAGATGTGATGTTTGCTCTTAGATGGAGAAGTACAGAGAAGGTCAGAAGGAGTTGCATAGTGTCTTTGTGGATTTAGAGAAAGCATTTGACAGGGTGCCTAGAGAGGAGTTATGGTACTGTATGAGGAAGTCAGGAGTGGCAGAGAAGTATGTAAGAGTGGTACAGGATATGTACGATGGCACTGTGACAGTGGTGAGACCTGCAGTAGGAATGACAAATGCATGCAAGGTGGAAGTGGGTTACATTAAGGATCAAATGTGAGCCCTTTCCTATTTGTAATGATGATGGGCAGGTTAACAGATGAGATCAGACAGGAGTCCCCGTGCACTATGATGTTTGTGGATGGCATTGTGATTTGTACTGAGACTAAGGAACAGGTTGAGGAGACCCTGGAGAGGAGGGGATATACTCTAGAGAAGACAGGAATGAAGGTCAGCAGGACTAAGACAAAATATATGTGTGTGAATGAGAGGGAGGATAGAGGAATGGTGAGGATGCAGGGAGTAGAGGTGGTGAAGGTGGATGAGTTTAAATACTTGAGATCAACAGTTCAGAGTAATGATGAGTGTGGAACAGAAGTGAAAAAGAGAGTGCAGGCAGGGTGTAGTGGGTGGAGAAGAGTGTCAGGAGAGATTTGTGACAGATGGGTACCAGTAAGAGTGAAAGGGAAGGTCTACAAGATGGTAATGAGACCATCTATGTTATATGGGTTAGAGACGGTGGCACTGATGAAAAGGCAGGAGTCAGAGCTGGAGATGGCAGAGTTAAATATGTTAAGATTTGCATTGGGTGTGACAAGGATGGACAGGATTAGAAATGAGTATATTAAAGGGTCAGCTCAGGTTGGACAGTTTGGAGATAAAGCCAGACAGGTGACATGTGCTGAGGAGGGATGCTTAGTATGTTGGGAGTAGGATGCTAAGGATGGAGCTGCCAGGTAAGAGGAAAAGAGGAAGGCCTAAGATAAGGTTTATTTATCTGGTGAGAGAGGACATGCAGTTGGTTGATTTGACAGTGCAAGATGCAGAGGGCAGGAAGAAATTGAAACAGATGATCTGCTGTGGCAATCCCTAATGGGAGCAGCCAAAAGAAAAAGAAGAAGGCTTATTTACTCGATTTGCAGTGAGCAATTTTAATGTACTGTCAACAGCTCTGCACCATATTGTGGCTCTAAAATAAAGTTGATACCAAAACACGATTATAGCTGTGCTCTGAGTAAATAAAACAACAGAACTGTTACCCTGCAGAACTCACAACACCATTGTTAACTCAGCTTTACCACTTGTGTTAAAACAATTAAAAGATTAAGGATATAGTTAAATATTTGTCTGTGGCACATCACTACATGGCACTGTAGTTCACAGGTTTATAGCTACATACTGGACTAGTTCACCTAAGTACTAGACTATTTCTTCTTGTTCATAGCTTTATTGTAAGTACTAGACTGGCTCACCTAAGTACTAGACTAGTTCTTCTTGTTCATAGGTTTATACCTAAGTACTAGACTAGTTCTTCTTGTTCATAGCTTTATAGTAAGTACTAGACTAGCTCACCTAAGTACTAGACTAGTTCTTCTTGTTCATAGCTTTATAGTAAGTACTGGACTAGCTCACCTAAGTACTAGACTAGTTCTTCTTGTGGGTCATGTTAAGTCTACCATTTTCCTTTTTGGTGCTTGAATTTACCGATCCTATTTGGTGTTAGATCGCCATTGCCCATCCCATGGTCGATAATTACATATTACCCCTATTGAGAATAACTGGGATCATATCATAGATAACTTGGGAGGGCTTATACATGATAAAGCATTTATGAGATGCCTTTGTCCATTAGTACTACAGGCAGGCAATTCTGGGTTAAATATTATATTATCCATTCATAGATCCAACTTGTGCTTGAATATGGGACACAGATGAGCTTTGTTTTATATGGATGGGGAATCTATTTCAGAGCAGTGGTATCCTCTGTGAGATATACCTGTGCCTCCAAACAATTCTGTTGATGTTGCAGAAGAGGTTTGGATCCCTGGGTCATGTATTTCTGATGAAGTTTGACTTGCTGGTGTACAGTACGCCCATCAGTACTGGGTCAGAGGATGCTTTGTATAACAGACACAGGCCACCTGTTAGTAACCAGCTCTAACTAGTTAAGATTGTTTACATTAATGCAGAGCATTCCAAGTAATTCCAAGTGCAATATTTATTTATAAGAAAAACAAAATCTGCCGCTCCACAAGTTAACGCTGTGGTTCCGTGAGTAACAAGTCAAATAAACTGAAAAAGGAAGCGGAACGCAGCGAGAGTAAGAAGGATCTGAAGACGCTATCATAGTGAAAGCGCTCATCCGCTTGTTTTCGTTGTGCACGTGTACTGGAATTAAATTTTGGAATTTCATTCTTACTCTCGCTGCATTCCGCTTCCTTTTTCAGTTTATTTGACAATATTTATTTATATTATCCCTATCAAGTGCAATATTAGACAGACAACCTAGGTAAGCTACAATATGTTGTGTGTCTTTTAGTCACATGGGGCAGTTATTATAACTTAGGGGAGGGTATACTTATTTAAGTACTGAAATTCTTTCTTTCTGCTCTTTTGTACAGGTCCTGGGAGTAGGATTGTATATCCTTAGTTGTGTCATTCTTTTACTTGTATGTGTTGTTTTACTTTCTGTATGTAATCTCAGGAAGGAGCTGATGCACATAATTTTGTTTAGGCTACATGTGTTTGGTCCTAAATAACAATAAAGCTTTCTCTGAAGTTTTGAATCTTTGAATTTTTGAATCTTTGAATCACTGAGTACACTAATTGCACTGTGAAATCAGATAAACATATTATTCACTTCTCTGACATAAGAAAAGTGCATAGTAAGTTTTGTTATGCACCTCCCAGAGCTGTTATGCTCTATTATACAATGACTGCCGATTAGTATTCCAAAATGTGCACGCTGATTGGCCAGCCCAACCAGCATGCCCATTGTAAATCTGACTTATACTAATAGAAAAAGGTCTAGTCGCCTGGACTTTTTCCATTAGTCTAAGTCTTGATTTTTTTTTTTTTGTTTTTGTTAGGTAGCAACGGAGAACAGAAGATCTCCGTTGCTGTAATCTCGCTATGTTAGAAGTTTAACATAGCGAGATATCTTAAAAAAAAAAAAAAAAAAAAGGAATGGAGATCTTCCTTTCTCCATTGCTTTTATTAAAGATATCTCGCTATGATAAACTCATTTAACATAGTGAGATAGCTTTAAAAAAGCAACGGAGGTCTTCCTTTCTCTGTTGCTTTTTTAACACAGCTCTGATGTACTAAGTAAGCATACTAATGCACAGTACATCAGAAAAAGCCCCAGGATACTGGAAAACTGCGGAAGGGCACCACGCAGGTATTATACAAAGGCATTATTTAAGAAAAGTAAGTATTTTTTTTTTCTTAAATAATGTCATTATATAATAGCAATAACCCACGTCTGGGTGTGGGTAATGCTAGATTTGCCCATGGTTGTCTTTGTTTGGCCACTCGGGCTTCGCCCTCATGACCAAAGCACACCAACCGTGAGTAAATCTAGCATTACCCACACTCAGACGTGGGTTATTGCTTAAGTAGCTTGTGATTGCAGGAATCACCAGACAGTAGCAATGGAAAGCTGTAGTACAGACAGTAGCAATGGAAAGCTGTAGCACAGACAGTAGCAATGGAAAGCTGTAGTACAGACAGTAGCAATGGAAAGCTGTAGTACAGACAGTAGCAATGGAAAGCTGTAGTACAGACAGTAGCAATGGAAAGCTGTAGTACAGACAGTAGCAATGGAAAGCTGTAGTACAGACAGTAGCAATGGAAAGCTGTAGTACAGACAGTAGCAATGGAAAGCTGTAGCACAGACAGTAGCAATGGAAAGCTGTAGCACAGACAGTAGCAATGGAAAGCTGTAGTACAGACAGTAGCAATGGAAAGCTGTAGTACAGACAGTAGCAATGGAAAGCTGTAGTACAGACAGTAGCAATGGAAAGCTGTAGTACAGGTTGGGCTGCCAAATAAACAATAGTTTATTAGACTGGAAAGTCTAATCAGAAGTGTACTTTGCTTTAGGCTGCAGTTTGTGCAGCAGTGTTACAGCATTAAAAGCTCTAAAACATTTTATGCTCCTACAGTATTTTTCTTTGTAACTTGCTGTACATCAGAGAAGCTAAAACTCAGTGTACTATCAAGAATTATGACCAATTGTCTCAAATCATAACTCAATGTGATATTTGCTTTTGAAGTTGCTGTCAAGATTTACCTCAAGAGAATTTTTTTGACAGCCATTCCTCGAACACTTGACAGTTCAGTTATGATCGGACATCAAATAATAAGCTTTTAAATAGTCACTAGCATAACTAACTGTGTTACACATTTCCTGAGTAAATAACTTTGTTGTTTAATCATTCGTTTGTACTGCTTTCTGTGGTTGCTTCCAAAAACAAGTATATCTAAGTTTAGGGACACAAAGTAACATAAATATTCTAGTTTTATACAAAATGACACTTGCTGGCCCTTCTAGAACTGAGCCAAAGCTATAGGGAACAGAATCCCATGATGACATGAATGGGTTATAGTTCACCCAGTGAGTTCTAGAATTACCAAGAATAACTAATGGCAGTGAGGCTTGTTAACATGACAACGCATTGTGTAAACAACAAGCATTTACCGTTCCCGAATGTTGCCTTATATTACAGGAGGATGAAGGTGTCTGACCAGAAGTAAAGCATGAAACACTAAAATGTTACAAAGAAATGTATTTTCTGCCTAGGAAATCCTGTATCTGAATTTCCATGGTAGCCGTACTGCTCACAGATTTAAAACCTATAGCAAGATTTGTGGTGCTACTTTTAGCAAAGAAGTCAAATGACTGCTAAAACTGTTGTAATTTTGTACAATTAAATTAAAGAGCAAACAGGACACACAGCCGAACCACTTAGTAAAAAACTACAAGAAAATCCTAGCAAGTTAAGAGTTTTCACTGTGTGATTCCTTAAAACCTCTTGTAAAAGAATATAATATGCAAATGCCCCTTAAGGACATCCGGTGTTTCAGCTATACCCACTATCCTCTTTAGTAAGAGGTTTTAAGGAATCACACAGTGAAAACTCTAGCTTGGCTAGGATTTTCTTATAATATTGTACAACTGGATATTTTTTACATTGGCCAGAGCAGCATTGAGGAATGATTCCTTCATATGGCTGTCTTTCCATTTCTACTATACAGTTGTGTGATTTTTCTAACATTGAATAAATATTACTTTTGCCTTTATTATTCTCCTGCTTATGTTTAAACAATCTGAAGGGACTGTTGCACTAAGCTGGTTACCAGGTGAATACACTACAGTTTTCCACTAAATATATAATACGTTTGTAGTGTACAATCACAGTGTACACTACAAAAATGTGTCCTTCCCACGGCTTATTATAATATAGTGGTTGTACTTGTTCCAGTGATCGCATCACTGCCCTGAGTTGTTTGGAATCCATCCGTAGGTCTGTTATCAGAATGTAGAACATCAATCTTCACAAAGTGGGAGGTTCATAAATGTAATGTTGTTGTACATAATAATAAGTGACAATGCTTCTGTCATTTCCTTAAACAAACCTACGAATCACATTCTGTAGAAATATATTATAAACCCTTACAGCAGTTCACTACCAGAAAAGTAGTGGTGATGTGTCATTGGTTCAATGAGAAACAGGATCTAACATATATATATATATATATATATATATATATATATATATATATACAAATTAAGGATAGATGAGGAAGGATGTAGCTTTCTGGGTTCAAATCAGGTGCATCTGTAGTGAGTGTACAATATAGTGATGGATTTTTTTTCTTTTTAATTGCAAAAGTATGGAGACAGTACAGTTGTCTTTATTTAATTAACTGCAGACCCTCATTATTACTAAACAAAAATAAATGATTGTGGTTGCTGGGTGCAAATACACGCTAGGTGGGTGGTTGACTTTTTGTTTCAGAAACTAAAGTGGTTGTTATGGCTGGAAACATGGGTTCATTAACTCAGGCATAGATAACTGGAAAATGGGATGTCCCTAGTATTTGGATATAAGTGAGAGGATGTACAAATTAGGCACCTCCCCGACTCCCTTCAACCTAATGGGTTTATTTTTGTGTTGCCATTGGCAGCTTAAGCAAAGCATGCTTAAAATGGCCTGGCTGATTGAATGGTCGTTTTAAACTTACTCTGAGGTTGATTGATATCAAAATAGGTTATAATAGTTGTAGGGTACAGGAGAGCATGGACCTTACCCCCCCTCCAACTTCACCCAGGGTCTATACTTTGATTATGCCTGACTGATTAGGTCCACTTAAACTTGTCTCACTTTTAATGAACACTGATTTCACAGCCAATGTACAACCTCATTGATACAAGCATTGAGTGCAGATTCAAATTAATAGGGTTTCTTGCATTCTGTTGTTTTTTTTAATTAAACCACATTTGCAGGTAATGGAATGCATGGTTTTCTCTATTTCATGTCTGACAATACCATGGTGGGTACCCACCAGTGACAAAATAAGGGAATTATCCATGGCGGAATTAGCATGTGGCATGCTTGGATGTTGTATTTTAGAAGGAAAACACTCCAGGGATCGATAATAATACATTTATGTTACAGGATACTTTGCATCAGGATGCATTTCACTCTAAATAGGGAAGCAAAAATATTGTGTGTCTAATCGATGGTCTAGTAGATGAGGTAAAACAATAACCTCTGCAGTTACCAAATGAATAAACAGAAATAGTTGTCCATTTACTCTGTAACTAAGAGTTAAATTAATGTTGATATGTGCTTTGTTATAAACAATCTCCAGAACAAATAAAAATATTTAAAAAAAATCCACCTGGTAAAATTCCTTTTCCATAAAGTACACCACTGCAGAACTTCGGCAAGCCATACTAACATAAGCAGCATGAAGCATGTGAACCATTTCACAAAGGGCTTGTGGATGCATCATTTCACCTGTAAGAATCTCTCTTTAATACCATGATGGGAATGGACCCTATTCCTAAGTCAAAGTATGATTAAAGTTCATGAAATTAGTATTGTTTCAGTCTTTGATGTCAGCCAAAAGTGCTCTTTGCAACACTCACAATGTGCGCACTAATTACTCCTTCTGTAATTCGTACAGGGTTACATGCATCATTAACATATCTAAATATGATTGTAGATTCTTTTTTACAATATTCGTTGTTCCCACTACTATTGGAACTGTCCGGGTATCTCTCTTCCACATTGTTCTCATTTCTGCCTTCAAATCCTGATATTTTATGACTTTGTGTCTCTCTGTATGCAAAAACTGTAGTCACTGGGTGTGGTAATTTCAATGATCAATGTTACTTTTGTCTTCTTTTCATAGACCACTATATCCATGTGATGTAGATTTCATCATTTTCTTTGATGCTTTGTGGCTCATGTTTCCAGTGTTTTTCAGCTACTTCAACATTATAATGTTTGCACAATCCCCAGTGCAAGAGTCTTGCCACATTATTATGCCTTTCAGTGTACAGTCCTGCTATTAGTATGTCACAACCAGCAACAAGGTGTCCAACTGATTCCAATTCTGTTTTACAAAAACCTACATTTGTCTGTTTCTCCCACATGTTCAATGGACTTTGTAAAGCAATGTCTACATAGCCTACTATTTTGGGCTGCCAATACCAACCTTTCACCTCTTGGTTTTAATTTGCCTCTCCTTAACCATTCCTTTATCTCCAGTGCATAGAGACAGATATGCCAAGAAGTATACATTTTGAAATGGCCTTACTTAAAAGGCCAAGACATTTCTTTTTTTTTAAATAATGCCCTTGTAAGACACTAATATACCATGAAAGGACTGCAGGTAATTCATATACTTACCAAAAAGAGGGCTCGCTGGGTCACAAAGGCACTGCTTTGGTTTAAGGGGCTTGTTGATGCTCCTGTTTCTCTTTTTGTGTGATTATGTGCATATGTTGTGCTGAGGGGACGTTAGCATGTTCCTGGCATCTTGACTGAGGTGATGTGCTAATGCATTTTCCATCTTGTCATTTACTTCTGAGATCTGAAAGTTGATGAATTGTTATAGCTAGGCTTGCATAGGCCCTAGAGCCGATAGCCTAGTACCAACCTATGAACCTATGAACCTATGAACGTGACAATGTGAAGCAATGGAGGTGGATTCATGAAACACCAAAGTCATCCTCCAACACTATGGCGCACTGCTAAAAACCACAACAGAAGTTATCCTCTAAAACCACAGGCACTGGTAAGAACACATCAAATGCACAGGGAGATTGGGCTGACAGGAATTATAAAGTAGAGAGCTAACAATTTATTAAAATGAATGGATAGCCTATAACAACACAAGAAAATATAGATATGTGTACCTACAAAGTAGAAAGGGAAATTTCCTGTGATGTACAAAGGCAAGTAGTAAGGGTTGAACTGACGAAGGGCACTGAATTGAAGACTTGGCTGCCATCAAAAATAGAAATAAACAAGACACCTGTTAGTAACAGCCTGCATTTAATTGCTGGAATCTGTGTTCTGAGAGACTGCTTTCCAATCTATCTGCAAATATACAGAGTTGAGTATATTATTTTTGGTTATAGAGTTTGTTAATTGTTGCTTAGATCTCTGTTGAAACTGTTGTCTTCCTGTTCTGAGAGACTGCAAATATACATAGCTGAGTATATTTTTTTGGTTTTAGAGTTTGTACTGTTAGTTGTTGCCTAGATCTCTGTTGAAACTGTTTTGTCCCACCCATCCTCCCTATTTTTGGCTTGTAGTTTAAATTTGGTAGATTTGATCTGGGACACTCTCCCAGTCCCATCTCTTTACCACATTCTACCTAATAAACTCTTTCTGCACTTGCTTTTAGTCCGTTTTAATTTAATTGCATTTTTTAAATTGTGGTCTAATATTGCTACATACTCATGTGTGCTAGCTTGCACTGCATTTGAATTGTTTTTACTACTGTTTTTGCTACTTTTCTGTAAAAAAAAAAACTGTAAGCCTGTTTCCTACCTTTTCTGTAACTAGTGATCCAGATACAGATTTGCTGTATCCAGGACTGTATGTAAGCTTCTGAGCCCCCCAAGCCTTTCTGTGTTGGAGGGAAGCCTTCTAGCTTATCAGTGGGCGTGGTAAGCACTATGTAACCTGTCTACCACATAAGGAGTGGTTCTGGCCCACAAATTGTAATCATTGGCCGTTTGGGCAGTTTTTCCATCTCTCTCAACTTTCTGATTTGAAAGCCCGCATTTGCACTTGTTTCTGTCCTGTAACTCGTCTAGTGCAGATACAGATTCTTAGTTTTAGCACTTAAATTTGCTTATTCGTGCTCAGCACTTGTTCATAACTTGTTGTAAGCACTAAATAAGCTACTAATTACTACAGCACTCAATCTTCCTCATTACCTAGAGGAAAACAGTTTTTGTACTTACTTTTCTCACTTGCTTAGAGAAAAACAGCCCTTGTACTCACTTTCCTCACTTATGTAGAGGAAAATGTTTTTTTTATTCAGGCATGTCCAAGGGTCAGCTCCCAGTGTTCTCTCCTGTCTATCTGATGAATCTGGGCATCTTCGGGCAATGTAGAAATTGCCTCATGTACACAGACAACCCTCTCCTCCTACAACCCTAGTGAGAGATGCACTT
Source organism: Protopterus annectens (assembly GCF_019279795.1). Lineage (NCBI taxonomy): Eukaryota > Metazoa > Chordata > Ceratodontiformes > Protopteridae > Protopterus > Protopterus annectens. Next base: position 40,302,592 of record NC_056746.1, on the reverse strand, counting down.
ATCTAGCCAAACTGGAGGTAAAGCTCTCTCCAACCAAGACTGAACTTGACAGTCAAGAAGAGAAGGTAAACACTTGCACCACACCACACTCATCACATAGTCTCACTAAATCTACACCACCAAAATCCGCACATTGTAATACAAAAACATTTGCGGAGGCTCTCAATAATAATCTGCTCAAGCAACAGCGACCTCCAAAGCAGAAACGCAAGCAACCTCCATCCCCCAACACAACCCAAATGACACATAGCTCACAGACTCAGTGTGCCACTCAACCACAGCCAATAAGGCAAAACAATGTACCCAACACACTAGTCATAGGTGACTCTATAGTCAGGCACACTGATATCCCACTCACCAGGCTAAACAAGGAGGAGGTTACTGTCAGCTGCCTGTCAGGTGCCAGGATCTTTCACAATAACCCACACACTCAGGTCACTCCACAACAAGTAAAAATATGACTCTGTCATTGTCCATGTTGGTGTGAATGACCTGAGATGTACCTCCCTGGACTACATGAAAAGAGACATGGAAGAACTCTCCGATCTTGTAGCCCAGGCAGGTATGACCCTAGCCCTGAGTAGCATTCTGCCATTGTCCAGAATGATACCACAGTACAAGGACAGAATGATTGACTTCAACAATTGGCTAAGCTTCTGGTGTCATTCTAAGGGGATCCAGTATCTGTCTGCTTGGGATGACATGGTCGACAGACCACAATGCTTTGCCACAGATGGCCTGCACCTGTCGCCCCTGGGATTCCAGGTACTGGCTAAAGCTCTTGCTGCCCCTATAGTGCCTTTTTTAGGCTAGGTTCAAATAACAAATTCACCACTGTAACAGGAAAAGGCAAGCAAAAACTGAGGGTAATGCTACTCATTGCTAGAAGTCTAAATCTCAAAATGCACTCACTCGAGGCACTCCTTAAAATGGAGAACATTGATATCTGTGCAGTGACTAAGACCTGGTTCAAGGCACCAGAGAGCACTACCAGGCTATAACTCATACCACACTTTTCGGCCATGTCACCTGGACCAAAACACCAAAGGCGGAGGTGTGTTCATATTCATTAAGAATATCGACACCTCCAGGCTAGATGCTCAGCATAATGCATCCGAGGTTATCCAAGTGCAACTAACTCTGGACAAAATTGCAATCCAAATTGTAGCTTGCTACAGATCCCCCACCATGCTCCAGGATTCCCACTCCTCTTTTCTTGATGTACTGTAAAATATGAGGGTTCAACTACACCCTAACAATGGGCGACTTCAACTACTCCACTATTAACTGGAAAAACTACTCGTGTACCAACTCCTTAGCTCAACGCTTTCTGGAAATCATAAACTCCAATGCCCTGGATCAACTTATCCACACCCCCACCAGGGGCAACAATAACCTAGACCTAGGTATTACCAACATGAGTGACCAGTGTTCCATACCTGAAGTCACCTCCTCGTTGGTCTGATCCAACCATAAACTATTCACCCTTGATATCCACATCCTGCCCCCACCCCCGATTAAGGAAACCATGGTAGAAAATTTCTCCAAAGCCAACTTCATGCTTCATAAGACAGAACTGGTGAACTGCATGACACCCATGCAGATGGACAATACAGTTACAACTGCTGAATCCTACACAAATGCACTCTATAAACACTTACACGAGTGCATGGACCATGCTATCCCAAACAGAACCAAGACGCTATCCTCCAACAAAAGGAAGCCAATCTGGTGATCCCCTGCCATAAACAAACTGTACAACAGAAGGAAGAAACTGTTGCAAAAGAGAGTAAAATCCCATGAGTGGAGGAGCTCCCTGGTCAGCCTCAGTAAGAAGATGAGATCCCTTATAAGATCCTCCAAAGGATGAAAACAAAATCACCACTAATTCTAAGGACAGCCACAAAGCATTTCATATCTATATCAAGAATCTCGATGGCAACACTCAGATCTGCTCTGAGTTACAGCACAATGGCACGAAAATTACAGAACCAACTGATATTGCTAACATCCTGGCAGATAGGTTCAGTGCTAACTTTACCCCCCCACACCCCCTAAAGGGCCCATATCTATACAGGAAGAATGCAAAGTCCCTGTAATCACAACTATGCAGGTAAAAGCTGCACTCTCTAAAGCCAAAAACACAGCATCCATGGGACAGGACAACATCCCAGGCTGTGTTTTACATGAACTTCAGAACGAACTGGCTCCCAACTTAAGCATCATGTTCAATAATAGCCTCGCATCAGGCTTTATGCCCACTGAATGGTGCACAGCAACAGTTATCCCACTCCACAAAGGGGGAGCCACCACTGATCCTGGGAACTATCGACCTATTAGCCTGATGAGCCTGGTCTGCAAGGCCATGGAATGTATCATCATGGAACTCATAAACAAAGACATTGGTAACCTCCAAACCCTGGATCCCACACAGTTTGGGTTTGTGAAAGGCAGATCATGCCTCCTGAACCTGATCAACTTCTTTGAGGCAGTCACCAAAGCCGTAGATGAGGGTAAGGTGGTTCACACAGCCTATCTTGACCTCGTCAAGGCTTTCGACACCATCCCCCATTCTGGAATTATAGCTAAACTCACTAAGCTAAGTATAAATCCCTACATCACAAGATGGGTTGCCAACTGGCTCTCTGACAGAACCAACACTGTAAAAGTTGCAGACTCCACATCTGACCTCAAAGCAGTGACAAGTGGAGTACCACAGGGTTCCATCCTGGTACCTCTCCTGTTTGGTATCTACTTCTCTGAAGTACAGGCTAACATAGAAGGCCTCTGGCTAAGGAAGTTCGCAGATGACTCCAAACTAGGAGCCATAGTCAAGTCCCCCCAAATGATGTGGACATCCTACAGAAGGGCCTTGCTGAGACAGATGACTGGTGTCAGAGCCATGGCCTCAAGCTCAATGCCAAAAAGTGCAGTGTCATCCCCTTTGGTAAAAACTCTGTACCCATGAACTACCACGTAGGCAGCAATCTACTTAACACCGAATGTGTGATAAGAGACCTTGGGACCCAGGTGGACAGTAGTCTCTCCTTTGACAGTCACATCGTCACAGTAGTCAGGAAGTCCTTCTATGTGGCACACCTCATCATAAAAGGGTTCTCATCCAAGAAAAAAGAGGTCATTGTTCCCTTATACTCGACACTCATTAGACCCATTATAGAGTGCAATGCCCCTTTTGGAATGTACCTCACAAGACATCTGCAGCAGCTGGACAGGCCAAAGAAGCACCTCACAAATAGGATTACTGGCCTCAAACAAATGCCCTACACTGACCGCCTCAAAAAACTTCAGCTTTACTCCGTAGCATATTGCCTACTCCAAGGTGATCTCTGCCTAACATATAAAGCTATGTCAAACCCAGAGCTGTTGGACATGCTACACCTAAAGAAATCCCAATCCCTCTGAGCTACATTCTCTAGGGACCTGCACCTTGTCACCAGAATAAACAGGACATGCTGGAGGGATAGATTCCTGTCCCAGAGACTTCCCATACTCTGGAACAGGCTACCCATCTATGTCAAGCAAAGTTCTTCATTAGCACTCTTCAAGAAAAATCTTGATGATTGGATGGGAAATAGGAAATACACCCCAGGGATCACTTCTGTGTCTCTGCTTAACAGTGGCACAGGAAAATAATTTTCTTGGGTGGTGTAAGCCAGGGAACTTTGTTGGCTAGGCTTATGTAGGCCCTCGGGCCAATAGTCTAGTACCTACTTATGAACCTATGAACCTATGATATATTGGGCCAGATTCCAAAAAACTTGCTCTCAGCATAAGTCTGGCCTGATTCTGAAAGTCCTGCTCTCAGTCTAAGCACCTTACTATGGTGTAAGGCTTATATAGAAACAAGCTTACAACAGCGACCATATTCAAAAACACCTGCTTTCACCCTGCTGTCAGTCTAAGTGGTCACATACGCTAAGAGCAGGTCTCTAATCGATGCCATTGTCATACAAAAATATTGCTTCCTGTTCAGGATTATGGGCCCCAAGATACAATGTGAGACAGAATAAGAGAGATTAGTTTAACAGATGGATGTATGGGTGCCTGCAATAGAAAATAGATGAGATTCAGGGAAGAGGAGAGACAGCTACATTTATGTGACTGGATAGACCTCTTGGTGTGAGCAGCATTACATGTTTATTCACATGGAACAGATGCCCATAGCAGTGACCATGATAGACAAAGGAAAAGAAACAGTATACAAAATAAAAATGAGTGAATCTGTCTGGCAGTGTAAAAGCATACAAAAACAAACAGTAGGAACATAGGAAAGATGTAAGTAAACTGCTTGGAATATTCAAAATATGTTTACAGCACTTGTAGGCTCATATTTTAAACATGCAAACAAATATAACCAGTTAAACAAAGTTCAAACACACTAAAACTTTAACAGATGCAAATATAAAAAAAGTAAAAATTTGTGTATATGTATATATATATATATATATATATATATATATATATATATATATATATATAAAAAATGGTAAGTGCTGTCATACTAAAATAGTGCTTCCTCAGACCAGCAATAAAACAAGGCTAGTATATCCATACAGATATTGTCCAACTTCTTTTTAAAATAACTGAAGGATGCCTACCTATGGTAATGCCTTCCCTGATTTATTAAAATGGTGTTAGACATTAAACCTGCAATTAAGCTTTGATTACATGAGGCTTCTCATAGACTTTTTTAAACCAAAAGAGGATACTTTACAATCAGAGACTGATGGTTTGAAAACTAAGCTGGATGTGTTTCTTTCCTCGAGTTACTTTAAACAGAATTTGGACAATCTCTATACGGATATACTGGCCTATGAGAATAGACTGCAGGAAGTTAAAAGATGGAAGTTGTAACATGATTTGTTGGATTTTCGTAATGAGCATGTTTTTTTGTGGCCGAAGGATTCCACTCGCTCATCTAATGTGCCTTCATGTACAGTGATTGAGAAGGAAGCAGACTCCATACTATCTAAAACTGACATACGTTCAGACAGGGAGAATGTTTTACCTGTTGATCAGGTAGCCTTGGCTCTTGTTGATTTAAGGACCCCTGTTAACAATAATGGGAGTAATTTAGAAATGCCTGGCCATGTCCAAAGCGGCTAAACAAGCTGCTCCTGGTGTATGTCCTGCTTTGGAAGGGACTTCAGTACCATGTAGCACTTTAGAATCTCCTTTTCTTTCACTTGTTCTCCCAGAACTGATAAAAGAGGGAACACAGAGAATGAAAGAACATTCACTGAGTCGAGAGAGGAAGAACAGGAAGAGAGTACAATGAGGGATACAACTGGATCTAGGTCCTGCCTTGAGGAACAAGGTGCGGAAGACTTGATTGTTAATATTTCATCTATGACTGTTACTCCACAGCAATTGCAGATTTTAAACAAGGGTTTGTCGTTTATTCCCACATCTGGCTTGAGTCTGAGTGATGTCTTGACTGACTTAAGCCTGTTTGTGATTTCTCTAAGATTAATGTCTGGTGATAAACAACAGCATCTTAGTTTTGGTTTCAAGAAGCCAAGTCAGTTTGTCCCTATTAATAGTGCAATGGTAGAAGCTTTTGTCAAGATGTGTGTGATATATATATAAATATATATATATATGATGCATTGTTGAACAAGTATGGTAAGGTTTTTCACAATTTAACAGCTGTGGAGAACAAAATATTACATGAACTCAGCAAATCAAGTGTTATACAGTTTTGTTCCACAGACAAAGGTGGTGCACTGGTTGCTATAGATAAGTGTACCTACCTAAATGGCATGCATACTTTGTCAGTGGATACCTCTACTTTAAAAAGACTAAATCTGACATGAATTGGTTAGTTTAACAAGTCTATAATTTTTTACATGATCTATTAATGGAAGGTTCTATGAATTGGGCTTTATTTGAATTCTTTTTGGTTGAACATCCAGTTATACTAGTTATGCATGGACTGCCTAAGATTCATAAATCTTTGTACGACCCCCTCCCCACTTTATGACTAGTTGTGTCAGGTTGGGTTACTGAACCCTTGTCCTTGTTTGTGTAGGAACTATTTTGAAAGACACTAAGCATTTTTAACTACTATGTATAACTTGTCCAGTACGAACATGCACAAGGAAATGTATCTGGTCACGATGGATGTTGTTTTGCTGTTTACAATAATACCTAATGACATAGGGCTAGACAATGTGAAGTCCTTTCTATCAGAGTCTTCTGATTATAACAGCGTAAGGATGCACCTGATATGCACATTATTGGATGTTATACTTTGTAAAATGTGTTCATGTTTGCTAATGAGTTATATCTACAGCCGGTAGGTGTCGCAATGGGTACCATGTATGCCAATAGCTATGCTAATATGGTAATGACTATATGGGAATATGAGAACATTCTCTGCCATGTTAATCCATTTCACCAGAATATTTTATTTTATGTTCACTTTGTTGATGATATGTTCATGATTTGGTAGGGTTCTACTGAAGCAATCTCTAACTTTGTACAATGCTTGCATAGCACCACAACCTTTTTGAGAGTTACTGTAACTTCTTACATTGACAAAGTGGAGTTTCTTGATGCATGTATTAGAAATGTAGATGGTAATTTATCTACCAGTCTATATAGGAAATCCGTTAAAAAAAACAGTTTATTATATAAGCAAAGCATGCATCTGAAACGTGCATAGAAATGTCCTTAGAAATCAGTTCTACAGTCCTGCAAGGCTTAATGAGAAAGGTGAAAATATGATGGAAACTTTTGGTGAAATGAAGGGGGATTTTGTTTATAGAGGGTATGATGTGATTTTAGATAGACATTGTGATTGGTGATGTTCTGTCTCACAGAGGTGACACAGCAAAACCTTTTTTCTCTGAGAGTTGTGCTGTTTCATCCAGAAAGGAACAACAGAGAAAACTTAGAATTACTTTGACATACATTAATAATGTACATTTAATTTGAGATGTAGTTGAAAGAAACTGGCCCATTTTGATGGCAGATAAGAAGTGTGTGACTCTCTTAGGTAGTAGTCTGAGTTTCAGTTATAGGAATACTCAGTCAATGCAGAGAAGATTGTGTTATAATTCTTATGAGATTTTGAACTTGAGTCTGAAAATTAGCTACTTTTATGTACAGGTCATGTGCTATGTGTAAATATATTTTAACAACCAGGTCCTTTGTCCATCCAGTCACCAGATAAGAATACTGGCTTGATTTCCACGCTGACTGTAATAGTGCGCACTTGGTCTATCATCATCATCATCTTTCTGCTGTTCCCGTTAGGGGTCGCCACAGCGGATCATCTCTTTCCATTTCTTCCTATCCTCTGCATCTTGCACTGTCAAACCAACCGCCTGCATGTCCTCTCTCACCACGTCCATAAAACTTATCTTAGGCCTTCCTCTTTTCCTCTTACCTGGCAGCTCCATCCTTAGCATCTTTTTCCCAATATACCCATCATCCCTCCTCACCACATGACCAAACCAACGCAATCTCGTCTCTCTTGTTTTGTCTCCAAACTGTCCAACATGAGCTGACCATCTAATAAACTGATTCCTAATCCTATCCATCCTAGTCACACCGAGTGCAAATCTTAACATATTTAACTCTGCCACATCCAGCTCTGACTCCTGCCTTTTTGTCAGTGTCACTGTCTCCAACCCATATAACATAGCTGGTCTCACTACTGTCTTGTAGACCTTCCCTTTCACTCTTACTGGTACCCATCTGTCACAAATCACTCCTGACACTCTTCTCCACCCATTTCACCCTGCCTGTACTATCTTCTTCACCTCTCTTCCACACTCACCATTACTCTGAACTGTTGATCCCAAGTACTTAAACTCATCCACCTTTACCAACTCTACTCCCTGCATCCTCACCATTCCTCTACCCTCCCTCTCATTTACACTCATATATTCTGTCTTATCCCTGCTGACCTTCATTCCTCTGCTCTCTAGAGCATATTTCCACCTCTCCAGAGTCTCCTCAACCTGATTCCTACTCTCACTACAGATCACAATGTCATCTGCAAACATCATAGTCCACGGGGCCTCCCGTCTGATCTCATCTGTCAACCTGTCCATCACCACTGCAAATAAGAAAGGACTCAGAGCTGATCCTTGATGTAATCCCACCTCCACCTTAAACGGATCTGTCACTCCCACTGCAGTCCTCACCACTGTCATACTACCCTTGTACATATCCTGTACCACTCTTACATACTTCTCTGCCACTCCCGACTTCCTCATACAATACCACAACTCTTCTCTAGGCACCCTGTCATATGCTTTCTCCAAGTCTACAAAGACACAATGCAACTCCTTCTGACCTTCTCTGTATTTCTCCAATAACACTCTCAGAGCAAACATCACATCTGTAGTGCTCTTTCCTGGCATGAAACCATACTGCTGATCACTAATCATCACCTCCCTTCTTAACCTAGCTTCTACTACTCTCTCCCATAACTTCAAGCTGTGACTGATCAGTTTTATCCCTCTGTAGTTACTGCAGCTCTGCACATCACCCTTATTCTTAAAGATAGGTACCAAACACTTTTTCTCCACTCCTCAGGCATCCTCTGACTTTCCAAAATGTCATTAAACAATCTAGTTAAAAATTCCACTGCCATTTCTCCTAAGCACCTCCATGCTTCCATTGGGATGTCATCTGGGCCAACAGCTGTTCCATTCTTCATCCTCTTCATAGCTGTCCTTACTTCCTCCTTGCTAATCTGTTTCATTTCCTGATTCACTATCCCCACATCATCCAACCTTTTCTCTCTCTCTCTCTCATTCTCTTCATTCATCAGCCTCTCAAAATACTCTTTCCATCTACTCAACACACTCTCCTCTCTTGTGAGTACCTTTCCCTCACTATCCTTTATCACCCTTACTTGCTGCACATCTTTCCCAGCTCTGTCCCTCTGTCTAGCCAATTGGTACAGGTCCTTTTCTCCCTCTTTAGTGTCCAATCTCTCATACAACTCTCCATACGCCTTATCCTTAGCTTTCACCACCTCTCTCTTTGCCATGCGCCTCATCTCCTTATACTCATGTCTACTTTCTTCATCTCTTTGACAATCCCACTTCTTCTTCGCCAGCCTCTTCCTCTGTATACTCTCCTGTACTTCCTCATTCCACCACCAGGTCTCCTTGTCCTCCTTCCTCTGTCCAGATGTCACACCAAGCACCTTTCTAGCAGTCTCCCTTACTAGTTCTGCTGTAGTTACCCAGCTATTCGGTAACTCTCCACTGCCTCCCAGTGCCTGTCTTAACTCTTCCCTAAACTCCACTTCACAATCACCCTTTTTTAACTTCCACCATTTAATCCTTGGCACTGCTTTCACACTCCTCCTCCTCTTCTTGATCACCAACGTCATCCTACAGACCACCCTATGCTGCTTAACTACACTTTCCCCTGCCACCACTTTACAGTCTCCAATTTCCTTCAGACTGGCCGTCTTACATATGATATAATCCACCTGTGTGTATCTTCCTCCACTCTTGTACGTCACCCTATGCTCCTCCCTCTTCTTAAAATACGTATTCACCACAGCCATGTCCATCCTTTTTGCAAAATCCACAATCATCTGACCTTCTGCATTCCTCTCCTTAACACCATACCTACCCATCACTTCCTCATCCCCTCTGTTCACTTCACCAACATGCCCATTAAAGTCCGCTCCAATCACTAGTCTCTCACCCTTGGGTACACTCACCACAACTTCATCCACTCACTCCAAAATTTCTCTTTCTCATCCATCGCACACCCAACTTGTGGAGCATATGCACTAACAACATTCATCATTACACCATCAATTTCGAGCTTCATAAACATCACTCTGTCAGACCCTCTCTTAACGTCTAAAACACTCTTGGCATATTGTTCCTTTAGTATAACCCCTACCCCATTTCTTCTGCCATCCACACCATGATAGAAAAATTTGAACCCGTTTCCTAAACACCTGGCCTTACTTCCCTTCCATCTGGTCTCTTGCACGCACAATATATAAACCTTCCTTCTCTCCATCATATCAGCTAGCTCTCTCCCTATACCAGTCATACTGCCAACATTCAAAGTTCCTACCCTCACTGCTACACTCCTAACCTTCCTCCTCTCTTCCTGCCTTCGGGCATGCCTTTGTCCTCCTCTTCTCCTTCGGCCAACAGTAGCCCAATTTCCGCCAGCACCCTGTTGGCTAACAGTAATGGTGGCGGTCGTTGTTAACCCGGGCCTCGACCGATCCGGTATGGAAATATGAAATTTTCGTGCCATAAGTTGGTCTATCATGCTGCATGTAAAATTTGTTTGTGTTTTTATGTAGGCAAGACCAATAGGTCTTTAAGGGATGAGATAAGGGAACATATTAGTGACATCAAGAAAGGTGATGTGAGAAGTGCCCTTTCCAAACATGCCAGGGTTGCTGATATGAATAATATTTTTAAGTTTCTTGTTTTACAGCTTTATGAAGAGAATATGAGAGGACGGTGATATTAAAACATGGACTGACTGCTTGGAAATAGACTAGATACTGAGACTGCAAGCTCATAGATACCCTGGACTTAATGAGAATGCTCCTTTAAGGGTTAAATTGAAATCAAGAGCACTGATTCATTGAGTGCTTCAGCTGTGTGCATGTGTGTGTGTGTATATATATATATATATATATATATATATATATATATATATATATATACTTATATAGGTTTACTATCGTTAGTTCGAACAGCAAAACATTTCAACCGGACACAATGTCTACCCAAATGATCGACACATTTCAGTCGACTTTGTTACCAAAACCATCATGTGATAGCCATACAGGAGCTGATGTAAATCAGACTCCTATACAACATATCACATTTTTCAGGAGGGCAAGCCACTTTGCTACACCCCCACACCCCCCCTACTAATATATTCTAACTCCGAGATCACACTATAGTGGGGATATGGATGAATTCCCAGTCTTCACTGTACTGCAGTCTCCATGCAGATAGTTGAATACACTTATGTGAATGCACTACTGCATTTGCATAAGTGTGTTCGACTATCCCATCCATTTATATTTTGTGCATGACATTCTGATTTTCAGCAGCAGTACTGCCGACAGAATGTCACTTGCACAAACAATAGTAAACCTATATATATATATATATATATATATATATATATATATATATATATATGTGTATGTATACATATATGCTTGCTTTTTACTTGCTCTGGTTTTATTGCTGGTCTGAGAAAGCACATTTTTAGTGTGAAAGGACTTACCATTTTACATAGATATATTTTGTTTTATTGCATCTATTGAAGTTTTAGTGTGTTTGAACCATGTTTAGCTGGTTACATTTGTCTGCATTTTTCTGGTTTTGTTATAGTAACCAGCTTTCATCCGCCTAACACTTACTACTTTATATTCATATTTTAAACATTAATCATCCCATACAAGTGCTATCCAAGACAGATTGTTGTCTGTACCTTTGTTAATCTCCTTTGGCAAAAGGCAGATAGTCCTTCCTCCTGCTAACTGATATCCCATACAGTGCAACATGCTAAGCAGTGAAAAGTACAAATTAATTCATATTAATAAATGATTCCTCAGCTTTAGTTAAATAATTCATTTTAATGGTGACAATTTGGTAGTACACGGAGGTACACAGAGCACTATTAATGGGGATCTTCACCATTCATTAAATAATTCACTGTAATACTTGTAGTTAATTAGTACACATGGGTGCACAGAGAGCTATTAATGGAGTTCTTCAGCTTTCATTAAATGATTCACTTTAATGCTCACCTTTCACTTTCACCAGTACCCTGGTGTACACAGAGAGCTATTAATGGAGTTCTTCAGCTTTCATTAAATAATTCACTTTAATGCTCACCTTTCACTTTCACCAGTGCACTGGTGTACACAGACAGCTATTAATGGAGTTCTTCAGCTTTCATTAAATGATTCACTTTAATGCTCACCTTTCACTTTCACCAGTGCACTGGTGTACACAGACAGCTATTAATGGAGTTCTTCAGCTTTCATTAAATAATTCACTTTAATGCTCACCTTTCACTTTCACCAGTACACTGGTGTACACAGACAGCTATTAATGGAGTTCTTCAGCTTTCATTAAATGATTCACTTTAATGCTCACCTTTCACTTTCACCAGTGCCCTGGTGTACACGGACAGCTATTAACTGGTCTTTGTTACTTTTTGTTGATTTTGTCTTATCGTTTTCACTTAATGTAGCAAAAAAAAAACTATTAGGGTTCCCAATATAAACATAAATATTACTACATTTATTTAATCTCAGTGTTTATTATTATTAGTTTTGCTTGAGTGGGGAGAGATATGTATATATATTTTTTTCAAATATAGTGCCATGTGTATAATCTGAGTTTTTTTTAACGAGTTGCACACTGCTGAAGTCAGAAGAATGAATGAAGTCATTTATTTTCTCATCTAGGCAACTCCTGAAGTACTGTTTCTTTGTGAGGTAACATTTGAAAACATATCAAAGATTGAGAAATACAGAAGCAAAGTGAATGTAAGATTTTAGTCAGACCAGGGTATATATTATAAACAATAACTGATACGAGGTCAGTGGTAACTATATCACTGGCTGAAGTTGTTAATAGCCAATGACCTGCAAAGAGCATATTGAGAGGCTGGTAACTAATCCATGACAAGAAACAATATTGTCCTTGTTAGCAATGACATCATAGTGATTCTTTTGTATAAATTGGATATAGATGATGATTCTAATCTTAACAGGTATAATGTTAAAAGATGATAAACAAATGTGTATTACTTTATAAGTAGAAACTAGCAAATGATTTTAGTATGCCAGGAGAGACCCTGGTTTATTGCAACCTTTTCCAATTAGCCATTTTCATTATATCATAATTAGTAAAGATTCCCAAATATCAATTTTAGCTTAATGAATCTACAAGAAAGGGAAAAATAAAATGATTGTGTTTTGTTTTTCAATATTTATCTGAATTGCTTCAGTGCCTTATCTAGCCTGCTGCATTACCTAATATGTACTGTTGAGGTATTCACCACCTAAAAATGATATTTCAGGCTCTCACTGGAAATAATATGTTCATGTTTTGTCTTCTCCCTGTCCTGATCAATGATTAATTGGTTAGTATGTTTTACTGAATATAAGATCCATCAGTCAACAAAGCTGAAAGGCACCTGTAGTTGCTGTAATGCCATTAAAATACATTTAGTAATGGTCTGAAAAATTGGTATTAACAAACTAATAAAACATGAAAGTCATTCTGTCTATAACATATTGCCCATATCTGAGATCTGTCATCATAGCAGCATTACTGAAGACACAGAAGGTCTCAGTTCCTCTATGTGACATTTGATATAAACAGTAAAAGAAATGACTTCTTAAATATAAAACAAACTGCTTATCTATCCACTGCTGTCTCACACTTAGCAAAAACTCAGACCCCCTTTGAAATTACATTGAGGGGTATTAGTTACACAATATCATGTACAGCAGGGATGCCACCAAAAATGTTCATTTTTCCAAAACTGTTAAATAAATAACAACACATTACATCAGCTACCATATCCCTCCCAACCTGCTCTTCATGAATCCACTATGACAACTACCACACGTAGTTTTTGTAGTTGCCCTGGGAGTGTCCATTTCCATACTTTTTCATCCATGTAATAAAGAAAATTAAGAAAAAGCTATTTGATTCACTGCATCAATTATTTTTACCATGAAAGAAATATTTGGTATCATCTTGTATACCCCTGTGGACCACAAACAGCAACTCATAATCCTTTTTATGGTTAGAAACCTCAGAACCTATTTCATTCCTAGATAACAGGTGTAGCTTTCCTTCTCTGCAATTGGTAATAATCTTTGCAATATTTTTCTGGAACTTAACTTGCATACATACAGACATGTCACCCTTCTAGCCTAGTCATCCCTGTTATGAGTGTTCTTAAGTTACCTAAACTACTGTTTGTTTGATTCTCCACCACTTTTCAATAACCCCAAACATCCCCAGAACTACTTGTCTCTAAATGCCCCATATACCTAAATAAAGCCTCCTCTTAAATATCTATATGAGACACTACACTATACAAGTCCAGATATTTTAATATTTTGTAATAGCTTAAACATTCAGGAAACCCTTGGAATATTTCTGCTGTACTCCTAATTTACTTATACTAGTTTTCTTATGTTTAAACATTATCTTTTTGTATATTTACCATTTACTACTTGAGTTATGCTTATTATGAGTACTGTACTTTATATTACCAACAGATGTTAAGTTTGACTGTTGCAACCTTTTATATTGTTTTATTATATCTGTCTTGGAGCTTATCACTCCTTCTTTTTTGTGTGTATCTTGGAGCTTTTCTCCCCGGGCCTCTACTGAAAATACAACTAAAGACAAACAAGTGAAAGAGGATGTCCAACAACTGCAGGCAAAGTACTTTAAACGTAAGACAGTTTATTATAAAAACTCCACATGTCTTTCATCACCCTCGTAGAGTAACTTCTTCAGAAATACAAACAGACTACAAATTAACAGTTTTTTAAAAAAACGGCAACTGGTATCATGTGATAGTATAGACCTATCAGCTCTACTAATGTGATGAGCATGCACCTGTAAGAAGTGTCAGCTAAATCATTGTTGTACACAATTGCTTAGAATTAATTAAGACATACAAATAACTATGCAAGTGACTATCAACATTAATATCAGTGTCAACTTGTAAAATAATGGAGAAACTAATATGTACAAGTAGTCTTTTAAACCAATTCTCGATAAAAGGCAAGCAGAAACTGCACGTAGTAAACGTGTATTTATATATACATAAACTACAAGCATTTTAAAACTCTATCAATGTATAAAATATAAAATATTTAAAATTTTTGAAATTTATTCAAGATATAAAATATTGTCATCTCATGAAGCTTTTTAATTCATCTCATAAGACTTTTTAATTTTAATAAACAAGAGATGTTACAGTTTTCATTCAAGCCTGGGTATGCAAAAGCGTTCAAGGCAAGTTGCCATTCCAGTTCACGTACCTCAAGAAGTAAAGAACTGGGACCTCCCCTAATGTCTGGCGTTATTTGGTCAATAGCTTGGAAGTAGAATGTATGACCATTACTTGAAAATTAATGCCTAGCTAAAGCGTTTTCGCTTTTATTTTTATCTATAGCATAAGAATAATCGTAAATCCTTTCACGAAACTTCCGGTCAGTTTTACCTATGTAAAACGCCGGACAACTGTTACACTTAGCTAAATATATTATACCCTTAGATTCACAATTCAGTTTATGTTTAATAAAATACTTACTATTGTTACCTACCTCAAATGAACTACCAGTCCTGATAAACTTACACAGCCTACATGCTCCGCATGTGAACGTGCCATAAAGTCTCACATTAGATTTGGTGTTTTTACTTTCAAGGAGGCTTTTCAAATTAGCCTCCCTTCTGTAAACAATTTTAGGTAAATGACCTAGTCTGTCAACTGTTAAATTGTCCTTGTGTAAAAAGGACCAGTTTTTGCATAAGATCATTTTCACCTGTTCACTATCGTTGTTGAAAGTTGTAATAAAACATGCATTATAAGTGGAGATCTGATTAGTTAGGTCATTCATATCTTTAGTAGTGCCACTAACCATCATACCTTTATTAGTAGTGGTTGTCTGGTGGATATTATTAACTGTAAACACTTCAGGGGACTCAAATTGGGAAGTATTACTTACATCTGTCCATGTCAACAGAGGTTTAAAGTAACCGTTGTTACGTTTACATTTAATTTCCTCTGTTAATGAGTCTATTAAAGTAATAGGATAACCACAGTTGTGAAACATATCTTTCAACAAGTGACATTCAGCCAGGAAGTCACTTTCTAAAGTACATATTCTTGCAGCCCTAATAGGTTGACTTTTAACTATAGATCTCTTCTGTGCATAATGGAGGGCATTAGTATAATGCAAGAAGGAGTTACAGTAGGTGGGTTTCTTGTAAGTTTTTGAAATAAGCCTCATATTTGCTGAGTCTTTAGTCAATTTAATTAAATGGCTGAATGTCACTTATTGAAAGATATGTTTTTCAACCGTGGTGACACTACTAAAGATATGAACGACCTAACTGATTAGATCTCCACTTATAATGCGTGTTTTATTACAACTTTCAACAACGATAGTGAACAGGTGAAAATGATCTTATACAAAAACTGGTCCTTTTTACACAAGGACAATTTAACAGTTGACAGACCATTTACCTAGAAACTGTTTACAGAAGGGGGATTAATTTGAAAAGCTTCCTTGAAAGTAAAAACACCAAATCTAATGTGAGACTTTATGGCACGTTCACATGCGGAGCATGTAAGATGTGTAAGTTTATCAGGACTGGTAGTTCATTTGAGGTAGGTAACAATAGTAAGTATTTTATTAAACATAAATTGAATTGTGAATCTAAGGGTATAATATATTTAGCTAAGTGTAACAATAGTCCGGCGTTTTACATAGCTAAAACTGACCGGAAGTTTCGTGAAAGGATTTACGAGCATTCTTATGGTACAGATAAAAATAAAAGCGAAAACGCTTTAGCTAGGCATTCATTTTCAAGTAATGGTCATACATTCTACTTCCAAGCTATTGACCAAATAACGCAGGTCCCAGTTCTTTACTCTCTTGAATGAAAACTGTAACATCTCTTGTTTTAAAATTCAAAAGTCTTATGAGATGAATTGTACAGCTTGATGAGATGACAATATTTTATATCTTGAATAAATTTCAAAAATTTTAAATATTTTATATTTTATATATTGATAGAGTTTTAAAATGCTTGTAGTTTATGTATATATAAATCGTTTACTACATGCAGTTTTGCTTGCCTTTTTCGAGAGAATTTTTTTAAAAGACTACTTGTACATATTAGTTTCTCCATTATTTTACAAGTTGACACTGATATTAATGTTGATAGTCACTTGCATAGTTATTTGTATGTCTTAATTAATTCTAAGCAATTGTGTTGCATGCTCATCACATTAGTAGAGCTGATAGGTCTATACTATCACATGACATCAGTTGCCGTTTTTTTAAAAAACTGTTAATTTGTAGTCTGTTTGTATTTCTGAAGAAGTTACTCTGGGTGCAGAATATGACGGTGGAGTTTTTATAATAAACTGTCTTACGTTTAAAGTACTTTGCCTGCAGTTGTTGGACATCCTCTTTCACTTGTTTGTCTTCATTTGGTTTGTCTTTTTGCCTTCTTGGTTCGTTGGTTAGTTATGGCATCAGGATCTTCTCTACTGAAAATGGACATATATCCAGTTAGACTAGCCTGGTCAACAAATGTAAAATAAAATAAATAAATAGAATAAATTATCATTCCATACTCAAGTTCGGGTTGAATGTAACATGTAAGAAGCACTCTCATCATTTCTGATTCCCTAGTCTTTTTAAATAACTTTATTCAGCACTTACTTTTATAACTGTCATTAACCAGTTGATTAATATAATCAGAAAACTCAAAGTTGAATCTTTCAATATGTCCATGTACTTAAATGAATCTTCAGTTTCAGTCACTGTTTGCTGTACTAAATATTCAGCTTTCAGTCTATGTCTCCCAAATTGCATATGGGTTAGTTTTTGATGTATTTATTAGTACATTATTTTTGTGTGCCCTTCAGGTCAATTTAGCCAAGCTCTTTTGCAAACATGACCTGTCTGTACCAAATGAAATTAGTCTTCCCATTTCATGTCATCTGCACATAGACTGCAGAACACATAAAAAAAGATAAATCAGAGAGCTACAACCTAAACATGTAAGGGCCTAAGACAGTCCTGTGGGTCACCCTGACTGTAACATAGAATTTCACCTGTCCAGTTGCTGAATAATTCCTGCCATGTCCAGTCTGCAAGACATTCAGCTATCCTTCTGATCAATATTACATTAACACTTTGTTGTTTTAACTTATTGGTTAGTGTTTATGTATGACCTTCTCAAAGGCTGAACATTGTCCTATATAAATTGCATCACAACACAACTGTTCATTAGTAACGTTTGCTGTTCTGATTAGAAGAAGAAAGCATAGCCATATTGTAAATTTAACGTCTTAATTTGGTCATGATGGGAAACATGCGCTTTAAATACACACACACACACACACACATATGCAGATATGCACACACAGACACACACACACACACACACACACACACACACACACACACACACACACACACATTGTGGATCTGTGTTTTTTTGACAGTATATGCAAAACACACTTGTATCAGACATCTCAGTGCATTTAGGCAGCAAGATCAGTTTAAATGCAAAGGATTCAGGTTGATCACACAATAACAGAGACCATATGTTGCATGCACAGTGCAGAAACAGATGTGACCTGGATTTCATGTACAAAAGAGTGCCAAAGCAAGGGTATGCACTTTGGAGGGGAACCCCACTGAAACCATAAGCAAAACAAAGCAGGAACTGGATTTGGATGTAATTAAGAATCATGCCCTGCAGTGTGAAATAATGAAGATGGTAACAGAATGTTGGTGGGAAACTGCAGGAAGCAGATTCCACAGACACAGTGTGGGAACACTGCAGGAGGCAGATTCCACAGACACAGTGTGGGAACACTGCAGGAGGCAGATTCCACAGACACAGTATGGGAACACTGCAGGAGGCAGATTCCACAGACACAGTATGGGAACACTGCAGGAGGCAGATTCCACAGACACAGTGTGGGAACACTGCAGGAGGCAGATTCCACAGACACAGTGTGGGAACACTGCAGGAGGCAGATTCCACAGACACAACATGGGAACACTGCAGGAGGCAGATTCCACAGACACAGTGTGGGAACACTGCAGGAGGCAGATTCCACAGACACAGTGTGGGAACACTGCAGGAGGCAGATTCCACAGACACAACATGGGAACACTGCAGGAGGCAGATTCCACAGACACAGTGTAGGAACACTGCAGAAGGCAGATTCCACGGACACAATGTGTGAACACTGCAGGAAGCAGATTCCACAGACACAGTGTGGGAACCAGGGGCGGCTCTTGCTATAGGACTGCAGGATTACAGGACTGCAGCCCCCCCCTCCTGTAGAAAGAAGGAAGAAAAGAAGATAAAAAAAATTGCGATTCCCAGAACTCCATGCATGCGTGCTTGGAGTTCCTGGTACTCACAGAATGCCAGACTGCTGTGTTACGCAGTCCAGATAGAGGAAAAAGGCATCTTTGCCCTGCAGCCCAGAAGTCTGTGCGGTGATGACTGCAGAGAACAGAAGAACACTGGACTGCATCGCCCGCAGGCTGGAGCCTCCAGCCGACTCTCACATGCCAGGAGAACAGAAACCAGCTGCTGCTGAGGAGGAAACCAGCCGTTAGCCTTGCAGAGCTTCAGGACTGCTGCCGATGACGTGAAGACGACTAGATTTAGCTGCTGCCGAGGTATGGAGACTGTGTGTGTGTATGTGTATTTAGCTGCTGCTGAGGTACAGAGACTGTGTGTGTGTGTGTGTGTGTGTGTGTGTGTGTGTGTGTGTGTGTGTGTTTATTTAGCTGCTGCTGAGGTACGGAGACTGTGTGTGTGTGTGTGTGTGTGTGTGTGTGTGTGTGTGTGTGTGTGTGTGTGTGTGTGTGTGTGTGTGTGTGTGTGTGTATTTAGCTGCTGCCGAGGTACAGAGACTGTGTGTGTGTGTATTTAGCTGCTGCCAAGGTGTGTGTATTTAGCTGCTGCTGAGGAAGAGAGACTGTCTGTGTTTGTATTTAGCTGCTGCTGAGGTACAGTGACTGTGTGTGTGTATTTTGCTGCTGCCGAGGTACAGAAACTGTGTGTGTGTGTGTGTGTGTGTGTGTGTGTGTGTGTGTGTGTGTGTGTGTGTGTGTGTGTGTGTGTGTGTGTGTGTAAAATGCCTCAGTTGCACTGGTGGCTACAGAGAACACATAGTGGTGGGTACAGAATACTCAGGCTTGAACCCTATACCTTGGGAGCAGGTGGCAAGAGCCTGAATTCTCTACCCACCACCATTTGTAAAAAATGTGCAGATTTTTGCCTCATATTTGTTCTGCTCCTCATAAGATTTGTGGTTTCTGTATCTTCATTTTTCCTTGCAAAGTCAGTGGTGCACTGGTAGCATTGTTGCCTGATGGCTACAGGTTCTCTGGTTTGGTTCTTGGCTGGGGTGCCTTTTCTGTGGAGTCTGCATGTCCTCCCATCTTACAAAGACATGTGTCTGGAGTGTTTCTCCCTGCCCTGCTGAAAACTGGCTTTTGTTCCAAGTCAGACTAGTTTCCTAGTTAACAAATGTTTAAAAATAACAGGTATTTGAATTTCAGACTTCATATTCTTAAGAAAGTACATGGTAACACAAAATCTTTTATTCTAGCAATTTTCTAAGTTTATAATATGGATATTTGAAATTTGTCCCTATTTTTGGGATTGTATTCCCCCATTATTGGCTTCGTCCAGGTATTTTGTGTTAAGGTTGAGAGCTATAGTGAGAACTAAATTCACTGAATATGTTTGAGGGCTGTATTCCCCCATTACTGGCTTTGTCCACATGTTTTTTGCTAAGAGGTTGAGAGCTGTGGTGAGAATTGAATCCACTGAATATGTTTGGGGGCTGTATTCCCTCATTATTGGCTTTGTTCAGGTGTTTTGTGCTAAGAGATTGACAGCTATGGTGAGAACTGAATTCACTAAATGGTAGCCATTTAAGTTTCAGTCTTCCTCTCTTTCACAAAACAGCTGATTTGGCATAGTGGTATGTTGCTCTGACTGTTTTGCACAGGGTCCCCTGGGTTCAAGACTTGCCAGTGAAATGTATGGTGGTAACACAGCATTTTATTCTAGCAACTTTCCAATATTATACAAGCAATGTTTAAAATGTGTCCCTGTTTTTGGGCTTTTGTCTCCCCCCCCCCAATAAATTTCGGCTTTTTCCAGATTTATTGTGCTGCAAAATCCAGAGATACAGCTGAGTGTTGAGTAGATTTTACAAGGAGCTGAGAGCTGCAAGGGAACAAAAGTTTAGTGCTGCTTATGCTGAGTCTGCTTGCATTGTTAATAGCACAACAGGTAGTGTACTTGCTTTTGATGCAGAAGGCTGTGGGTTCTACTCCCACAGTAGGTAGATGCATTGCTGATACTGTACTGTGTTGTAAAGGGGGTGGATGCTCCAGTTCTTTTTTGCAAAGATACCTAGTAACTATGAACCTGTTATCAGTTTGCCATCCATTCCCTATCGCGATATTACTAGCTTATCATTTTTTTAATGCAACATAGGCAATTTATTCCTCAAGGGCAACAGGCACTTTATTTGTAGATAAAACAATGACATATACAGTTGTTTTCTAGCAGCAACCTCTTCATTAATTACAGATTTCTTTAATGTGGAATTATTTAGATGACTTTTACTTCTTCAGAGATTGTGCATATTTACTGATACTGGTGGACTGTAGAAGTTTGAGTAGACTTTTATGATGGAAATGTTCTGAACTGAGCAGTTTTGTCATTGGTGCATGCATTTTGTTTCATTGTTTACTGGAAAAATGTTCAAAACAATAAATTTAAAATGTCCTCTAGCAACTGTACTGCATTGTACAAGGAATATAATTTAATACAATCAGGAAGATGTATCAAAGAGCATGTGTATGTTTCATGTTCAAGGGGCCTATGATTTGAAAACAGCCCAAAGTTAATCTTTATCTGCTACTGGCAAAATGTATTTTCTTTGAATGTGGGTTTCAATGCTGTTTCAATGAATGTGAGTTTCAAGGGCAGAGAAGTTTTAATGCTAAGTCTATTTTCATTGTGAGACTGCATTGCTTTGTTTAACAGGTATCTATTAGGGTTTGTGCTGTAAAATGCAAAATAAAACTTTCAAATGAAATCCATATCATCGCAGAAGTAAAGCAGTATGCACATTACAGTGTTTATGGTAAATGGGGCGAAATAACCAAGGAATGGGTCACTGGAATGGCTGCATGGGGGAGGCTCCCTTCGACCATGATTTTGTGAGGGGGGGAAGGGCAGCAAACTCAGACAGCCCTGGCTAAACTATACCTTTCAACTGTCCAGATTTTTGCAGAATGAATGGATATTTGCTTCTTATTTTTGGTTTGTTCCTCATAAAATTTGTAGTTTTCTGGCAAATCATTTAGGAATGAAGTCACTAAATGACAGACATTGAGTTTCAGACGTCATAGCCTTCAGAAAAATACATGCTAAAGCAAGACCTGTTATTCTATCAACTGTCTTAAGTTTATACAAAAGCAATTTTTAGTATTGTTGGTATGTTCCCCCAATATATTTGGCCTTGCCCAGATTTCCTGCATTAAGAGGTTGAGAGGTACGTGGAAATCGCTTTATAGAATTAGGAATATCCAAACCTCTCAACTGTCCCTAATTTTGGCTCAAAATATTGCTCTCCCCCTAATAATCCCTCCTCAAAATGGCAATTTTGGAAGAAAACGTGGAAAGTTTACAATTGTATTGAACTGTAATGATCAGAGTTATATATTACTTTTATTTCAGAAATGCATGTAGATGTTCTTATTTTGTTAGCTGCTAAAGTTAACAGTGTTAATATTAAAAAGGTGTCCCTTCTTTGACAGGTTCCCAGCTATACTGTGTGGCAATTTTATATTTTTGCATCACATTTTTGGTCTGTTTTTCATAAAATTGTGTTTTTTCTGGCAAATTAGTGGCAAATCATTAAATATTGAAGTTAGAAAATAATAGCAGACATTTGAGTTTCAGATTTCATACCCTTCAGAAAATTCATACTAATGCAAGACCTACTACTGTTCTATTACTTTTCTAAGTATATAAGAGCAATATTTAAAAATTGTCCTTATTTTTGGGCTTGTGTCCCACTTCTATGTATGGCTTTGTCCAGATTTCTTGCTCTAAGGTTGAGAGGTATGAGTGTCAGAGCCATCACAGTCACCCAGAGACATTTCAAACTGTGACATACTTGTTGCACCCCACTCCCCATTGTAGTGGCTCTGGATGTGTCCAAGGAAGGCAAGGAGCAGTTATGCAGTGTAAGTATGCAGAGTATTCCCCCATCCAAGGTAGACCACAAATACGACCATAGCTTTTCATCTGTCCTTGATTTTGCAGAATGTTCTGGTTTTCTGTCATATTTTTATACTGTTGATTTATGCTTCTTATTATTCAGAAAATGCATGTTGTCCCAGTGCCCTGTTGCTCTGTGTTTAAGTAGCAATGCTTTAATGACCATCAGGTAAGCTTGGAGATTGTAAGATGCAAGTAAGCTTTAATAAGCATACTGTTAAAGAATTACCAACATTGAAAGCCTTTTCGTTATTGCCATGCAGAGAATATTTACATAACTAGATAATGTATAAGCCTTGGGTATTGAAATGCATATAACAGTATTTGCAATAAAAGACAGGATTACAGTATTTTCAGAAGCTCATTACATTTGTTGGAGACTTGCAGTCATCTTTGCAGGCTTTACTCGTAAACTAAACAGAATGCCAGTCTATCATGTGTAGTTCATAACTTGTGAGTAATCCTTTAAGCAATTTATCTTGAGCTTGTTTCTTGTTTGCGGTTCATTTTTTACTTTGATCATGTCTTCCCCATGAAACAAGTAGATAGTTGCTGTCAGACAGCAGGTCTTTTTTGGATAAGAAACATTTTTACAAGTGGGGGTATCACAGAGATTGCTACTTTCAGCATGTTACTTGGTAATTTTATAAAGCTGAATACAAATTATAATTAGAACCACAGTGCAAATAGAAGTGGTTTGAGTTGAGTGCTGCTTGTTTTTCTTATACTTGATTTTGACTGGCATTCCAGTAATGTATTTAAAAAGTAATTTATTTTTTCATGCCTCACAACCTTTGTGTTTCCATTTAGATATTAAGTAAGTTGTCATGTAGCCAATGCATTGAAATATTTTTTCTTCTACACTTCATTTTGTCTTGATTGGACTCTCATAATGACGGTTTGGCACCCAGGGCAGCGTATTTAAAGTTCCAGTTGTTGTGGTTTTGAGCATAGCTCCACCCCTTTCTAGCTGACCACACCCCCTCCCATTGGCCATACCCATTCCACTGTCTCCTGCAGCCCCCCTTTAATTTGAAGTCACCAGCTGCCACTGGTGGGAACACTGCAGGAAGCAGATTCCACAGACACAGGGTGGGAACACTGCAGGAGGCAGATTCCACAGACACAGTGTGGGAACACTGCAAGAAGCAGATTCCACAGACAAAGTGTGGGAACACTGCAGGGAGCAGATTCCATAGATATAGTGTCATTCTTCCAGAGCCCCGGGATTTTGTAATACTGTGATGATTCTCCCATAGTCCAGAGATTTGGTAACACTGTGGTCATACTTTCATAGTCCAGGGATCTGGAAACACTGTGGTCATCTTTCCATAGTCCAGGGATCTAGAAACACTGTGGTCATCCTTTCATAGTCCAGGTATTTGGTAACACTGTGGTCATACTTCCATAGTCCAGGGATCTGGAAACACTGTGGTCACCTTTCCATAGTCCAGGGATGTCGAAACACTGTAGTCATCCTTTCATAGTCCAGGTATTTGGTAACACTGTGGTCATACTTCCATAGTCCAGGGATCTGGAAATACTGTGGTCATCTTTATAGTCCAGGGATCTAGAAACACTGTGGTCATCCTTCCATAGTCCAGGGATTTGTTAATACTACATACACATGGGAGTTCTTCACATTTATGAAAACAATGCAGAAGTTCGCAGATGATTGCAAACTGGGAGCCATAATCGACTCACCGGCTGACACAAGCATCCTCCAGAAGGGCCTTATGGAGACAGATACCTGGTGTCAGAACCCTGGCCTCAAGCTAAATGCCAAAAAGTGCATAGTCATCCTCTTTGGGAAAAACAAAGTGCCCACTAACTACCACATAGGATGTAATCCACTAAGTACGGAAGAAGTAATTAGAGATCTGGGGACCCAAGTAGATAGTAAACTCTCCTGTGACAATCACATTGCCAAAGTGGTTAGAAAAACCTTCTATATAGCTCACCTAATCACAAAAGGGTTTACATCTAGATCAAGAGAGGTCTTTGTGCCCCTCTACTCATCGCTCATCAGGCCCATAATTGAGTACAATGCCCCATTTGGGATGTACCTTACCCGACACCTGCAACTGCTGGAGAGACCTCAAAAATACCTCACCAAGAGGATTGTGGGCCTGAAACAGATGCCCTATGCAGCTCAACTAAAGAAATTCCAGCTCTACTCAATTTCTTACCGCCTACTCAGAGGCAATCTCTGCCTGACGTACAAGGCCATGTCTAACCTGGAATTGTTGGACATGCTCCACCTCAAGAAAACCAAATCCATTAGAGCTACACGCGCCAGGAATTTAAACCTTAGCACAACAATAAATTGGACATGCTGGAGGGATAGATTCATATCACAAAGGCTTCCCTCGCTCTGGAATAGAATCCCTGTCCATGTTAGGAAGAGCCCCTCGCTGACCCTCTTCAAGAGAAATCTTGATGAGTGGATGGGAAATCGTAAATTTACTCCCGGGATCACTTCTATGGCCCTGCTGGACAGAGGCTCAGGAATCTAGTCTAAAAGGGAGATGAAAGCCAACACATTCTGGCTAGGCTTATAAATGCCCTAGGGCAGATAGCCTAGTACCTACCTATGAACTTATGAACCTATGAACAAATAAACGACATAACAGCCTTTCTGATACTAACTATGGCAGTAGTGCAGTGTAGGTCAGTATAGGTCATCACAGAGGATCAAAGCTATGTAGGACACAGCAAGGAAAGAATGAGCAAAGGCAAGG
>NC_056746.1:40264246-40269246 GCF_019279795.1 Protopterus annectens | reverse complement strand
CTAATGGCCCTGGTGCCTTTACAAGCCTAGCCTAAAGAATTACCCTGACATCGTACCACCCAACCTTAGTACCCAGTGCCTCTGTCGAATAGATCCACTGGAGTTATCCCCTGGGTGAATTTTGTATTTCCCATCCACTCATCAAGATTTCCCTTGTAGAGGACCAGTGAGGGGCTCTGCTTGACATGTATGGGAAGTCTATTCCAGAGTATGGGCAATCTCTGGGTTATGAACCTGTCTCTCCAGCTTGTTTTGTTTATTGTGTAATGAGGTTGAGGTCTCTGGAGCATGTAGTGTGGAGGGATTGGGATTTCCTTACGTGTAGCATTTCTAACAGAGTTGGGTCAGACATTGATCTGTAAGTCAAGTGGAGATCGCCTCTAAGTAGGCGATATGAGACAGAGAATAGTTTGAGTTTTTTTAGTCTGTCCATATAGGACAAGTGGTTAAGGCCTAAGACCCTCTTTGTGAGGTACTTTTGTGGCCTCTCCAGTTGTTGCAGGTGTCTAGTGAGGTACATGCCAAATGGGGCATTGTACTCGATGACTGACCTAATGAGGGAAGAGTAGAGGGAGACAATGACCTCTTTCTTCCTTGATGCAAAACCCTTAGTAATGTGATGTGCCACATAGAAGGACTTTCTAACCACAGTGGCAATGTGGTTGTCAAAAGAGAGGTCGCTTTCAACCTGTGTTCCCAGATCTCTTATGATGCCTTCTGTGTTCAGTGGACTACCATCGATGTGGTAATTCATGGGAACTTTTTTTTTCCCAAAGGGGATGACGACAAATTTTTTGGCATTGAGCTTAAGGCCATAGTTCTGACACCAGTCGATGGTCTCAGTGTGTCCTTTCTGTAGGATGTCAACATCACTTGGGGAGTTAATTATGGCTCCCAACTTGCAATGGTCTCCGAACTTTGTCAGCCAGAGTCCATTCATGTTTGCCTGGACTTCAGTGAAGTAGATACCAAACAGGAGAGGACCCAGGACCAAACCGTGTGGGACTCCACTCATGACTGGTTGGCAGTCTGACTTAGAGTCAGCTACTTTCACACTGTGGGTTCTATCTGTGAGCCAGTTTGCAACCCACCTAGTGATATATGGGTTGATGCCCAGCTTAGTGAGTTTTTCTGATTCCTGGGTGGGGAATGGTATCAAAGGCCTTGGCCAGATCAAGGTAGGCTGTATGAACCACCTTGTCTTCATCCACAGCTCTGGTGACTGACTCAAAGAAGTCAACCAGGTTGAGCAGGCATGATCTACCCTTCACAAAACCAAACTGTGTGGGATCCAGAGTTTGGAGATTCCCTATATCCTTGATTATTAGGTCCATGATGACGTGTTCCATAGCTTTGTATATCAGACTCATCAGGTTAATGGAGTGATAGTTCCCAGGGTCTGTAGTCGCTCCTCCTTTGTGGAAAGGGATGTCTGTAGCAGTGCACCATTTGGTAGTGGCAAAGCCTGAGGTGAGGCTGTGATTGAACAGGGCACACAAGTGAGCTACCTGTTCATGCTGTAGTTTATGTAGAACACAGCTAGGGATATTGACAGGTCCATAGAAGCTGTATTCTTGTCCTTGGACAGTACTGTTTTAACCTGTGCAGCAGTAATACTGGGTGACTAGCAATCTACTGGTATTGTGATTGGTCCTTTGGGAGGGAGAGGTGTAAAGTTGGCACTGAATCTGTCAGCCAGTATATTGGCAATCTCTGTTGGCTTGGTATAGGAGGTGCCATTGTGCAATAGCTCTCAGCAAATCTGGGTATTGCCATGGAGATTCTTTACATAACTATAGAAGGCCTTGTGGTTGTCTTTACTATCTGCTGCAATTCTGTTTTCATAGCTAGCTTTAGAGGATTTGATGAGGGATCTCAACTTTTTGTTGAGACTCATAAAGGAGTTTTTCCAGTGTTGGGACTTCACCTTATTTTGCATCAGTTTCCTCCTTCTGTTGCAGAGTTTGTTTATGGCAGGGGACCACTAGATTGGCTTCCTTTTTTTTTGGAGGAGAACGTCTTGGTTCTGTTTGGTATGGTGAGATCCATGCATTTGTGTACGTGTTCATACAGGGCATTAGTGAATGATTTGGTGGCCATGCAGATGTTCTCCAATTGTATGGGTGCTGTGAAGTTAGCCACCTCTGTTTTTAGGAGCCCAAAGTTAGCTTTGGAGAAGTTTTTCATGGTAGTTACATTTGCGAGGGGGGGGTGGAATTCCATGGTGATTAGTTTATGGTCGGATCTAACCAGGGAGAAGTTGACTATTGGTGTAGAGCAATGGTCGCCCATGTTAGGAATGACCAGGGCTACCCCAAGTAGGGGGTAAGAACGAGCTGGTCCAAGGCATTGGAATTAATGAATTCCAGGAAATGTTAGGCAAGTGTATTGGTACATGAGTAGTTTTCCCATTTAATGGAGGGGTAGTTGAAGTTGCCCAGTATGAGAGTGTTAGGTTGGACCCTAATGTTCTCCAGGATGCTTGGGAATGTGGAGTGTGAGTCTTGGGTCATGGTTGGGGACCCATAGCAGGCTATGACCTGAATTGCTGTCTTACCCAGTGTTAGCTGCATGTGAAGTATCTCTGATCCATTATGTTGGGCTACCAGTCTGGAGGTGTGCACATCCTTTATGAATATGGAAACACTACCACCTTTGGAGCTTCTGTCCAAATTCTGGGGCCAAAAGGTGTGGAATGAGTTATAGCCTGGTAATGCAGGGGTGCTTTCTGTTGCCTTGAACCAGGTCTCTGTTATAGCACAAATGCTGATGTTCTCCATTTTAAGGAGTGCTTCGAGCGAGTGTATTTTGAGATTTAGACTTCTAGCACTGAGCAGCATGACCCTCAGATTGCATTTGTTTGTAGCTGTTACGGTGGTGATTTGGTCTTTGGAACACTGCCTAAAAAAGGCACTATAGGGGTGGTAAGAGCCTTGGTCAGTATCCAAAAGCCCACACACACACTCACACACACACACACACACACACACACACACACACACACACACACACACACACACACACACACACACCGTGTACAGGACTATATTTGGGGAAGCATTATCATTAGATCAATAATGTCACTATGCCTCAGTGCAAGGGAAATTAAAAAAACAGAATGATAGCAAAATCACCTATTTTATTGTTCACATTCATCAACTACACTTAAACAAACTACAAAAAAATCAGCACCTTATTATCTGCTACTAATAAGCAAACAATAACCAGTGAAAATAAACAAATCATTTAAACAAACATGCTTTGCAGTAATACAGGTTTAGTGAAGGTTTTAAAGTAAATTTATCATTCCTTCTTGGCTTAGTATAAGCTCACAGACTGATTTTCCACTCATTTCCATAAAATTTTCACTATCTAGAAATGTATTCCCATACTCTGTCCCTTGGCACATCTCTAAACACTGCATCTAGTTGTTGTTGTTGTTGTTGTTGTGTCTTTCGGCTTTTCCCAGTTAGGGGTCGCCACAGCGGAACTCCGGTCCAATAATAATTGGAAGTAGATTTTTATGTGCCGAGTTGCCGGCCCTGACGCACGACCTTCAACGAAGGTATGCCCATTCATGCATGTCTCCACACAGAAGACTCTATAACTGAGAATTGAACAGGACAACGTCTTACAGTGAGGCGACAATGCTACCGCAGCACCACCACCGCAGTAGACACTGCAACTAGTGATAGACTTAAATGCACATACATTGTGAAATAGTGAAACTCGTTAAGGGTTTGCACAAACTATCATTTTCCCTTTAGCATTTAAAGTCAGAAGTATATTCTCTAATGCCAAATGTCATTATGCAACATTAATTGTAGTCACTTCAGATTCTTCACAGTCATCTTCTGAATTAAGTACTAATGTCAAACAGGCCTTTCCACCTCTG
The DNA here is from genome assembly GCF_019279795.1 of Protopterus annectens. Lineage (NCBI taxonomy): Eukaryota > Metazoa > Chordata > Ceratodontiformes > Protopteridae > Protopterus > Protopterus annectens. Next base: position 40,265,351 of record NC_056746.1, on the reverse strand, counting down.
TTATCATTTGTAATTCCTAATGAAAGTTGTTGGACCTTAACTGCTTAAAGCCAGCTTAAACGTTCAGAGCAATCTAACATAAATAAAAGTATGAGAATGATCGTTCTGATGCAACTGTCATTAAAAAACTCATTTCAGAGATGAAGACACAGGACCTGTATTTTTTCAGCACTGCAGAGCATGCAAAACTCAAATGGCACATGAATCATCAGTCACCACAGTATATCATGTCATTTAGAAAGTGTTACCCCTCTGCTGCAGATTTATGATGTAGTAACTAAAAACTGCAAAATGCTTTACAACAAGAATTGGAGAGATGGTAGGCATTTGAGTGTTGCCAGCCACAGTGTTATATATCAAGGACTACAAAAATGGATATTTTCTGAACAACCAATCCTGTGGCATCACTGTCAGCAGCTGTCCAATGAAACTAACTTTCTTTCATTTTGAGACGACACAACGAGCACACACAGGTTGCTGCTTCCTGAATGACATAACATGAAAATTATTCCTTTTCTATCATCAAGGGATAACAGTGGTCCCACTAAAAGGAAACACTAAGATAAGCTGGTGACAAGCCCTAATTATTTGACTTTGCAGTAACACTGGAAGATTCTGTCCCTCTAGAGTCTACTTATATTCATACATACAAACTTTCAAAACGCTGACTTTCTTATAGTCTAAACCATAATATCAAAGTTTTGAAACTTCGAACTATTTAAATTGAGATCCCCAGACAACATGAAATGGTATATTTACTGTCTTCCCTGCTGTAGTGCAATCTTGGAGTTGGTATATTTAATTAGCAGGGTGTGGAGAGTGCAGCGGCCTTGCCTCCCTATAAAAACATTAAAAAAAATATTTTTTCTTTTAATTTTTTTAATTTAAATTTCAAAGTTTCAAAACTTCGATCTCATGGTCTCGACCATAAAAAAGTTGATGTTTTGAAAGTTGAAAATTTAGAGGTACACCTACGTATATATATATATATATATATATATATATACATGGATCTAGGATTTTTGATCGAAAGATCAAATGTCCAAATCCATTATCACCAAACATACTTTACTGAAAGTTCTTTCACCTACTTCTATGCAGGGGG
>NC_056746.1:40236746-40259246 GCF_019279795.1 Protopterus annectens | reverse complement strand
GTCTTAAATGAAAATGATACGTAACTAACTGTCTTAAATGAAAACAATACGTAACTAACTGTCTTAAATGAAAACGATGCGTAACTAACAGTCTTAAATGAAAACGATACATAACTGTCTTAAATGAAAACGATATGTAACTAACTGTCTTAAATGAAAACGATACATAACTGTTTTAAATGAAAATGATACGTAACTGTCTTAAATGAAAATGATACGTAACTAACTGTCTTAAATGAAAATGATACATAACTGTCTTAAATGAAAACGATACGTAACTGTCTTAAATTAAAATGATACGTAACTAACTGTCTTAAATGAAAATGATACATAACTGTCTTAAAGTAAAACGATACATAACTGTCTTAAATGAAAATGATACGTAACTAACTGTCTTAAATGAAAATGATACGTAACTAACTGTCTTAAATGAAAATGATGAGGGACAAAAGCAAATGCACTGATGACTGGAATCCTCAAACTGCATTCACAAAAAAAAAAAACTTGAGAAAAAATAAAATTTCAACTATTTTTTGCAGGAGAGCAAGCCTCCCACACCTATACACATCAACACCATGGTTGCACCAACTCAAAGAAGGGGACATTTTGTAGAAAAGGGACTCAGTTCTGGCACAACTCGCCGACAATGATTTCATACAAAGGAAGTCTACTCATCAACGGGTTGAACTTCGGGCAATAGAAGGTTGAGTCTCAATCTTCAACCACCAGTAGGCAACCTAAAAATCTAATAGTTTATACAGCATATTTTTATTTCAGCATATAATCTGACAGTTTATAGTGGAAGTAGGATACACAGATGATTCCGATAGTTGTAGGCACAATGAGTCTCATAAAAAAGAATTTAAAGTCAAATTTAGATATGCTACTGATACATTTAACTCCATATGAATTACAGAAGGAGTCAGTTCTGGGCACATTGCTGCTGCAGCAAAGAGTACTTTTGGATAACATCATCAAAGATTGAAACAATACTAATTTCATGAACTTTAATAATTGACTTAGGAATGGGGTCCTTTCCCTTTGTGGTATTAGAAACTCTAAAGACTTGGATAAATTAAACGGAGTCATATTTAAGTCTAGTAAAAGATTGACATGCCCTCACATATACATATGCTGACTTTCTCTCTCTCTATCTCTATCTAGCTATATATATATATATATATATATATATATATATATATATATATATATATGGGTCTACTATGTTTGGTCAAAGTTTCAGTACTTCGAACTTCACTTGTACGAAACCACTTGTTCGAAGTACTGAAACTTTGAAAACTGACTATGGAGATCACAATACAGTAGGGAATGGGAATATTCCCTTTTCCTCACTGTAGTGTGATCTCGGAGTTGGTATATTTAAGTAGGGGGTGTGGGGGTGCAGGAGGGGGGCTTGCCACCCTGCAAAAGCATGTTTTTGTTATATTATTTTATTTGTGAGGTGATCGGGCACCTAGACTTCAGTGAAAGTGCACTTTCATTGAAGTACACTTTTGCTGAAGTGGGGTTCTACTTTTCATTTTTGGGTAAGTGCAAATTCGTTGTAAAGTAGTAGATCCATATACTGACTATATAAACCAAAGCAGTTAACAAATAAATAGATGGAGAGGACATTACTTAATACAGACAATTAATGTAGGAGGATCACTGTCAGATGTGGTGCACATTGTCACAGATATAACTAGCAATATACACATATGCCACATATGCCACATATACCACATATGCCACATGTATCACATATATGATAGATGCCGCATATGTCACATATGCCACATATATTACATATACCACATATGCTACATATATCACATATGCCACATATACCACATATACTACATATGCCGCATATGCCACATATACCACATATACCACATACACCACATATGCCACATATGCCACATATAACACATATGTCACATATACCACATATGCCACATATACCACCTATGCCACATATACCACATATGTTACATATGCCACAGCATACATTTTGGTTAAAATATTTATTTTTACAACTTGATATGATAGACTTTAAATAAAAAATGTTGCATTCCACATATTCTATGTTTATAAATGTTTTAATGTTTTATTTTTATTTTACAAAACACTTAGTTTGCTAAATGCTTTATTTTTGTAAACCACTAATTTCGGGACTCTTGTTTTAATATTGTGAACTTATGCTGTCCAGAATCACATGCTATCTCATGTGGAGAGAACTACACTTCAGAATGGGGGCTTCAATATTTTAAAATAAGCTGGTATGAAATTCTTGGAATCCCGGATATAACCCTACATGTTGCTGGTGGAATATTACAGTGCTCTGTGTTGAGCCCCTTACTCTGTCATATCTTTTCAGGGGTAAATGTCGCAACCATGTATTGGGGAAAAATATGCAGAAGACAATAAGATGGAAAGCAGTGTTACACCTATGTTAAACATAGTGGCATTTTGGAGTGTGTGTGTGTGTGTGTGTGTGTGTGTGTGTGTGTGTGTGTGTGTGTGTGTGTGTGTGTGCGTTTATTATTAGCAAAGATAGTGATGCCCAAAGAGCTTTTTTTTTTTATCCTCAAATTTCAAGGAATTACTGGGTGGGGGGGGGGGTGTTCTCAGTCACTAAAGACATTTTTTGGGGGTGGAGGGTGTGTGTTAAATGTAAAGGAATTACCCAATATGCCAGCTGACCCAGCTAAAGCTCAGTGTTGACTGAAAGCAAAAACAAACCGTCAAAGTATGTTTTCATCAGTTTTTGTTTATCAGACACATACTGTGCATCCGTCCAGAGAAGGAAAGTTGTATTAATCATCAATGTGTGCAGTAGGTTTGGGGGATTCATGCTATTTCAAGAAGGGGACAGTCCAACAGAGATGTTAAATCAATGAAGAGCCTTTTACAACACCTAAGCTCAATTTACAGAGCTGCTCTTTCCAAACTGCAGGACTAAAACATGTTTGCAAATGTCACACTTTTTCCAAAATATATGTCACAAAAGGTTTTAGTCTGATGTTTGCTTATGTACCAAACAAAATAAATTAATAATAAATTAACCATCAAAAGGCTATAAACATTATGGACCAGCAGTTCTTGCTAATCATACGTTACTGGTATTAAAATGAGAACTGATTTTGATCTTCCTCCAGAGTAATCAACTAACGAGCTCTACAGTACTAATTGGTTGTGTCTAAAAAATGGAGCGTGAATTAAAAGGAATTACTTCATCAGCATTTCCACATCAAGGGGACCTCTAACAGCACCAGTACAGTAAATAGATAGAGATATGCACTGAATAGAAATATAAGGAATTCCTGTCATTAATAACTGCATTTTTAATTATTTTCTTGTTTACCTATTTTTAAATAGATACAGTGTATTTGTATTTTTATCTTTATTATTATTTATTTATTTAACATTTATTTTACCAGGATAAGTCCAACTGGACATCATGTGTCCTTTTTCAGTGCAGTCCTGGGGAGAAAAACTTCAAAGAAATAACAGTGTAGATGCATGCTTTAGATAACAATAAAACTGGCATACAAGATAAGAGAAACAATAAAGTACAAAAAACAATTATGTAGAACAATAAGATACTCAGGAGTAGCACCATTATTTACAATATATACAAAAAGTACATTTCAGGTGAGAGTACAGTGTATGCATTAAAGGCTTCAACGGGTCACTTACATATGGAAAAGTGGGTCTTCAAGGGGGGTCTTTGCAGCTGCAGAGAGGGTTAGTATTGAGGTGTAATTTAAGAAGGCCTTTAAAGGTGCCTGTGTGACTTTGTAGCCTGAGTTCAGGTGGGTGGGTGTTCCATGCTTTGGCAACATCGTGGGAGAATAAGGCCTCCCCAGAACTGTTATTGCATGGATTAACTTCAGTCAGGTTTTTTATACATCAACGTAGCTCCCTTTTAAGGTTGTGAAAGTTTAGCATGTCGGCAAGGGTAGGGCACTTCTCCGGATGGAAGAGAATTTGATGGGCTATGATCAGTTGGTGGTAGCATAGGAGGTTTGGAAATTCTAACCAGTGCAGTTTAGTTAGGGATAGGCAATGATGGGAATGTGATCTATTATTGGCAGCTTATATCTGCATATAATTCATACATTTTAATTTCTGTCATGGAATTAAAATAATCTTCATCTCAGACACACCTGTCACAAGTTATGCTGCAACAGGCACAAAGATCTGCATTCTGCATCATTGCAATGAATCCTGAAACACTACATGAATAATATACAGTCTGGGGCTTAATTTATCAACAGTCCCCCCCCCAAACTTCACATAGGTATGGACATGGTTTGCTGAGACTGATATATATGAAAAGGTATTATGACAACCACAGAACCATCAGTAATAAATAGTAAACATCAACCTCAGAGGTAGCCAAGCACAGTAGAAGCCATTTAAATTAATAAATAAATCATTAATAAATGTCTATGATGATTGCATTTTAAATTAATAAATACATCACTATTAAAGCAATACATTTCGCCATGATCCATAATTTACCCATTTCACATAATGGCACATTTTTTTTCTGTATGCCTCTAATATACATTAAAATAGGAAGATTGTATTTTTCCACATCAGCTGCAAGAAAGTGAGCACTATTACAGGTAGGTCCCACGTCTATCACTGATTAGAACCTGCTCTCTGGCACTATTACAGGTAGGTCCCACATCTATCACTGATTAGAACCTGCTCTCTGGCATTATTACAAGTAGGTCTCACGTCTATCACTAATTAGAACCTGCTCTCTGGCACTACTATAGGAAGGTCCCACATCTATCATTGATTAGAACCTGCTCTCTGGCACTATTATAGTAAGGTCCCATGTCTATCATTGATTAGAACCTGCTCTCTGGCACTATTACAGGTAGATCCCACATCTATCACTGATTAGAACCTGCTCTCTGGCACTACAATAGGAAGGTCCCACGTCTATCATTGATTAGAACCTGCTCTCTGGCACTACTATAGGAAGGTCCCACTTCTATCACTGATTAGAACCTGCTCTTTGACCCTATACTGAGGCCTCAAACTACTGACCACTAAAATGTCTAGGTTTTTAGGTTTGATGTGATAAATATAATAGAATGACTAATGATTTGCCCAATGTTTTGCAGACATGATTTTTTGCCTTAGATAAAAAGTGACAGAACCACACCTTGAAGTGCTAATAGTTGTTATATTTGAGCCTTTAATTACTACTAATTAATTAATAAAAAATCTAATTGCTAGCTAGAAATGCCTTATGTCAGCAGCAGAGAGACAAAAGAGAGACTTTGGAATGATTATCATTTTTCTGCATTTTCTTGCTGCCTTTAGCTAATTCCGCCTAAAACACCGATTTTTTAGAGTTTCTGTGATTTAAAAAGTTTGTTCAGCTACATGTTGTACTTATTTTACTGCCTGCACTTAAACAAAGTCATTTTTATCTTTAAATTACCTGTTTAACTGTTGTAGGCTACACACTCAAGTGTGATAGCCATTTCTGTGCATTTAAAGTTTTTTTTTTGTATCTGCTTTATTTTCTGAAAAAAAAACAAACAAAAAAATACTTGTTTTCCTGCCTTTCTAAGCTAGTATAGTCCAGTTTTCAGGTTACTGCTGAATTCAGGGCTGTGTTACAAGTTTCTGTGTTTGCCCATACCTTACTTGGATAGAAGGAAGTTTCTCTGTTCACCTGTGAGAGAGGGAGCTTTGAGCAGCCTATCTGTCCCTGCAGGAGTGGTTTCAGCCCAGAAATTAGTAGTTTATTGGCCATTTTGGGCTAATTTCTATCTCTTTCATTTCCCTGCTATAAAACCCGTATTTGTGCGGTTTTGCATGCTGGGCATTGCCGGTTAGGTAGGGTATAACTATTCCCAGCTCCACAAAGTGTATTCTTCAATTTTTCCTATGGAACTAGACAAACTTTCAACTTAAGCACTCAAACCATTCACTTCTCAGCCCAGCACTTGCTCAAAACTCATAGCAAGCACTAATAAACCTTAGCACTAGACCCCCCCCCCATACTGCAGAGAAGGACAAGGCTCTCTATTCGACCTTACCAGCCAATCAGTAAAACAGTTCACTGCACCTATCCAGGCATGTCCAAAGGGCAGTTTCAGGTGTACTCTCTGGTCCAACTGGTAAATCTGGGCATTTTAAGGCAATGTTACAACTGCCTCATATATACAGACAGCCCTCTCCTCCTACCACCAAACACTGATACATGCAAGAGATGCAATTATACAGCCAAACTGGAGGCTAAGCTCTCTCAACCCAAGACTGGACCAGACAGTCAAGAGGAGAAGGGAATTACTTGCATCACACCACCAGTCTCACATAGACCTATAAAACCAGCACTGGCAAAAAACACATATAAATACATGAAAACATACTCAGAGGCTGTAAATAAAAATCTGCAAAAGCAACAGAGACCTCCAAAGCAGACATCCAAGCAGCCTCCACCCCCCAACACAAACCATGAAACACATACTTCACAAAACCAATGTGGCACGCAGCCCTTAAGGCAAAATAACATACCCAACACACTAGTAATAGGTGACTCTATAGTCAGGCACACTGACGTCCCACTCGCTAGGCTGAACAATGAGAAGGTTACTGTTAGCTGTCTGTCGGGTGCCAGGATTTGCCACATAATGCAAGCACTCAGGTCACTCCAGAACAAGTGCAAATATGACTCTGTCATTGTCCAGTTGGTGTGAATGACCTGAGCCGTACTTCCCTGGACTACATGAAAAGAGACATGGAAGAGCTCTCTGATCACGTAGCCCAGGCCAGTATGACCCTGACCCTGAGTAGCATCCTGCCCTCACCAAGAATGATACCACGGTATAAAGAAAAAAAATTCTCAATTTCAGCAATTGGCTAAGTTTCTAGTGTCATTCAAAGGGGATCCAGTGTCTGTCTGCCTGGGATGACATGCTCGACAAGCCACGCTGCTTCACTAGTGATGGCTTGCACCTGTAACCCTTAGGCTTTTGAATACTGTCCAAGGCTCTTGCCAACTCCATAGTGCCTTTTTTAGGCAAGGCTCAAAAGACAAACCCACCGCCATAAATAGCACAAGTAACAAAAAACTGAGGGTAATGCTACTCAATGCCAGAAGTCTAAACCTCAAAATGCACGCAATCGAGGCACTCCTCAGTATGGAGAAAATTGATACATGTGCAGTAACAGAAACCTGGTTTAAGGCTCCAGAGAGCACCCCAGAACTACCAAGCTACAACTCATACCATACATTTCGGCCACAAAACCCGGACCGAAATACAAAAGGCGGGGGAGTATCCATATTCATTAAGGATACCCACACCTCCAGGTTAGTGGCACAGCACGATGCTTCAGAGATCATCCATGTGCAACTAACAATGGGCAAAGCTGCAATTCAAATTGTAGCTTGCTACAGATCACCCACCATATCACAAGACCCCCATTCTGCATTTCTGGAAACACTGGGAAACATAAAGGTTCTACCTAACACCCTGATACTGGGTGATTTCAATTACCCAAACATTAACTGGGAGAACTACTCAAGTACTGACTCCCTTGCCCAAAATTTCCTAGAATTTATAAACTCAAATGCCCTGAATCAACTGGTCAACACCCTCACCCCAGGTGACAACATATTGCACCTGGTCATCACCAATATGGGCGACCGGTGTTCCACACCAGAGGTCAACCCCTCGCTGGTTAGATCTGACCATAAACTAATCACTCTGGATATCAACACCCCCCCCCCAGTCAAAGAAACCACCATGATAAACTTTTTAAAAGCAAACTTCACATTACTTAAGACCGAGGTGGAAAGTTTTAAAGCCCCCATACTAAAGGATAACGCTGCCCAAGCTGCAAAATCCTTTACTAATGCACTTTACAGGCACCTACAAGAATGCATGGATCATACTATCCAAAGCAAAACCAAAACTCACTCCTCCAAGAAAAGGAAACCAGTCTGGTGGACCCCTGCCATAAACAAGCTATACAATAGAAGGAGGAAACTAGTACAGAAAAGAGTAAAATCCCAAGAAGGGAAGACATCCCTGATCAGTATCAGCAAGAAACTACGATCCCTCATAAAATCATCCAAGGCTAGCTTCAAAAGAAAAATTGCCAAGGACTCCAAGATAACCACAATGCATTCTTTAGCTATGTCAAGAATCTAAGTGTCAATTCTCAGATCTGCTCGGAGTTAGTGCAGAATAGCACAAAATACACTGAACTGACCAATATAGCCAACATCCTGGCAGACAGATTCAGTGCAAACCTCACCCCCCTCTCACCACCAAAAGGGCCCATAACCATACCAGAAGAATGTAGTGCCCCTGAAATCAAAGACACTCAGGTTAAAACAGCCCTCTCCAAAACCAAAAACACAGCATCAATGGGACCAGATGGTGTCCCAGGCTGCATCCTACATGAGCGCAAAGATGAGCTAACCCCTCACCTAAACACACTGTTCAAACTCAGACTCTCCACAGGCTATGTGCCCATAGAATGGTGCACAGCAGTGGTTATTCCACTCCACAAAGGTGGAGCTACAACATACCCCGGGAACTATTGCCCTATAAGCCTGACTAGCTTGGTCTGCAAGGCTATGGAGCGCATCATCATGAATCTCATTAACAGAGACATTGGGAACCTCCAAACACTGGACCCTACCAAGTTCAGCTTTGTTAAGGGCAGATTATGCCTCCTAAACCTGGTGGACTTCTTTGAGACAGTTACCAAGGCTATAGACGAGGGAAAGGTGGCCCACGCAGCCTACCTAGACCTTGCAAAGACCTTTGACACCATTCCCCATTTTGTTATTATAGACAAGCTCACCAGCCTGAACATAAACCCCTACATCATGAGATGGATTGTCAACTGGCTCATGGACAGAACCCACATGGTAAAAGTTGCGGGAGCTAGGTCTGACTCTAAACCTGTTACAAGTGGCGTTCCCAAGGGCAAAGTCCTAGGACCCCTCCTGTTTGGCATATACTTCTCAGAGGTACAGGCAAGCACAGGAGGACTATGGCTGACCAAGTTCACAGATGACTGCAAACTAGGGGCTATAATTGACTCTCCGGCTGACACCAACATCCTCCAAAAGGGTCTCACTGAGACAGATACCTGGTGTTAAAACCTTGGCCTCAAGCTAAATGCCAAAAAGTGCATAGACACTCCCTTTGGAAAAAACAAAGTACCCATAAACTGCCACATAGGTGGCAGCCTCCTGAATATGGAAGATATAATAAGGGATCTGGCGACCCAAGTAGATAGTTATCTCTCCTTTGATAATCACATTGCCAAAGTGGTTAGAAACTCCTTCTACGTGGCCCACCTAATCACAAAAGGGTTTGCATCCAGATCAAAAGAGGTCATTGTGCCCCTCTACGCATCACTCATCAGACCCATCATAGAGTACAATGCCCCATTTGGGATGTACCTTACAAGACACCTGCAACAGTTGGAAAGACCACAAAAGTACTTCACCAAGAGGATCACTTGCCTCAAACAGATGCCCTATGCAGTTCAACTGAAGAAACTCCAGCTGTACTCAGTTGCATACTACCTACTCAGAGGTGATCTCTGCCTGACATACAAGGTCATGTCCAACCCAGAATTGATGGACATGCTCCACCTAAAGAAAACCATATCCACTCAAGCTACACGCTCTAGGGATCTAAACCTCACCACAACAGTAAATAGGACATGCTGGAGAGATAGATTTCTGTCCCAGAGACTTCCCATGCTCTGGAACAAGATTCCAATCTACATTAGGCAGAGCTCCTCACTAACACTCTTCAAGAGAAACCTTGACGAGTGGATGGGAAACAGAAAGTTTACCCCGGGGATCACTTCAATGGCTCTGCTGGACAGAGGCACTGGGAACTAATCTAAGGGGGCGGCGAAAGCCAACACATTCTGGCTAGGCTTATAAATGCCTTTGGGCAGATAGCCTAGTACCTACCTATGAACCTATGAAACTAATTTACTAATTTAATAATGCATGTACCAAGTGGAATCAGTTTTATCACATCTAATTGGTTTTGTAATTTAGTTTCTATTATGGATACCTAACATTTTTCCTCATTTTATTCAACGTATTTTATGGAAAACCTTTTGTATTAGCTGTGGTTTAATATATTTATTTGTTTGAGTGGGTTCGGCTAGGTGTTAGCACCCCTGATATAGTTACCTCTGGAAGCACTGACCTGAAGGTATACCTCAAAACAAAAGGCTGACATAGAAACAGGAGATGGGGGGGTGAGGTTTACAGTCCCCTGATGCCACTAAATCTAGAAATATGCTACTGCAAGCATACAGTAAAAAAATGTCCAAGACAGGAGTGTGGGTGTAGGGGCTGACAGTCCCAGATGTGCATTGCAGGTACAGGGTAAAAATATTCATGTTTTATCTGCTATTATGGTAAGTCAACTTCTGTAGACAAGTTAAGACAGCCTCTATTAAAGTAAGTGAACTCCTTTTGACATAATAATTTTAGTTATTCCTTGCATATTTTGTCTGCAACATATTGCAATAATATTACCAAATTCCTTTAAAATAATAAACATTCAATAGCTCATTCATAGCTCTTTACACATCATGTGTTTGCATGTTTACCAGATATCATTTGAAGGCATTGCCAACCAATACCTGATTGACACCAATGGTAAGAAGCTGCAGAAGGCAGTAGATTAATTTGCTGTTGCTCCTCCTGTAAGATATTTAAGGTAAATTGTATCATTTTCTACCCCAGGCCATGTGATCTGACTGAGATTTATTAAATGTGGGGAAATTCCCCTTTAGGTGAGGTGCAGTAAACATGCAACTGATTATATTAAGTAATAAGGCAGTAGGAAGAGAGGTCCCATACCATTCATGGTATTTCCAGAAAGCTCTGTCTTCCAAAAAAATGAAAAAACAGAGTCTGAATTATACTTAAGATTATTTTTTTTAATTCAGGTGACGTCCAAATCCTTGCATTCATAGCATATGACAGCATCCCTTGTGAGTGGAATGGTTGTATCAGCTGCATATACAGTATCCTACGTGGTGCTATTCAGCACCGGGTAAAACTTTCAGTGTAAGACTGGTCTTGTACAAAATTTGGAGCAACAAAGCACAGAAGGAAAGCTAATGACGCATGTTTGCCCTCATTGTCATTACCGGTGACAAGCTTATAGCTTGATATCAATTTGTCACATCAGGACTCTTCTGCATATGAGCAAAGAGCTTTCAAATCTCAGTGTCTGGGTCACCCAGCATGCACTGCACAGGAAAGAGTTTCCAATCTGGCAGATTTTCCAAAGTCTTTCCTTCCTGGTACCCAGCAGTAACTTCCACAGATGTTATACAAAACAGCTGGCAGCCTTGAGGTGTTGTAACAGGACTTAATGTTTAATATTAAAGCCTGCAAGATACATTGTTAGCCAGATGTCAGCAGTGTGAACTGGGTGAATAGAATTATGTCTTGCGTACCACTGTATCCTTTTTAATACATGTGCAGTAAGCATTCCATTCATAGTAATGTTTATCTAATGCCATTTAAATCTCAGAGGGACAGTTTACAACCAGATAAACATGGAAGCCTGATTTTAAATGTCTATGGCAATGGCTTGCTTAATACAATACTCCAGTGTGAGGCATTATTAGTTGCCATTCACAAGAGGCAAATGCTATTAGCTGTCCGTGTTCCATATGCTTTCACATACTAATCAAATGCAAACCCAAGCCTCCTAATTAGCTTCTTAAGTGAAAATAACATGCACTTTATTTGTTAATTATATGTTTCTGCAAATACTTAAAGCAGCTCATTATAGAAATTTGTGCACTTAGAATGGATTACCTTACTTCAATTTTCTGTTTAACCAGTTACAGCTATTTGTTCTAATTCTGCTTCAAATTGTGCCTCACTGCGAGATGATTATAAAAGCATTGCTTTTTTATACAGTGGTTATAAATGTACAGTGTCCCCTACCAGGCAGAGATAAAAAACCCAGTGGAAGGAAGTATAGTCATTTGTTTTATTACATTTTGTGCCACAGAGAAGATAGCTTGCAAATGCTCATCTGTGCACTCCCCATTTTGCATCTGTTTGATAGTGCATTGCTTTGAATCCTGTCATCAAAGGGGAAAACCTGCTGATACACAGCAAAATTGAAAAGTAATGAAATCCATCTTTGCAGTGTAGCTATTCAAGTGAAAAATCAGTGGGTCAGCGGAATCCTCATACTGTGAGTTTTAAACACTTCTTTGTCTCTGCCTCTTAGTCCTTGTCTTCTTCTGTTACCTTCCTTCTTTTCACGGTTTTTCTCTTGTTCTGTATCTTGTCTTCGTGTTTTCTATCTTTTCTGTTTACTTTGGCCCAGCTAATTTGGCATAATTTATCACCTCTGTCTCTCTCCTTCATCAATTATCTGTCTCACATGATATTCCCTTCCTTCTGCTTTCATTCTGTGTCACTCTATTTACACTTTTTTGCATGTACGTTATTATTCTGTATCACTCTATTTACACTTTTTTGCATGTACGTTATTATTCTGTATCGCTCTATTTACACTTTTTTGCATGTACGTTATTATTCTGTATCGCTCTATTTACACATTTTTGCATGTACGTTATTATTCTGTATCGCTCTATTTACGCTTTTTTGCATGTACGTTATTATTCTGTATCGCTCTATTTACGCTTTTTTGCATGTACTTTATTATTCTGTATCACTCTATTTACGCTTTTTTGCATGTACTTTATTATTCTGTATCACTCTATTTACGCTTTTTTGCATGTACTTTATTATTCTGTATCGCTCTATTTACACTTTTTTGCATGTACTTTATTATTCTGTATCACTCTATTTACACTTTTTTGCATGTACTTTATTATTCTGTATCGCTCTATTTACACTTTTTTGCATGTACGTTATTATTCTGTATCGCTCTATTTACACTTTTTTGCATGTACTTTATTATTCTGTATCGCTCTATTTACATTTTTTGCATGTACTTTATTATTCTGTATCACTCTATTTACGCTTTTTTGCATGTACTTTATTATTCTGTATCGCTCTATTTACACTTTTTTGCATGTACTTTATTATTCTGTATTGCTCTATTTACACTTTTTTGCATGTGCTTTATTATTCTGTATCGCTCTATTTACACTTTTTTGCATGTACTTTATTATTCTGTATCGCTCTATTTACACATTTTTACATGTACTTTATTATTCTGTATCGCTCTATTTACATTTTTTGCATGTACTTTATTATTCTGTATCGCTCTATTTACACTTTTTTGCATGTACTTTATTATTCTGTATCGCTCTATTTACACTTTTTTGCATGTACTTTATTATTCTGTATCGCTCTATTTACATTTTTTGCATGTACTTTATTATTCTGTATCGCTCTATTTACACTTTTTTGCATGTACTTTATTATTCTGTATCGCTCTATTTACACTTTGATGCATATACTTTATTATTCTGTATCGCTCTATTTACATTTTTTGCATGTACTTTATTATTCTGTATCGCTCTATTTACACTTTTTTGCATGTACTTTATTATTCTGTATCGCTCTATTTACACTTTTTTGCATGTACTTTATTATTCTGTATCGCTCTATTTACACTTTTTGCATGTACTTTATTATTTTGTATCGCTCTATTTACATTTTTACATGTACTTTATTATTCTGTATCGCTCTATTTACATTTTTTGCATGTACTTTATTATTCTGTATCGCTCTATTTACACTTTTTTGCATGTACTTTATTATTCTGTATCGCTCTATTTACACTTTTGCATGTACTTTATTATTCTGTATCGCTCTATTTACACTTTTTTGCATGTACTTTATTATTCTGTATCGCTCTATTTACACTTTTTTGCATGTACTTTATTATTCTGTTTTGCTCTATTTACACTTTCTTGCATGTACTTTATTATTCTGTATCGCTCTATTTACACATTTTTGCATGTACTTTATTATTCTGTATCGCTCTATTTACACATTTTTGCATGTACTTTATTATTCTGTATCGCTCTATTTACATTTTTTGCATGTACTTTATTATTCTGTATCGCTCTATTTACACTTTTTTGCATGTACTTTATTATTCTGTCTTGCTCTATTTACACTTTTTTGCATGTACTTTATTATTCTGTATCGCTCTATTTACACTTTTTTGCATGTACTTTATTATTCTGTCTTGCTCTATTTACACTTTTTTGCATGTACTTTATTATTCTGTATCGCTCTATTTACACTTTTTTGCATGTACTTTATTATTCTGTATCGCTCTATTTACACTTTTTTGCATGTACTTTATTATTCTGTATCGCTCTATTTACACTTTTTTGCATGTACTTTATTATTCTGTATCGCTCTATTTACACTTTTTTGCATGTACTTTATTATTCTGTCTCGCTCTATTTGCACTTTTTTGCATGTACTTTATTATTCTGTATCGCTCTATTTACACTTTTTTGCATGTACTTTATTCTTTTTCCTGCACCTGCTTAATACATTCAGCCTCTTGGTCCTTTATACAGCTTGCTCAAAAGTGGTTTACTAAAAGGTTGTTAAGAAGTACTGTCAAAGTTAGAATTATAGACTTTCATGCAGTAGGAAATCTGTACATAATAAATCTGATACTACAGCATATCACAAGACTTCAGAATAAACTGCTACTACCCCTAAAAAAAGATTTTCCTGCTGAAGCAATTCAACTAGACAATTATATAAGAAACAGAAATCACAAACATAGATTAACAATATTCAGGGCCCTTGACAACCAAAGGTCCTTTTTTCATCACTTACCATGAACCTCTGAATTGATTATTGTAAGTTTCAAAGGGCAGGGTGCTCTGTCAAAATATGACAATGCTTTGGTTCTTACTGTAGTTTACATTTATAATGCTGCACCCTGCCATGCACATACATTTCACACACACATAGCCTGTGTCTGCCCTATGAATATAAACATATTTTTAAAAAACTAAGGTTGGGATAGAATCTAATTCTGATATTCTGCCTGAAATGTAGTACTTTCACCTATAAGTCAAAGGTCACCCATGCACAAATAATTTAAGCTACCTAATAAATATATTCCTTTTTTTCAAGTGCAAAAAATAAAGGTGCACGTGTGCGTGTGTGTGTGTGTGTGTGTGTGTGTGTGTGTGTGTGTGTGTGTGTGTGTGTGTGTGTGTGTGTGTGTGTGTGTGTGTGTGTGTGTGTGTGTGTGTGTGTGTGTGTGTGTGTGTGTGTGTGTGTGTGTGTGCATTCGTCCACCTTCCCGTCCATGCATGTGTGTGTGTGTGTGTGTGTGTGTGTGTGTGTGTGTGTGTGTGTCAGTGTGCGTGTGACACCCATGCCCTTGCCCAGCAATCAAGGAGCCTCAATCCTCACCAGTAACACCAGTGAGGGGCATCTCATATAGGAGGAAAGGATAACAAATACACACAGTAAAGTGCAATTTCCCCTAAGAGCACACAGAGATCACAATCAATCCAGGGCTGGAAGCTGTCTTGCTCTCCAGGTCCCCAATAAGACTCCCCACTGGCACAGCTATAGGGTCCAGATCTCAGCCTAGTGGGCAAGTTAAAACCTCCAGCAGCCCCTCTATCCAACCAGTGCTTTCTGGCCCTGCCCAAGTAGCTGACACACACACACACAGACACACACGCACACACACACACACACACACACACACACACACACACACACACACACACATACACTCACACACTTTGAGAAGAGTTTATACAACAACACAGACATTCCTGGGGAAGGCTGGCACAGGTTCTCCAGCTGTGCCCCTTTTTCCCAGACTATACAGTCATATCAGCTGCCACCACCCACTAATATTTATCAGCTACTCAAAGTCCCTTAGAAGAGTGTTCAATTATTACTGCACAATATTATTATCTAACTGGTAAGTGTGATTAAACAGTCAAGGCTTATTAGAGTGACTTGGTACAGGATCACTATATACATGCAATGTATTCTAGAGCTTAAATTATCTCTACACAAAACAGCCACAGTTAAAAGGGTTTAAAATTATTTAATAATAAATAATTAAAAACACAAGGCAATGCTTCTTACTACACAGTGCTAGTCAAGAGTTCAGAGATCACAGAAAAATACTTATAATAATTCAGTAGTACTGTTCTGACATCACAGAAAAGCAGTCTACTTTTTGTAGTGTCTAGCTATTTCTAAGAGAAAACACAAGTCTAAGATAAACTTACATATAGAGCAAGACGCTGCTGATGAGTTGGAGGGTCACGACAACAATGCTCAATGCTCTCTGATTCTCTCTATTTTTAAAATCACATTTCTGGTTCACATGACATCATTCTTCACACTTCCCTGGGTTACATGACATCATTCTTCACACTTTCCTGGGTTCCCAGGCTAACAGAAACTACATTTACATTCTTTAGTAAGCTCACACCAGGTCAGAAAGCAAAGCTATAAAGGACATTTATGCATGTAAATTCTGGCCATTAACTCGGGCCTTAAAACAATGGCAAGAATTCCTTAATCTAGACTGGCTGGAGCCATGTTTACATCAGAGGGTCACAACATGCTTTACTTGGTCAGTAGAGTGCACTGTTGTTACATTTTTTTCAGTTCCACATGTTACACTATTTTTACCATTTAAGACAACAAGCCCGTGGTTTACATTAATATTTACATATGACAGAATTATCTATAAAATTCTATCTGGCTAAGCTGGCAGCCTTCACACCCCCTCCCCCGGAGAACTCAAGCTAGTTTTTCAAGTGACCCTTCAGAAATGCTGCTTGAGAGGATTAGGTCTATCTGAGTGTACCTTACCCCATTCCCTGTCTTGAGAGCCCATCTGCATTGGCATTGCTAATCCCACTGCGGTGCTGCACTGACATATCATATGCTTGCAAGCCTAGGCTCCATCTTAGCAACTTGGGCTTTTGCTGGCTGGCTCTGTTCTTCCTTGTCAGGTCTGTGAGGGGAGCATCTATGGTACTATAACTGGGGATGAACTTTCTGTAGTAGCCTGCTGTCCCAAAAAATGCCCTCACCTGCTTTTTAGTAACAGGTGCAGGCCATGCCTGAATGGCTTCCACTTTGGCAGGTTCTGGGCTTATCTTACCACTCCCCACTAGGTAGGAGACCTCTGCCATACCCACCTGACATTTGCTTACTGGTCAACCCTGCCCTCTGCAGTCTGCCGAGCACCTCCCTGACATGCTGAAGGTGCTCTGGCCAGGAATGGCTGCAGATGGCAATATCATCTAGGTAAGCAAGGGCAAACCCTCCTGCTCCTGCCAGGATATGCTCTACCAGCCTCTGGAAAGTGGCTGGGGCATTTCTCATCCCAAAGGGCATCTTTGTGAACTCATACAAGTCAAAACGATTCACAAAGGCTGACTTCTCTCTAGTACTGGAAGTCAAGGGCACCTGCCAGTAACCCTTGGTAAGATCAATTGTTGTAAGATACTTAGCCCCCCCCAGCTGCACTAGGGCCTAATCTGTCCTAGGCATGAGGTAAGCATCTGAATATGTGTGACTATTTAATTTCCTGTAGTCCACACAGAACCTGGTGCTGCCATCCTTCTTTGGCACCAGTACTACTGGGTAGGCTCAGGGACTGTTGGACTCTTGAATCACCCCTAGTTCCAACATTTCCTGTACCTCCTTCCTCAGAGTCTGTTTGACTCTCTCAGGGACTCTATAAGGGGCCTGCTTAATAGGCCTTTGGGATCCTGTATCTACCCGGTGCTTCCCCAGGTGGGTGCACCCTAGTTTCCCAGTGAACATGTCCCCAAATTTCTGCAACACTGCTCAGATTTCTCAAACCTGAGTAGGAAATAGCTGTTGGGACATTGCTACTCCTTCCACTGAGGTGTCATCCCAAGCATCACTGAGGAGATCAGTCCCCAAATCTCCCTCAGACTCCTCCTGCAATCCACTGTAAGTGTTCAGCACAAGGGCCTCCCTATTATGGCAAGGTTTCATCATGTTAACATGGTACAATTTGTGCCCCTGCCTTCTGCCTAGCAGTTCTACCATGTAGTCAACATCACTTACCTTTCTTACCACCTTGTAGGGTCCCTCACAAGCTGCTTTCAGCTTGTTGTGTCTGAAAGAAATGAGAACCATTATCTGCTGCCCCACAGCATACTCTCTAGCTCGAGCATTACTGTCATACCACACCTTTTTCTGTTGTTGGGCTACTGCCAGGTTCGCCTGGGCCAAGCCCATGAGTTCCCTGAGCCTTGTCCAGAGGTTTAGGACGTATGCCACAACAGATTCCTTGTGAGACTCAAACTCACCTTCCCACTCATCTCAGATTAAATCTAGAGGTCCCCTCACCCTATGCCCATACAGCAACTCAAAGGGTGAAAAACCTGTGGATTCCTGGGGAACCTCTCTGTAAGCAAACAACAGATGGGGCAAATATTTGTCCTATTCCCGCTTAAACTGATCTGTAAATGCCCATAGCATGGACTTGATTTTAGAGTTTAACCTCTCAACAAGACCATTAGTCTGGGGATGGTAGGGGGTGATTTTCATGTGCTTCACTCCACAGGACTTCCACAGACAAGCCAGCAGGTGTGACATGAAATTGGCACCTCTGTCAGTCAGTAATTCTTTTGGGAAACCTACCCTGCTGAAAATCTCAAACAAAGCATTTGCCACCTTCTATGCCTCAATGGAGGACAAAGCCACTACCTCAGGGTATCATGTAGTATAATCTACTGCCACTAGGATATACATTTTCCCTGTTGAATTTGTGGTACTCAGAGGACCCACAATATCCATAGCTACCCTCTGAAATGGCTCCTCTATCACAGGCAAAGGCATCAAAGGAGCTCTCACCTTGTCTCCTGCCTTGCCTACCTTTTGGCACTGCTCACAGGTCCTGCAGTATCCTGTTACATCTTTGGAAATTCCTGGCCAATAGAAGTTCTGCATAATACGTCTCTTTGTACGTTTTATGTCCATATGACCTGCAAAGGGAATATCATGGGCTATGGCTAGAAGCGCCACATAGTAGGCTCTAGGCACTACCAACTGCTGCACTCTCTCACCTTCTAGCCCTCCCTCAGGGTTCCATTCTCTGCATAGTAACACTTTGTACCAGTATACAGATTCCCCTTTCCTTGAAAATCAGGTGCCTCCCTAGCTACCTGCCTCAGGCATTGTAATGTAGAGTCTGAGAGCTGAGCCTGTCTCAACTCTCTCCTTGTAACCCTTCCCAGCTCTGCTTCCATAGGAAATCTGGCATTCTCTGACAGTGGTGCCTCACTGTTAGTCTGGGTACTACTACTCACCTTTACCTTTGCAGTTACTCTGTCCAAGGGACAATTAGTATCCCCAAGCAACTGTGGCTCACCTTCAGTATCACTGCTACAGGGTAGCTCCCTCTCTGAAGTAACCACCCCACCAGTCCTGGCTTCAAGTATGCAGTCTGTCTGGGTCTCCCCCAGGCTACCAAACTTACCTGCTTGTCTCCAAGCCTGACTGCGTGTAACTGCACAAGCATAGGGTACTGCACTATCAAAATCATTCCCTATCAGGACATCTGCAGGTATATCCTCAAACACACTCACTTTCTGGCTTCCTTTTCCACCCTCCCAGTCAAAGTGAATCCTAGCCAAAGGTATTTGGAATGGGATCCCCTCCTAAAGCCCTGACTGGAGTAGACTTCCCAAGCAAGTAGTGCTCTTCTGTAACCATTGCAGGCTTTACAATGGTTATATCAGAGGCTGTGTCTCTCTTGGCAATGGCCTCTTTGCCATTCACTACAATATAATATAACCTCTAGTGGTAGTTTGGTACCTTTGTTGTCCCAAGACAACCTACTATTGGCATTTTGTCTTCCCCACTTACTGGCTCCCTCACCTTTTGTTCCCCACCTTGCCTCTGTGGACACCTGTATACCACATGGCCCCACTGGTTGCATTCAAAACATTTAACCCTAGCTCCTGGATGTGTACCTGGACTAGTGGCTTCCCCTGCTACTGGCAGATTCTGTTGGGGCAGTCTGTGCTGCCAACCATGGATTCCTTTAGACCTATGAGCAGCACTGGGCATCCCTTTTCTGTACAGGGCTGCCCTGCTTGCCAGGTATAGGTCTCCTTTCTTTCCCAACTTATCTGAAGTAGCACATTGTCTATCAGCTAACCAGATCCTCATGTCCTCAGGCAAAGTGCAAAGGGCTTGTTCCCTCACCAAATGGTCTACCAGCCATTCAAAAGTGGTGACCTGACATCCATCCACTCATCCACCTATGGGAATAAGTGCTCAGTTCAGCAACATATTCACACACACTTTCATCTGCCTTGTGTCTATGCTCACAAAACTTTTTCTTATATGTTTCAGGTGTTAGTTTAAACAATTGTAACAAGCAATTTTTAACAGCAGTGTAATCAAAACATGCAACATTAGACATTTGTGACAAAACAGTTGCAGCTTTACCATGGAGTAAGGGGATCAGAAGCTGCACCCAGAGCCTTTGCTGAACACCATACTGTTTGCAAACCCTCTCAGACATATGAATGAAACTATCAAAAGTATCCCCCTCTTTAAATTGTGGAAGGAATTTGCTGACCCTTTGTGCTTCTGGGGTCTAGTTTCTCCCTTCCCCATTACCTCCATGACTCTGGCAGAGAGTCAGCATTTCCCTCTCATGCTTCCTCTGACACTCCTTTTCCTCAGCTTCTATCTCCAAACGCCTGGCCTCCAACTCAAGTCTCTTTAGTTCCAGATGGATTTTTAAGTCCTCTGCAGAAAGGTTGAGCTGTCCATTCACTGAAGGTATCATATCTCCACTGCCAGTCTGACTGTCCTTTTGGTTGCTGTTTTCTAATGCTGCTGTAACCAAGGCTGCAATCAGGTCTGCCTTTGTCAGGTTTCCATGCACCAGTCCCCTAGTCTGGCACATCTCCTCCAGCTGGCTCCTTGTCAGCTTTCCATACTCCTCTGCTGACATGTTGCCTGCTCACCCTGACTAAGTAAGCTAACAAAAGATATAAAACAATTGTGATCTGAACTCTGAGTATTCACAGCATGGCTGATTTAGAGTACAAAACACCTTCAAAGCTCACTGCACATAAGCTATGGGAATTCACTCTACCCACACCACTACAAGCCAATTAGTATTTGCCAACCAATTAATATGTGGTGTGGATATCCCACCGCTGCCAAACAATTAATATGTGACACCTGTGCCCTGGCCCAGTAATCATGGAGCCTCAATCCTCACCACTAACACCACTGAGGGGCATCTCATATAGGAGGAAAGGATAACAAATACCCACAGTAAAGTGCAATTTCCCTTAAGAGCACACAGAGATCACAGTCAGTCCAGGGCTGGTCACTCCCTTGCTCTCCAGGTCCCCAGTAAGACTCCCCACTGACACAGCTATAGGGTCCAGATCTCAGCCTAGTGGGTAAGCTAAAACCTCCAGCACCCTCTCTGTCCAACCAATGCTTCATGTCCCTGCCCAAGTAGCTGACACACACACACACACACACACACACACACACACACACACACACACACACACACACACACACACACAAACACTTTGAGAAGAGTTTATACAACCACACATACACTTCTGGGGAAGGCTGGCACAGGTTCTCCAGCTGTGCCCCTTTTTCCCAGACTATACAGTAGTATCAGCTGCCACTGCCCACTAATATTTATCAGCTACACAAAGGCCCTTAAAAGGGTGTCCAATTACTACTGCACAATATTATTATCCAACTGGTAAGTGTGACTAAACAGTCAAGGCTTATTAGAGTGACTTGGTACAGGATCACTATATACATGCAATGTACTCTAGAGCTTAAATTATCATAGGTTCATAGGTTCATAGGTTTATACTAGGCTATCTGCCCTAAGGCATTTATAAGCCTAGCCCAAATTTTTGTGGCTTACGCCACCCCTTATATGAAATAATACTGTGCCCATTAGTTTGTTGTGCCTCTGTCCAGCAGTGACACAGAGATGATTCCCGGGGTAAACCTACGAACTCCCATCCACAGGTCTAGATTTCTCTTGAACAGAGTCAGCGAGGTGCTCTGCCTAACATGGACCGGGATTTTATTCCACAGCATAGGGAGTCTCTGAGTGATAAATCTATCCCTCCAGCACGTCCTATTTATATCCATGCTAAGGTTTAAGTCGCTTGCTCTAGTGGTTTTGGTGGATTTGGATTTTTTGAGGTGGAGCATGTCCATTAATTCCGGGTTGGACATGGCCTTGTATGTCAGGCACATGTCACCTCTGAGCAGACGGTATGCGACTGAATAGAGCTGGAGTTTCTTCAATCTGGCAGCATATGACAGATTTTGGAGTCCCTTTATCCTTTTGGTGAGGAACTTTTGGGGTCTCTCCAATTGCTGCAGATGTCGGGTGAGATACATCCCGAATGGGGCATTGTACTTTCGATCATTGGTCTGATAAGTGAAGAGTACAGGGA
>NC_056746.1:40219246-40231746 GCF_019279795.1 Protopterus annectens | reverse complement strand
CCAGAGCTCCCGTTGTTCCACGATTAATTTCCATGGGTCACTCCTAGGGTTATGCCTGATTTGCTCCAAACACAAAATTTAAAAAAATGGAAAGAGTGCTGCTAATATGTTTATACACAGCAGTTGCTGATTCTTTTTACTTTTAATTTCTTATAGTTGCTTGTATACTCTCTCGCTCTCTCTTAACCATCTCCTTGGAGCCTTAAATGGTTCTAGCTGTTATTCGCCTTTATTATTTAGGCGTGTACATATTAAACTCTTCTCATTCTTTATGTTTATTCTGGAGATAACCACACCCATTGAGGGGTGATGGAGGTGACCACCCCTGGGTGCAGGCTGTCAGAAGGAGTGAGAATCACCTCATATGGATTGCTGATTTCAAACGCAGTAGCAACGGTCATTTTAGCAAGTCAGTTGCTTAAATGGATGTATTTAGTTGTGTGTATATTTACAATTGCAGCAAAGAGTTAATACAAAATCTAGAATTCTGGATACTGTTTTTGTTCCACCATCATCACCCTTACACTGTTCCCACTTACCTACATCCAGGTAAAATGAGATCTGCAGAAGTGAGAGCAGTACTCTATGTAAATGCATACAAATCGGAGGTTTCTTGTAGCGAAGTGTCGTGTCTTCCTAGACACAATGATACTCGGCTCCTTGATTGCTTTCTCATGCAGTACTCTAAATAAATGTATACAAATCGGAGGTTTCTTCTTGCAAAGTGTCATGTCTTCCTAGACACAATGATACTCGGCTCCTTGACTGCTTTCTCATGCAGTACTCTAAATAAATGTATACAAATCTGAGGTTTCTTCTTGCAAAGTGTCGTGTCTTCCTAGACACAATGATACTCGGCTCCTTGACTGCTTTCTCATGCAGTACTCTAAATAAATGTATACAAATCTGAGGTTTCTTCTTGCAAAGTGTCGTGTCTTCCTAGACACAATGATACTCGGCTCCTTGACTGCTTTATTGTGCTGCTTGTTTATATTTAGAACAAATGATGTTTTTCCCCACATACCTTCTACATTTGATGTTAATCCTTCCTTCCCATAAGCTTCTTTTTGCTGGTTATTACTTCCTACATTCAACACTTCTGCATTTTGAACACTGAGTTTAAAGTGCATCGTTTCCCCAAATCTTGTTAAGTCACTTTCCTTTCAATACCTTCTTGCGTACCAGCCCTAATTAGCATTTTTGTATCACCAGCATAAAGGAATCCTTTTCCTACCAAGCCCTCTGCAATGTCACTTAAATAGATCAGACCCAGCAGTTATAACTGGGGTACCCAGTAGGTAACCATCTGTTCACACCAGAAGATCCTGTTTACTGTAACGCACTGTATGCTTTTGTGTAGAAATTTTCTCAAACTGCCACTTCAATTTATCCCAATCTTTTAAAATATTTGAATACTTTTCATGAACTAATACTCTTCATGTCTTACTGAAATCAAAAAAGGCAACTTTGACAAATCCTTTCTCAGTTAATTCTAGGTTACTCAGTCAGAGAGCTTCATTGGGTTTTGCACAAATTGCTTGTGTCTTAAATTTATCTACCATGACTTTCATGACATGAAGTCGTGCTGTCTTTGATCAAGCATTTCACTGGATTCTAGACACACCAAAATCCTGCCTTCCTGCAGTAGTTTCATGATTTTACCTACAGTAGTGGTCAAACTTAGAACACATTGCTTTTCAGCCTCTGACCTGATATGTCTCTTCTGAAGGGGAATCACAGCTTCCCTTACTTCACCTCTTTCAATTGTTATCAACAATGTTCAACTTATATATTGCTCATTTGTACTAAGGTGTCTGTGCTTTTCAAAAAAACATCCTTGTCTTACAAGTATGACTGCAGGATTTGATACGTTTATTCACACGATTTCCTCTTCATACCTCTCAACTGTACAGATTTTCGCAGAATGTCCAGACTTTGGCCTCCTATTTTTGGTCTGTTTTTCATATACTTCTGGTTTTCTGGAAAATTAGAAGTAATCATGACATATCACAGTTAGAAAATAATGACAGACATTTGAGCTCCAGACCTCATATCCTTCAGAAAATTCATGCTAATGGAAAACCTGTTGTTCTATCAACTTTCTAAGTTTGTAAGAGCAATATTTAAAAATTATCCCTACTTTGGGCCTTTGTTCCACTTTTACTTATGGCTTTGTCCAGATTTCTTGCTCTAAGAGGTTGAGAGGTACGACAGCATGCACACCAAGTTTACTGAAGTTCTGGTATAGAGTCCCTGTTCCATTTTGACTTTCATGTTATAGAGTATGTTCATGTTTGCAAAGGGACAATCCAGGGCTGTTATTCATGGAATTAAATTCTGCTAAATTGGTAAAAATGGCAGCAAAGTCACTGTACATGGCTGCAACACTAACCATTTGGATAGATAAGCCTCTTTACATAGTATAGATTTTACCACCAGCACATGCAACTAACATCTGTACTTTCCAAATTAATGAATATGGTAAAACATACCATCTTCTTGGAAAGCCTTCCTGTGCCCAGTTATACATCGTAAACTAATGTTATTACATCAGTCAATGAATTATAAGATTTTTCTTCTTATCTAAAGCTATATCTGCTTGATTTTAACGTTTAAGGTACGTGCCATTTCCTAAAAAAGCTGTATTCAACCTAACTGTTGTTTCCTTTGTGTGTGCATTCTGAATTGTATGGCACTGTCATCAACAAACACTAGCAGCACCCCATGTCTAGTTAGCTAACGGTTGTCCTGCTACTTGCTCCTGTGCTTCAGTCAGCCCGTCACAATCCTGATAACGACAATTAAAAATTCTACATTTTCCTTATTCTTTCGTCACGACAATACTTGACTTTTCCATCCATCTTATACATTTCAGCATTTATGATCTTTCTGCCTTCATATCAGTTTTCACAGATATGACCTTGTCTAATCCTCCTACCTATATCTATGTTGTTATATCAAGATGTGTTGCATGCCATAGACAGGGTTACATGTTATAGTGATGTTACACTGTAGTTTAGAGAATGGGAGACCTGTAGATCGGCACCCTGATTGGAGAACAAATGTTTCCAGCAGGGTGTTCTACAGTTAATGCCGGCTTAAAAAAATGATTCTGCCACTTCAAGGCAGCATATGAAGTTGCCATGGAGCTTGGACTGAAAGTAACCTAATGGTTGACATTATTTTATACCCTCTGAGAAGTGATTTTACTGTTTAGCAAGTGTATATAAAAGAAAAATGTTTAAAAAGTGTTGTTGTTTATGTCTGTGTGTGACTATATGCATGCATATGAGTGTGAGTGACACTGAGATTGAGCAAGCCTTTATTTTACACTCGCAAAGGAGCAATTTTGCAGCAGAAAAAAGTGTGTCTTTATATTTCTGTTTGTGTATGTGTGTGTTTGTGTTTCTGTCTGTGTGTACGTGTGGATGTTTATGTTTCTGTCTCTGTGTGT
This sequence comes from Protopterus annectens, assembly GCF_019279795.1. Taxonomy (NCBI): domain Eukaryota; kingdom Metazoa; phylum Chordata; order Ceratodontiformes; family Protopteridae; genus Protopterus; species Protopterus annectens. The sequence goes on along the minus strand of NC_056746.1, from coordinate 40,228,292 downwards.
ATGTGTGTGTGTTTATGTTTCTGTGTGTGTATATGTGTGTGTTTATGTTTCTGTCTGTGTGTACATGTGTGTGTTTATGTTTCTGTCTGTGTACGTGTGTATGTTTATGTTTCTGTGTGTGTATATGTGTGTGTTTATGTTTCTGTCTGTGTGTACGTGTGTATGTTTATGTTTCTGTCTGTGTATGTATATGTGTGTGTTTATGTTTCTGCCTGTGTGTACGTGTGTATGTTTATGTTTCTGTGTGTGTATATGTGTGTGTTTGTTTCTGTCTGTGTGTACGTGTGTATGTTTATGTTTCTGTCTGTGTGTGTATATGTGTGTGTTTATGTTTCTGTGTGTGTATATGTGTGTGTTTATGTTTCTGTCTGTGTACGTGTGTATGTTTATGTTTCTGTCTCTGTGTGTATGTGTGTGTGTTTATGTTTCTGTGTGTGTATATGTGTGTGTTTATGTTTCTGTCTGTGTGTACGTGTGTGTGTTTATGTTTCTGTCTGTGTGTACGTGTGTATGTTTATGTTTCTGTCTGTGTGTGTATATGTATGTGTTTATGTTTCTGTCTGTGTGTACGTGTGTATGTTTATGTTTCTGTCTGTGTGTGTATATGTGTGTGTTTATGTTTGTCTGTGTGTGAGCGTATACATGTTTACATGCGTAAAGGTGAGATGTGTGTGACTGAGAGACAGAGGGAGACAGAGTGAAGTGTGAAAGTGATCAAGCAGTGGCAGAAGTGGATGTTAAGAGGCTTGCATACCCCTCAACCTCTTAGTTCAAGATATCTGGACGAAGGCTGAAATAAAGGGGGAACAAAGGGGAATAGATTTTAAATATTGTTCTTATAAAATTAGGAAGCAGCTTAAATAAAAGGATTTGTGTTAGCATAAATTTTCTGAAGAAAATGAAGTCTGAAAGCAAAATGTATGTTACTATTTAGTGACTTCAGTCCTCAATGACTGGCAACAAACTACACATTTTAAGAGAAAGGGACCAAAAAAAAAATAAAGTAAATATCTGAATATTTTTTAAAACATGTTATATTTTGGATGTAAAATGTTTCCTCCAACATCATTTATATATACTACAGCAACTTTGAAAAATTAGGTGGAGGAACTATTTTATATCAAAAATATATAAAAAAGTAATAAAAACGAATAAATAAAGTAAGGAAATAAAATGCAACAATTTTACAGACAGCCCATTCTATAAGCAGAATAATGCCCTCCAGGATGCATGTTACTGTGAAATAATGTCCTTCCAGGGTGTACGGGCCTGACGCTGCCTCTTAACACCCCTGGGTGGGCATTATTTGTTCACTAACACACACCCTGTTAGGCATTATTGTCTGTGTAAAGTAACCAAATGCAGACTACACCACTGAGCTCATAGATATGCTCCCCGTGAAATGGGGAGCAGTGCAGAAAAAGCACTTGGAATTGGGGAGTTGGCACAAAGTTAATGCATTTACCTCACATACACAAGGTCCAGGATTTAATTCTGAGTTGGGAGTTGGCATAATGCACAAGGTATTTGTCTCACAGACACAAGGTCCAGAGTTTAATTCTGAGTTGGAAATTGGTATAATGCATAGGCTATTTGCCTCACAGACACAAGGTTTGATTCTGTGAGGTTGGTTAAATGGTTAAGGTGTTTACTTTGCAAACACAAGGTGCAGGGTTTGATTTTTCATGTCGGGTAATTGACTAGGCTTAAAATGCCCTGTATGGGTAGCTAGCCCAATACTAATCTATAGTCCATTACTTTGGGTGGGAGGTTGGCGTAATGGTTAAGGTGTTTACCTTGCAGATGCAAGGTGCAGGGTTTGATTTTCAGATGGTGTAATTAGCTAGGCTTAAAATGGGCAACAAGGGCAGTTAGTCTACTACTAACCTATGAAGCTATTTTCTCCAGTGTCAGTGACACAACAGGTAGTGCGCTCACCTTTGGTGCAGAAAGCTGTGGGTTCTATTCTCAGACCAGGTAGATCAATAACTGACAATTCAGTGCAGTATAAAGGAGGTGCTGCAATCCTGAGTGTTTCATCCTTCAGATGAGACATTAATCCAAGGTCCTATCTGCCTAAGTTGGTGGTAACTCAGGCAGATGTAAAAGATCCCATGACAACTATCAAAAAGAGAAGGGTTCTTTATTTATGACTGGAGAGATGGCATTATGGTTAAGGTTTTAACCTCACACTTGCAAGTTACAGGGTCTGATTCTAGCCTATGGGTATTGGTTAGGCCTGTAATGGTCTGTAGACTGATAGCCTAATATTTACCTATAAACTTATGAACCAATGAACAAGCTCACCACAACTGAGCAGAGCAACACACACAAAGAAAAGCAAGACAATAGCCACATACTAACTAACTGGAACCATACAACACTGCCACTAATTTCCTCAGAAAATGGCAGCCTGTGATTCATGGTGTAAAAATGAATTCTGATTCATTAGCAACATAATTTAGTGCTGCTGAGATGAAGTAAGCAAGATGTACATATATGTGCAGGTATCCTGCACGAGTCCATGGATGAAGCACATAGGATGTGTGCAACATGTACATATATGTGCAGGTATGCTGAGCGAGTCCACAGAAGTGGCACTTTGGATGTGTGCAACATGTACATATATGTGCAGATATGCTGCCTGAGTCCATGTGCATTTATGTGCAGGTATCCTGCGTGAGTATTTGGACGTGGCACATTGAATGTGTGTGTGTGTGTGTGTGTGTGTGTGTGTGTGTGTGTGTGTGTGTGTGTGTGTGTGTGTGTGTGTGTGTGTGTGTGTGTGTGTGTGTGCATGTGGGTGTGTGCATGTGTGTGTGTGTGTGTGTGTGTGTGTGTGTGTGTGTGTGTGTGCGTGTGTGTGTGTGTGTGTTTGATGAAATTCAGATCCACTTTATGTCAACAGTCTACTTGAAGAAAATGAGTGATTTATAGCCATTTGTGGATTCTACACCCATTTACATGGACATACTATCCAAACTGCTTTTTATTAGCACCCTTGACAACCATGGCTCTGTTTTTAACTCCAGACCTTGCCCTGAAAAGTAGTAGTCAGTACGGGGAACAACCAAGCAGTACGATACAACTTCTGGCAGCAGAGAAGAAGCTGTTAATGGGGGAACAGACCCCAGATAGTATTCAGTATTCTGCAGCACTGAGGTAGAAAATGCAATTATCCAGTTTGTTAAACTTGTCAACATGTCTCTTGGAACACAGTATCTGCATAAAGTTTCCTACCTCCATTGCAATCAGTATCAAGACTGCCTATTCCCATATAACCCTCTTTATTCAACACAGAGTTGATGCATGCATGCATTTACTGTGTTGACAGAAAAAGTGAGCCTCCACAAGTGTTCCCCTGAGTCTGTATCTTAGTAATCTGTTTTCACCTCCAGTCCCCTAGGTACCCCCCAACCCATGATATCTGTGAAGACCATCTGCCTGCTATGTATACTTATGGGCCTCATGTCAGCTACCCCAGCTATATATGTTCATATGTCTATCCCCATCACTAGTCTGTCTAAGGCATATGCGTGGCACATCCTGTACTCCCGTCTCAAGTCCAACAGTTATTTAACTGCATATCCTTGTCAACCCACTGTGTATATTTGTTAGTCTAACGTCCTTAGTGGGCACCTCTTGTCTTTATTAATGCCATATTCTCAAAAAGAATTTATGGCAGAAGTTAGATAACCTCAATCAAACTGAGAATGACAACCCTCTACAGGCAGTCAGCACCATAAGTGGTGACTATTGGAAAGATGAGCTGCTTACCAACTTTGGGGGGGGGCACATGTGGGGGACACTAGTTAATGCAATCAGTGCTGTGAGTAGCCAAAAACTGTATAACACAGCAAAGTCAGAGCCATGGTCACTAACATGATAATGTGGGCATATGAGAACATACATAGAATAGCAACAAAGGAATCAGCAAATGGAGGAGGACCATTAAGCATTGCAAATCTAACCCATGAGAAGACTTCCTAGTGTTCCTACATGGAGGTAATGGCACAGGTATCATACCTGGTGAACTGGACATAGTGGTTTTCCAGCCATTTTATATATATATATATATATATATATATATATATATATATATATATATATATATCAGTGAAGGATGCACCAGGTTAGTAAACATACAGAATGTATCTACAACAATTGTATACATACAGAGTGTGGACCACCAATAGATTTCAATGTATGTTTCCCATAACTTCAAATGGTATTCAGGCTTACAGGAATGGCAGCTGAATTATGTACCCATTCTGTGTCTGCATTTTCATTGACAACATCTGCATGCAGACCAAAAGAATTAGGGGTACCATGGGAATTAAACTCTATTATTTTCTAGACTCCTGTACAGCCTAAACGAGGACAACAGGCTGATGTCAGCAGCTATGCATGGTCTGATGTTGATGGTAATGTAACACATGCTGAGTCACAGTCATATGACACACTGTCAAAGTCATATGATACAGAGTCGCATTCTTATGACATGCTGTCTCCCTGCCCCCTCCTTTATAGCCCTATACTCATTGCAAGGGTGACATTGTGACTTCACCCACACCTGAAGTAGAGGCTATGCATTATAAGAACTCACTCTCCATGTGGGGGGCATCTTCCATGACTGAGAACGCCAGTAACTCTCCTCTGTGGCTGCAGCAGTAGAGACATGTGCTGCATTCAATGTGGGTATAAACATAAAAATGGCATGTCACAGACAGCCAATGATTTATTCACAGATTCCCTGTACCTGTTTGAACACCTGTGACTACAAGACCTTGGATTGCATCTAAAACCATCTGTGGACCTACAAACATTATATAAGTATTTTTTTGCACTTACTCTAACTGTCTCAGTATTATTTAACAGCTCTGTGGTGACAGGTGCAAGCTGTCCCTAGCAAAGCAACGTGGCTTGTCGAGCATGTCATCCCAGGCTGACAGACACTGGATCCCCTTTGAATGACACCAAAATTTTAGCCAATTGTTAAAATCGATCATTTTGTCTTTGTACTGTGGCATCATTCTAGGTGAGGGTAAGATGCTGCTCAAGGTCAGGGTCATACCAGCCTGGGCTACATGATCAGAGAGCTCCTCTATGTCTCTTTTCATGTAGTCCAGGGAGGTATGTCTCAGGTCATTCACGCCAGCATGTACAATGACTGAGTCATATTTGTATTTGCTTTGGAATGATCTGAGTGCTTGCGTTATGTGTCGGATCCTAGCACCCGACAGGCAGCTCACTGTGACCTTCTCTTTATTCAGCCTGGTGAGCGGGACGTCAGTGTGTCTGACAATAGAGTCACCTATAACAAGAGTATCAGGTGTGTTATTCAGCCTTAAGGGCTGTGGCTGCTTGGCACACTGACTTTGTGGGTTATGTGTTGTGTGTGTTTTGTTTTGAGGTAGCGTTTGCTTGGATGTCTGCTTTGGAGGTCTCTGTTGCTTAGGTAGATTTTTATTTAGAGCCTCCGAGTATGTTTTTGTGTATTTATGTGTTTGGTTCGCTGATGTGGTAGAACTATGTGATACTGGAATTGTGTTGTGTGAGGTTACCTTCTCCTCCTGACTGGTTACACCAGTTTTGAGATGAGAGAGCTCAGCCTCCAGTTTGGCTAAATAGTTGCATCTCTCACATATATTTGAACCTGTTTGGAGGAGGAGAGGGTTGTCTGTGTACATGAGACAGTTGTAACATTGCCTCAAAATTCCCATACATGTTTATTCACATATACAAGTACTATTATTTTGAATATATTGAGTATTCTACAGGAAAAAAACACATGACATGCCCAATGTGCCCCTGTTTGTCTCTGAAATGTCCCTGTGACTAGTTTTGTGTGAACTAGACATTCTTTTATGTGCACTTGTATAGAAAGTCCATGCATTCCTTCCAGTCCTGCTTGTGGGCAATACATGTCAACCAATGGTCATATGATAGTTCTGTCATTCAGAAACAGTCAGGCATTGTTCTGGTCACAGGTGGTAGGTCATCGGCTTGGAGTACCATTTTTATTTGTGCCACCTGTGGGCACATCTTACTCTTCAAGGACAGAGAGCAGCAGTTACAGAAAGTAAATCCTATTTCATGAAGGTCACTGTTTTATCTAGCATCTTTGCTTCTCTTACGTTTGCATTTGCTGTTTGCTCTAACAGTGACATGCAGCTATGCTGGGTTCCATCTGCACATTATGACTGGGAATACTGGCCTAGTTTTAAAAGCACAAGTTGCATCTCATTATGTGCTCAATAGACTATGTGCTTTCATTTGCATGTCATTATACACTCACATACACCTATTCCTGTACAGCTTTCCTTGCAGCTCTGTAGCATTAACTCATACTGGGAATTCCAACAGGTTTTCACATGGCTGCATCCATTTCACCTGAGCACTCAGCACTGCACCTTATCTATGACTCCAAACCCATGAGTAACCTGAGTAGCCCACCTCCATGCACATCATCTTCTCTCCTAAAATTAAGGCTTCTACTTTCTCACCAAAAAAGATCTTGGGTCTCAGTACCCTTAGGTACTCTGATAGACTAAAATCCTTTTCCCTCTGCTTGGTGTAATACAGACTGCTGAGGGGGATGTCTGTTTACCTTTCCATACTGTGAATGTCTCAGCACTCTTTGATCTCCTTCATCTAAATAAAATCAGTAATAGTACTACGTATCACTGTTCTAGAGACCTAAAGCTACACTACCACATCAGCTCCAGATAGCATGACAAATACCTGATCCAATATATTCCCTCTCCAATATTTCTGGAATCATCTAGCATTACAAATGAAACACAGTACTTCGTTTGTTACCTGAAAAACAGTATGCAGTACTAGATGGGTGATCAGAAATGGTCCTCTGGGTATATGTAGAGAAGGTCTACTTAATGAGGGACATCGTTAGTCTCCCACTTTTTCAAGTTATATGGCTGAGGTTCTTGATGGTCTCCTTCGGCCATAACCTACTTTGTAACAAACTATCTACTTTCATCTCTGAATGTAACATCCATAAGTTCTTTTAAGATCTTAAAGTATCTTCCAGCAAAACAGAAGTTCCAGTTTCAAATTCCTCAGTACACTTTACTAGAAAGAAAAAAACATCAAATGTGATACAATGTCCAGACTGAAAACTAAATGACAAAAATGCCTACCTGTCAGATGTGAGAAACCCATATATGTCAGGGGTACAGCTGAAATTTTAAATATGCTATAACAATTTTAAATCATCACCCACACTGAATCTTCTGACATAGAGAACTGTGCCATCCACATTCCATCTATTGCAGATATATGGATAGATAGACAGAGAGACAGACAGACAGAAAAATCGATAGATAGATAGATAGATAGATAGATAGATAGATAGATAGATAGATAGATAGATAGATAGATAGATGGATGGATAGATAGATAGATAGATGGATGGATAGATAGATAGATAGATAGATAGATAGATAGATAGATAGATAGATAGATAGATAGAGTATAAACAAACTACAAGAATGCTATACCTAAGAGAAAGGATAACACTCCAAGGAACCATACCTTGGACTAAGTATATATTCCAACTATTTTACAGATGCAGTGTGTCTTTTCTGAGGGTTGAATTACAGTCCCTGAAATTCCATTCAGCAAGCACAATTGTAAAGTAATAAATAACAATAAAACAACAAATTAACTTATGCTGTTGATCTCCTACACAACCTTCCTTTAGCAAGTTATCTTCTGAATGCAGAGTTAGCATTTTTGAAATACCTTTAAGTGTGCTTTGCATACATTCTCCCAAAAATACAAATTCCACAATGTCTCTCTGTGCATGTGTTTTTGTGCATGTGCGTGTGTTTGTTTGTGTCCCTATTTTTATGCATGTGTACATGCAAGTGTTTGCATGTGTGTGTGTGTGTGTGTGTGTGTGTGTGTGTGTGTGTGTGTGTGTGTGTGTGTGTGTGTGTGTGTGTGTGTGAGTGTGTGTCTATGTGTCTGTGTATGTGTGTGAGCACATCTATGTATGTATGTGTGTATTTGTGCATGCATGCATCTATGCATGCATATATTTGTCAGTGCGTGCATGTATGTTTGTGTGCATGTATGCATGTGTGTGTGTATGTGTGTGTAAGCAATAGCACATGCTGAGGCACTCTGTGAACAAATATTACTGCCCCCCAGCTAGGACAGTATGTGAACTAGCATGTCCAAATGGAGTGCGTGTAGAGGTGCTGCTATCATCTGAACTTGTCAAAAGGTGAGAAATAAATAATTCCTGCTTTTATCAGTGATTGGAACATGCCTAATGTAAAATTTAACAAATCATACCTAATGGGCATCACCGGAGAAATGGAATATTCCAGTATATATATATATATATATATACACACCCACACACACACACACACACACACACACACACACACACACACACAGTGGATATAAAAAGTTTACACACCACTGTTAAAAATGCACATTTTTGTGATATATAAAAATGAGACCACAATAAACTTTTCCCACCTTTAATGTGACCTATAACCTGCACAATTCAATTGAAAAACAAACAAATCTGTTAAGGGAAAAATATAAAAAATAAAAAAACGTACAATAAGCTGGTTGCATAAGTGTGCACACCCTTAAACTAAGACTTTGTTGAAGCACCTTTTGATTTAATTACAGCATTCAGTCTTCTTGGGTAGGAGTCTGTCAGGATAGCACATCTTGACTTGGCAATATTTGTCCACCCTTCCTTGCAAAAGTGCTCCAAATCTGTCAGATTGCGAGGTCATCACATGCACAGCCCTCTTCAGGTTACCTCACAGATTTTCTATTGGATTTAGGTCTGGGCTCTGGCTGGCCCATTCCAAAACTTTAATTATCTTCTGGTGAAGACATTCTTTTGTTGATTTGAATGTATGCTCGGGGTCATTGCCATGTTGAAAGGTAAAATTCCTCTTCATCTTCAGCTTTCTAGCAGATGCCTGAAAGTTTTGGGCCAAAAGTGACTGATATTTGGAACTGTTCATATTTCCCTCCACCTTGACTAAAGCCC
>NC_056746.1:40061746-40214246 GCF_019279795.1 Protopterus annectens | reverse complement strand
CTTCCATGAGACCCCACAAACTAGACAAAAATTAACCATTAAGATGCACAAAACAGCATATGCTGGACTTGCTTTTTCTTACATACTAAATCTTGCGAATATCAGTGAACAGATAGCAAAGTCCCATCAAATGATTCTGATGAGCTGATCAGTGGTCATGATGTGGAACGTGTATATTGTTTTGATTTGAGGGCTGGATTACATTTTTAGTAAAAACAAGTGGCAGTGAAAGCATGCCCCTCTTTCTCAATAAATAGTGAATATAAACAGTATAAAAATTCCATTGCCACCTGCTTTGAGGAACAACAAGTTACTGAGGGGACAAATATAAGAGAATAACCCAGGGATAATATCATTTTTAATGCCTACACACAATTATAATTTCAGCTACAGTTGTTGATGTTAATGCTCTTGACATGAAGACTCCTGCCATTTAGTTTCTATTAGACTGAACAGGAGGGGAATTGTTTGTCACAACAAAACTCAAGAGTAGTCATAACACTTTACTTTTATGATTTTCAAGTTGCACAGGTTACACTTGATGGATATACCTTTGAGCATTTTTAAGGGAATAGCTTCACTCACAGATACAGTTATAACATCATTGATGTGCAAGATTTCCCACAGGTGTTATACTGGCATACTTGCTATTTATTTTGTAACTGCAGCATAAATACCCTGACAAATTTCTTATCACAGATTGCTGCACCTTTGAACTCCAACAAAATGCTTGTTTGCTATGCATTTTTCATTTTTTATAAGTTTCTTGAATGCTATCATGCTGGCTGATGAGTTGCTTTGTATTATTTTATTTAGTCATTTTTATCCTTACTGTTGGTGCACAAAATTGCTTGTGGACATAATCTAGAAGTAAGTGAATATTCACAAATTGTATCGTGGTTAATAGAGAAACGATCTGGTAGTTTAGTACAGATGATTAAGGCTTTGATTTGCTAATGAATTTCATTTGATATTCTAGGGTTTTGCCATGCTACTATGAGGCTCTGAAGAAGTCTGAACCAGACAGTGGTTCTATGTGTCCCAAGAAAAGAGGCATGTGCCTCAGGGGTTTGCCAGTTAATACATAGGAAAAATAAATAAAATAGAAACATCACACTAATACACTATAGTTGCCATTAAAAAATAAAGTAACATAGGATATACATAAATGCAAGGAACCCTACATACACACAAAATCATGGTTTTCTTTAACTCAGTCATGTAAGAAAGTGATGTCTTGCAACTATATATATATATATATATATATATATATATATATATATATTACAACAGCAAATACAGAAAAAGTACAAAATAGCAATGCCTGTTGTGAGATGGCAGGCAATCCAAGATGGAATATATGAAACTAACTATCCTTCACGCCATCTCTGTTTGGTAGGCTGTTAGGAGTTATTATTCTCAGCATGCTGTGTGCCTGTATTTTAAATATATTATTGAAAGATTTTAATGTTCATATTTGTGTACACTTGCTTTACTGAAGAATGCAGCATCCCTTCTCTGCAAATATTAAATAAATTCAGATACAGTTACTTTCTCTGTGGTGCAACATGTAAGCTAAACCAAACTTGTAAGAATCCTTTGTGTTTCCTAGATGAAGGATCCTCTAGATAAAAAGTTTAATAGAAAAAAAAGAAATGCTTTGCTACATGCCCAACACAAAATTACACTGAAATGTGATGCTGTAAGGCATTATGAGAGTGAACACATCTCCAAAAGACGAATGAAAATATGCCATTTTAAATCGCTAATGTTTGGGGACTGTAATTGTAGTTCATCTTAAGAAAATACATTTTTAGAGTTGTATTCTGCCCAGTTTCTGTAACTCTGTGCTTTTAATTTTTAGGATATTACAGTCAAAAATCTAAAGGGGCTTATGAGTCTAATTTGAATGAAATATCCTGATGTTTCACATTAATCATTAATATTCATTCATGACTGCAAAAGCATTTACCTATGAGGTTTAAGCAACTATAGTCTGTGAGGTATTTTAGAGTTTGAGCCAATTTATGCTACATTTACATTTGCTGAAGGGCAAAGCATAATCTTTCAGATTATAGATAGATGCATGACCATTTTGTGCTAAAATGAAATGTAGTTTTTAAAACCATGGTTTGACAAGTGTGTACAAGGTGAAGGATCTGTTAAAGTGTCTTTGAGTCATTTATATGGATTGGCTGAATAACGTGAATTTGGGACTGCTAAAGATGAGTAAATACAAGAAAGAATTGTGGGTCGTACTGCTGACAGCTAAGTTTCACAAAAACTGCAGGTTGGTAGTAAATTTAACTCTGAAAAAGAGTACACAGCTAGCTTGCCCTTAAGAGTTAATTAAAAAGCACAGCTTTGATATTTGTGTTATAAGAGAAATGGGTGAAATTAACCACAAACTAAATATTAAACAAATAAAAAAGCATGGTAATGTCCAAATAAAGTGTGAAAGTGACAAAAGAGAGAGAGAGAGAGAGCAATGCTGGAAAATTGTACCAGGTGCAACAGTGCACATGTGAGGTCAGAGCAAATGATTATAGCACAAAATCAGAGGTGCAAAATATAACAAAACGAGACATTGTACTGCTGTAAAACTAAAGTGCTCAGAGAGGTAGTAGTATGTGCTTGAGGATTTCCCACATGAAATGACTGCCATGTTAAGAGGTCATGATGGTGGATGACATTTTAATGTTTTGACCTAATACGAAATGCATGACAAAAGCCCAGTGATTATGATTCAGATCTTTAAGAAATAGTCAGGCTAAATCAGGAGAGATACGATTTACCAAATATTAAATTTAGCATTCCGGACATTGAATAAGGCAGAAGGCATCAGGCCTAGCTCACCCAAACTCAGGGCTGCAGCTGAGGACCATATTCCTGCAAATGCAATCAAACTCTGAGAAATGCTTGGCATCTTAACTTGGGCAGTTTTCTGCCAGGACTATCAACAATAAGTACATACTATGGCATGGCTACTGAGAAAAGATGTTAAGTCGACTTGGAAAGATTCCCAAGAACAGACTTTCAAAAAGATTAAACCTATGTTAATTCCCACACAAATGCTTGCATACTATGATGGCATTCGACCTACCATAGTCAGTGGTTGTGCCAACAGCTACAGACCAGGTGTTGCATTGGGCAAACTCAGCACAACTGCTTTCTGTTCTAGAATGCTAACTGAAATAGTAAGAAGATCTTCCTAAACAGAAAAATAACATCTAGCATGAGTATGAATATGTGATCAATTCTCCAGATGCTTAACTGGGACAGTACTGCTTCCAGCTGTAATCAGACCATAAAGCAGTATTTCCCTCATTAGCTAATATGACTTTGGATAAAGTGCCATTGAGATGTCAGATAATACTGATAAGACAAATGTCTGAATGCAAAAGCTATGCATGCACCAGGAAAGCAACTAGTAATGCCTGATACCATATCCAGAAAGCAACTAGTAATGCCTGATACCATATCCAGAAAGCAACTAGTAATGACTGATGCCATATCCACAAACCAATGAATGACCTGATTAAATCTTATACCAAGGAAGACATGGCTCTCTACATGTAAAGTGTCACATTTAGCCAGCTTGTGACTATGAACAGAATGGAAAGGAATGGAAATTTTCAAAGAAGCTACTGCACAAGACATTGACCCGCAAACAATAATCGCTTATGTCAAAAATGGATGTCTAGCACATGGACTTGGAGGATCAACTAACTGAGTTGTTTAATGACAACACAACTGCCAGCATGCAAAGGTATCTTCTTGTTGCTGGACTGAGTCATTGTGCCAACTTTACAGAGAGTAAAAAGTCACAGGGGTCATCATGAGTTGACTAAGTATAGAGAAAGGGCAAAAACGTCAGTCTGGCGGGCAAATATTACTTCACATATTACTAAAGGAGTGGTATTAAATCATTACTGTTTAGAACATCAGAGGGAGATCATAGAATGGAACCTATTATAAATATACCATTGCCAAAATGGCAATGGCAGGAAACCATAGCTGACCCATGAGAATATGATGGGTAAAAGCTATTTGGTGGTCATAGTCCATTACTCAAGAGACACTGAAATAATCCACCTACCCACAATTACTAGTAAAGTGATAACTCAATTTAAGGCAATGTTTTTAAGGAAGGTGATACTCATTGAATTGATTACTGACAATGGAACTTAGTTTGTATCCATGAAATTCAAAAACATCACTAATGACATCACTGATCACGATGGATGTTCAGAGTTTGTTCACATCCATTCCGAATGACAAGGGCATACAAGCAATAAGGGAACTCATTCAAATATTGATCGCAATAAAGAAATACTCATTTGTCAACTCTTGGATCTAGTGTTATCCAACAATGTATTTTTTCGGGGAGAGCCTATTTCTACAGGAATCAGGTGTAGCTACGGGCACCCCCTGTGCAAATACATACGCCAATCTGGTAGTGTATCAATGGGAAATGGAGTTCCTTTTTACTCACCAATGGTTCAATAAGGTCTTGGTATATAGGCGTTTTGTAGACGATATTTTAGTTGTATGGGATGGGACTTTAGATGAATTCAATTTGTTCATGTGTTATCTGGAAACAACTTCCAGTTTTCTAAGATTTACTGTAGAAACATCTTATGATTTTGTTAATTTTTTGGATGTCAGCTTATCCATTAGAGGAGGTAGACTGACCTCTACCTTACATAGAAAAGCATGTTGGAAGAACACCATTTTACAGTTTGACAGCATGCATCCTCGCCATGTCTTTGGTGGTATTGTGAAGAGTCAGTTTACTAGACTTTCTCAACTGTGTAGGGATAATTTGGATTTGTTAGCAGAAGCTGACAGAATGGAAATGATATTTATAGATAGGGGCTATGATAAGAATTTGATTAAATGTATTAGAGAGCAGGTTTTAGGAGAGACACAGGCCTCTAATCATACTAATATATATAAGCCACATTTTGGTGGTTTTACATTAAAATATTCAAAGAGTACCACTGAGAAGCTACGATTTGTGACCACCTATACTAATGATAGTCTAAATATCAGGAAGATTATAACTAACAATTGGGGTATTCTGACATCTGATGAACCGACACTGAAAATAGTGGGCAATGTCCCCCTATTTACTTTTAGAAATAATAAGAGCTTAAAAAGGCTTTTATGTGCCAATTCAGGAGTTGGTCATGTTGCCAGAGCCCCTATTGGAAGAAGACTGGGCACCTTTCCATGTAATCATTGCAGTTATTGTAAATGCATCTCTAAAGATCAAGTTTTTATACATCCTGTTCTGGATTATTCTTTTAATCCTAGATTTCAGGCCTCTTGTGAGACTTCTGGCCTGATTTATTTGGCCACTTGTGAGTTATGTTCTGTTTTTTATATAGGTTTAACTAAAAGAAAACTGAAAAACAGAATTTATAACCACTTGTATGATATTAAATGTAAAAATTAATTAAACGCTTTAGCGAGGCATGTTATGCTTCATCCTGACCATTCTTTTGTATTTAGGGTTTTACAGATAGTTGAACAAGGTATAAGAGGTGGTGATTATATGGGCCACCTGGAACAAAAAGAGCTAAAATGGATTTTCAAGCTAAGGGGACACCATCCCCCTGGCTTAAATACTTATGTTTCATTGAGGTCTTATCTTAATTCCCGTAGATGAGCTGGTCATGAACATCTTATTAATTATATATAAGATATTTGATTAGAGCTAATATATATGATATTTTAGATTCATTTCTTGTTCACATTTTTTTCATTTTTCATGTTATACAGTGATATACAGTATTTATGTCCACACCATGGATATATGTTTTCTATCTACTATATATTTTATATTGGATTTTTGATATCTGAAATGTTTTATTTATTTTAATTATGAAATGAATTATTATGCTTAGCGCTTTGAACATAGTTCCCATTATGCTTAGCTAGGGGAATTATTTATTTATTTATATATATTTATTTATATTTGAATATTCACACACAGATTGCCTCTAATATTATTCATAATAGTTTTCATATTATACAGTTTATATGACTATAAAATAGTTTATTTGTATTTATTTTTGTTTAAACACAGGTTGTTAGTTAAACGCAATTTATCTGTCTAGTATTTGTGTCTTTTTGAAACAAACTTACTTCATACTACACTGCTGCTTGAAGAAGTTCTGATAATTGCTTAATTCATTAATTTGTTAATTAATTATACAATTGCTTTAATGATCATTAATTAGGATATATAAGTTTGAGTAGTGTTGTTTCAAGTCATGGTCTGAGGAAGCGTATTTTAAATACGCGAAAGCGCTTACCGTTTATAATAAAAGTTCTTGATGTTTTAAAATTGATCAGATGTTTTCTTCATGGTGAGTCCGAAGTTTTGATATATCTACATCACTAATGACTATGGGTTCATCCATACTATATCTAGTCACCACTAAAATCAGTCAATTGGAGCACAGTAAGGTAAGACAATACTTAATGTCTTACACACAATGCCACACAGTGCAACTGGTGTAAGAAAAGTGCAACTGATGCTGGGCAGACAAATCCAAGCAAACACTGCATTCTGTGCATGTCAAAGGTTAGATGTGCTTCTATCCATCATGGTGACACAAAGGTGTCTCCACAGGTGTCACCCAAAGTCTGTTGTCTAAGGCAAAAAACATGGCATCAATGGGACCAACATCCTAGGTTGTCTTTTAAACAACTTAAAATTTCACGTACTTGAATCCCTATTTAACCACAGCCTCTGGACAGGCTTTGTTTTGCCAGAATGGAGGACAGCAATAGCTATCCCCCTGCACAAAGGGGGACCATCAACCGAGCAGTGAATTATATACTCATAAGTCGGACAAGCTTCATCTGCAAGGCCACTGAAAGAATCATAATGGACCTTAAAGTCTAAATACTTCTCATCTTCTATTTGTCAATGATTTAAAAGTGTAGAGTTCATCAGATGAGGAACTAAAAGCACAGCTGCAGGTTGTCAAAACTTTTCACATGATATTAGAATGCCATTTGGCCTTGATAAATGTGCAAAAGCAACCTTTAAAGCAGGAAAACTGCAGCACCAGGAAAACATCAGTTTGGGACAAGAATGTGATATAAAAGAACTTGAGCAAGAGGGAGTGTATAAATATTTGGGAAATGATGAAGGATCAGCAATAAAACATGAACAAATGTTAGTAAAACTTTGGAATATTTTAGAAGACTTAAATTAATCCTGAAAACAGCATTGATATCAAGGAACAAAACCCAACCAATAAACCAATTTGATCTTCCTGTCCTAACTTACAGTTCTGGAGTGATTGATTGGCCCCAAAACATGTTGGATATTTATTTCGTAAAAGATGAATCAAGAACAACTAATTATTCTATTTGTTTTCTCTACTGAAATGATTATGATAAATTAAAAACATACCTGGATTACGCAGAGAATACCATTCCCACTAAACATGAAGAAAGATAATTCAATATCTGTATGCCCTTTTTTGAATATTCTAAAGAGAAGAACTCTGGCAAAATGAAGAACTTACAATCTCTAAAGTGATACCAAATTATTATATACAACACAAGACTATCTTGAATGCCTTTACATGAATCTACACAGTAACATCAAATGGTTTCTTAAATATTATTAATACTCCTGTTTCCTCTTACAGTTACCATTCCATATTGTTTAATATAAGTATATATTTAAATATCCACCTATATTTATTAACTAACCTTCAATAAAAGTTGATTATAAATGAACATCTTTTAGGCAAAATTCTTGTTCTTCTTTTTAGCAACTCTGTAAAATATACATCATTGCTTTTGTAAACACTGGATCCTATTAACATTTAAAGATAATATACTTGGGATTGGTGATATAATTTCGTAGCCAGTAATTGTAAAAGGAAATGTAACATATATTTTAAAAAATAACCCAAACTCAACATCAACTCAATAAATTAAAAAATATCAAAGCCAAGAAAACCAAGTGATACAAACAATCTAAAAGTAAAGGAGAACCCTAAAGGATAAAAGTGAGGTGTTTTTATTATGTATTTATCTGGCTAGTGGAGGAGTATAAGCTCAAGGAAAATTTCAGTCCACAATTACCCCAGCATCCACAATTACCCCAGCATCCACAATTATCCCCAGCATTCTAAGATTAAGCCTGGCTTCATACATATCAAAGATCAGGGCCATCTTATTTCAAACAATTTCAGTCTGTCTGGAAGCGGTAAGGATTTAATATTTTTATTCTATAACAATATCCTTAAGGTAGCAACGTGTTTTCTTTCCTGTACTACATTAAGAGTGAGGTCAGAGTACATAGATATCTTCTAAAGACTAAGCTTCAGTAAGAAGACCTAATTGTTGGATGTAAGTAATTTAACCAAATTAGATGCAGATCTGTAGAAACAAGATAAATTCTTGATGAGCAATGAAAGTAATTTATTTCAAGGAAGTAGACAAATTTATTTCTATCATGGTCTTGTCTCTCCTACAGATATTTCCTTTAAATATGTAAAAACTTTATAAATTAATTCTAAGAACAGAACTTGGTATCCCAGTTTTCAGGGGTGCAAACAGTTCTCAAATTCTTCCTTCTAGTTTGGAACTCAGACTCAAGTAGCTTCTCTGTTATTTAAGTCTGAACTTCTAATTTTTTGTTTCAATTTGAAGACTGCAAGACTTCTTGCTAAAAATGAAATGTAGCCAATTGTTATATTAACTCTGAAGTAGCCTTTTTTAAGAATGTTATCCCTTTTTAATCTATGTTGTAACAATGCTGCAATGTAAGTCAGTTCCTGTTTCTGTTATACAAAAAAAAAACTTCTTTTACAGCTGCCATCACAAGAAAGAAGACGTAATTATCAAAAATGGGCAGAACAGAATAAATAAAAAGAGAGGAAAGGGGATAATAATATTGAGGATTGACAGCATCTGAGGGTTTTGAGGATACGGAATGCTTGACTAACAGTTTCTATGGATGATGCCCTAGGGATAAGGGTATCATTATATGGTGGTACCAATTTTCATTTACACCATCCCAAGTGACGGCTGGCAATGATACAGTTATTAGGTCATTCCTTAGGAAAAAGCGGTGAAAAGTTTTCAAATCATTAACAGATAATAGAAGAAAGCTGCCCCAGCAGTAGCTATACCAAGGCTGAAATTGCCACACTGTAATAAAACAATGCATAAGAAGCCAATTTCCATACACACACACACACACACACACACACACACACACACACACACACACACACACACACACACACACACACACACTAGTTTTAGAGACCGCATCAGGGAGCATGTTTACCATATTAACAAGGGCAATAGGATTAATGCACTTGCCAAACATGTATTGAACACTGACTCTACTCACAGTTTTCAGTTTTTAGTAGTTGCTAGAGTCTATGAGAATGTGAGACAATGTGATATACGTAACAGAACTGAAGATCTGGAATCCACTTGGATTGTAAGGTTGAGGGAGGGGGGATGCAGGGCATGGACTAAATGAGTCTGTTCCTTTAAAACCTAAATTAAAGCTGAGACCCCTAAAGAGAGAGTTTTAACAGTATATTATTATAAGTAAGATATACAGTTTGTTTCATTGTTTTTATAAATATATATATATATATATATATATATATATATATATATATATATATATATATATATTGTGTTTTAAAACATTCATTGTGTTTTTAAATGTACTATATCTCTTTTAGTTTAAATATATGTCATGTGATTTTCAGTTTGTATAAAGGGTGTGTACTTATTAGTGCTTTCTGATACACCTGATGATGCCTATTTTGGTGAAAGCGCTTGTGTTACTGTTTGTGCACTGAAGTAAAAGTTTTTAAACTGGATATAGCAGCCATTTCTGTGTCTTCCTCTACTCATTGTTCATTGGAGTTTGTACTTCAGACACAGTGTGTGAGCCAGTTCTTTGTGGTAGTGCTTTTATCAGTTTTTCCATAGATATAAACCTGTAATATCATTTTTAATTCTAAATCATGTCAGTTTCTTGTAACTAGAATGCCAAGAAAAATTAACAACTGAAGGAGCACAATAGCAGAAGTACCTGTTCTGTATGAGTACAAATTGAATGAAGCCACTGTGAAACGGTCCGCTATGTGGAAAGCTAATTGAAATGTTTGATACAATCATTTAATGGATGGTGATTTTCATATCCTATGTTGGGTATTTTGTGCACCTCAGTAGTGTGGTTGGTTGCATTCTACAGCTCAGTACCTGTGTGCTCACTAATATTATGCATAGGCAGACCCAACCTGGCTTAAAAGGAGACTTATTTCTGTACAAAACATGCACAAGGTAATATTTTTGTTTTATTGATTAAAAACAAGTAAAACTCCAGTATGTGTATTTAAGTCATTGGTGTCCTCAGAGTTAGTAGTTTGCATGCAATGTGAACATACAGAATGTATTTAGGGTGTCTAAAGTTTCAGTCAGATATAGTTAGACTGGGTATAACTCATTTGCTTTGTCTGCTACAAGGAACACGCACCCACCCTGCCTCATAAAAAGTGCAAGGGTTACATGCACACCAAATGCAACCACGCTAACTGAATCAAAGGTCATTCTATTAGGTAGTTAAAATACTTTCACTGACTGCAAACAAGTGTAATTAAATTGAAATGGAAACTGTGACAATTGATGTGAACAAGACAAATACAAGTTGTAGTGAAGAACCAGAACCAATAGGATGTGTGTGCAAAGCAAACAAATTCCAAAAAGGAAATCCAGGCTATAACTCCGTGGCTACCTGTACCTTTTGGAGAAGAAGACAAGTGAGAAATATTACTAATGCTGGGTCAGCAAATGCAACTTAAGGTATAAAAGCCAAAAGCATAGCATTCAGCAGGGCAGTGGATTTGAATTTTGTTTTATACCAAATACTCTCTTAAACCACAAGTAGGCAGATTTTTTTATTTTTTATTTTATACACTTGCTAGCCGGGTAAGTCTACTGGACGCATACATCTCTTTTCAGGCACAATGCAGGAACACTGACTTGCTTTGAGGTGAGATTCATGTAGGAGTTACACAGTCCAAAGCAAGCCATCTGTCCTGATCCAGGACAGAGTGTCCAGCTAGTGCACAGTGCAAATTCTGCCAATAATACCTGCTCTAAGACAGCTTCCAAGTTGCACATGGGAAACAATATGAACACAATGTATTAAAGCAACTGGCTGTGCTCTAACACACAAGTCACTTTATTTGTTTGTTTCTTTTTTTTATTTATTTCCCTTGTTAACTAGGTCAATGAACTGGTCCAAAACACTGTACCATTCTCCATCGCAAGAAGCATAAAGCAGGACATCCATGGCCAAGAATAATTGAAATTAATATACAGTACTGATCCAGCTACATATGTAATAACGGTCCAGCATTTCATCCACCCCAAACAAGCAGAACTTGCCTAAAATGTTTCAGCAATGACAAATGCATTCACTGATAAATAGAACAAAAACAAATGTAATCACAAAGAGGAGGAGGAAGAGATGAAGCTGATGGTAAGTATGATGATGATGATGGCAATTATCCTCTAAAATGTGACGAATGTTTAAATATTTTCAAAATTATGTTATCTGTCATGGAATTAGTCTCCAAGTTGTAAACAATAACAAACCTGCTACTAGTCCTTTAAGGGTGTATACATATAGACGGGGTATTTGCAGATGTAGCTTAACTGGGTACACAGGACATCGGCATTCTTATCTATCTATAAGGTGAAATTTTAGCGGTTTGTGAAATCCTGCAAGATTGTCACTATTTTGCACATTTTGTGACAAAGCATGCCAGATGGTGGGAGCAACTTTGTTAAATGCTTTTTCTCTTTGACAGCTAATATAAATGATGTTGTTTGCACCTGGAAGCTCTCCCAACTTCTCAGATTGTAATCAAAATTTCTAATAAAGAGCTGTGCACCCTGACAAGAATTGCCAAGTCAAGATTCACTTCAGCAACAAGGAAAATATAGACTTAGTAAATTAATTTTAACAACAGATGACAAGATTTAATGAGTTCACCCATTTGATTAATGGAGGGCACCTTCCCTATGAAATCAACAATGTGTCATAAACCTTACAGTGTACATGACAGTGTGAATATACTCAAAGATAGAAGTCCCTGCCATTTGCTGCCTGATGAATTCCTATCCAGTACAATTCATGAAATGCAAACAGCTTGGAGTCTGAAATCCAGCTTGACTGTATTCTAATAGATTTTCAAAAAAGGCAGCGATCAACACTCAAAAAGTAAATTTCTGCAGTCCAAACTGAAAAGCTACCATTTCCATTTCTCAGGGTATCTACGGAGGTAAACTCAAAGCCTCTGCCCAAGCAGGAGGTACAGCCTACATCAACAGCCGTCGGTGTTAGTGTTTCTCTCACGGCATATATGGAGGTAACCTCAAAGCCAGTGCCCAAGCAGGAGGTACAGCCTACATCAACAGCCATTGGTGTTAGTGTTTCTCTCACGGCATATATGGAGGTAACCTCAAAGCCAGTGCCCAAGTAGGAGGTACAGCCTACATCAACAGTCGTCGGTGTTAGTGTTTCTCTCAGGGTAAATACGGAGGTAATCTCAAAGCCAGTGCCCAAGCAGGAGGTACAGCCTACATCAACAGCCGTCGGTGTTAGTGTTTCTCTCACGGCATATATGGAGGTAACCTCAAAGCCAGTGCCCAAGTAGGAGGTACAGCCTACATCAACAGCCGTCGGTGTTAGTGTTTCTCTCACGGCATATATGGAGGTAACCTCAAAGCCAGTGCCCAAGCAGGAGGTACAGCCTACATCAACAGCCGTCGGTGTTAGTGTTTCTCTCACGGCATATATGGAGGTAACCTCAAAGCCAGTGCCCAAGTAGGAGGTACAGCCTACATCAACAGTCGTCGGTGTTAGTGTTTCTCTCAGCAGATGAAACAGCTGAAAGCTACAATATGGTCCAAACTGAGATTCTGACAGCCACATAACTAGTACTAAATTGTGTGAAGAATAATTCTGTACTTGGCAAGGTGCCACAAATACAGCATCAGAACATCTCAGCATGTTATATCCAGTATAACTTCCCACTTTATGGAACCTTGGGACCTGTAAAGAAATACCCAAAATGCAAAGCGTATCTGAAGACAGGTACAGAAGGCTGAAAGCAGTACTTATTGATAATTGTACTGCACAGGATCCATATTACAACTGTCATTCATTAACAAGGATAGGACTAGTGACATTGGGGAACAAATACTCAGAGGACCATGGCCCAAGCAGAAGACTACAATAGAAAGTGCAAGGACAGGATTTAGGAATGTACACAGCGGTGCGGACATAAAGGCACTGACCTACATCACACCTTATAGTCATAAGTAGCATAGCTTTCCCATCCCCACTAAATAAAAGGACCGTAAGCAGCACACCTACCCTCACAAAATAAAGGATTCTAATAATGACAGCCACATAATACTGAGATGACAAATACTTTACTTTTCTTACAAATTACAGCTGATTAGGGTCACACTGACCATTTCGACTCACTCTGCATGTAGTGAGTCATTCAAAAGGTGAGTTGAGTAAGACCTGCTACATGATTTATCAGCGTTTACGCCAAATATATTTGACAAATATTCTATGTGACTGTCACGTTCGAACCTGACAATTATTATTGCTGCACGGAAAGTGGAAAAAATCAAGAAATTAAAACCTAAAGCAACGCCTACTAAAATAAACGCAACCCTAAAAACGCAGTAGTGCAATGGTTGCTTTGTCACCTCAGAGCAAGAGGTTTTCCAGTTCAATTCTGAGATGGGGTGCCTTATGTGCAGAGTCTGCATGTCCTCCCTGCATTCGTGTGGGTTTCCTCCGGGTGCTCTCCGGTTTCCTCCCACATTACAAAGACATGCATCTGGAGCATTTCTCCCCGGGGCCTCCACTGAAAATTGGCTTTGTTCCATGTTGGACTTTCCGGTAAACAAATATTAAATAACATAAATAAATAAAAACAAGCATTTGCGATATGCCATCTGTAAATAAAATATGGATCAACTAAAAGCTAATCAGTGTATACAAGTTAAACTAGTCAGATTCTAATAAAATATTGTGAGTGAGTATATAGTGCATAAATAACTCATACTTGGACACAGTAAATGAGACCAAAGTAATACCGAAATTTATGGCTTATGTAGACCTGTGTCTGGTAAAAAGCTCCCAGTTCCTAAAAGGTGAGTTTTTCGGAAATTTAAAATCAACTGGTCCATTGATAGCTCAGTAGAAAGTTCTCTGCCACACAGCTCCAGTACAAGGTTCATTTCTCATCTCCAGTCACAGTCTGTATGATGGTTGCATGTTTTCCCTGTATTTGCATAGGTTTTGTCCATATATTTACATACTACATCATGCAGTCTGCAGTCTGCATGTCCCTCATCATTGTGACACAGGTCATATCTGTTAAAAGTCTATAAATCGACCCCCTTACCTAGTTAATAAATGAAAGAAACAAATCTTCAAACCTTCTTCCTTTTGTGGCAAACTATTAGTTCCTTAAAAAGTGTTAACAATCCTCTTGTTTTAACTTAGCTATTTATAGAGACAGCATGATGCTTGTATTTGCCTGCAAACATCTGTAAACAGTGTACTACTTTGGTAACTGTGCACCTCTTACTATATGGGGACAGTTATGTCCTCCAGTGACCATTTTGATTTCTGCAGGTGACATCTACAGATGGCAAAGCTATAATGCACAGTAAGCACTTTTCAAACCTGTGACTAGAGTGCACAGGTGCGGGTTTTCAGAATAATAATAATATGCAGAGACTGATGACAACAGTGACACACTGTTCTGAAATATGCAACACAGCATTCTGTCTGCCAGTACAGCTGCCCACAACTGGCTCGAAGCCAGTAGAAATCAGTTAAGGTAAAGCAAAGGCTTCCTTAAATTGTAAATGTTTAAACAGGTTTTTCTATCTGCTCTTCACATTTTATCCCTTGCACATGGCAGCATTACTCTCAAAATGTCAAATCCCAACATTTCGAATATGGTATTTGATTTGCTTGTGTCACGTATGAAATAAAGAAATATGTCTGGCTTTTTGTGTCCTCATCTACTGCCGTCCTGTATCACATACTTTGACTCATCCCTCTCCAAGCCCAGAGAGAGAGAGAAAGAAGACTCCAGTGTCAGGTACAAGCAATAGGTGAATGTCGTGCCTGGAAATAATAGACCTTTAGTGAATAAAGCACGCTTCTCTATAACCCCCAACCCATGTCCACATTCCATTTCTGTCATTAGCACATACCAAATCCATCAGTGCATCACTTCTAAAATCAAGAAAACTGCCTTCACTGGTTACAATGCAAATAAGTTTATTCTTGACAAGTTCTCTGCAGATATCATACATTATTAGAAGGGGTTGTTACTGTACTCACTAGCTCATAGTGGAAGTCTTCTCCCAAGAATGCCTTTTGTATTGTACAAATTTGCTCCTCCGGAAGTGTTATTATTCAAAAAATTTGAAAGTTAAATAAACAACTAGAGCAAGAGATGAAGGGAAGCCCCTGTATTGTAAAAACACAGCCCCTTATCTCTGAAGGCTTTATGCATAATACTATGCCTTTCTGATTCCTACGTCGTGAGGTTTTTGCCTCATAGGTGCCTAGGCAGTGGTCTTGTGGGTAAAGCTGCATGCTAATATGGCATTCCAGGGGAGTGTTTAATGCAAATTAGCCATGTAGTCTCCCACAGAAATTTCTATGGCTCCAGATTTGTTTATTCTCTAAGAGAAAAGATTCAACATTGTCAAAATATGGTACTCATCCATTAATGCCTATTGCACTGCAATCATTACAGGTAAGTCCAGTAAAGGAGAGAGCATCAGTGGTCCATCAGTGTATGTGTGTGTGCTTGTCTGTTGGGGCATGAATGAGGCAGCATGAATGTGTGTGTGTGTGTGTGTGTGTGTGTGTGTGTGTGTGTGTGTGTGTGTGTGTGTGTGTGTGTGTGTGTGTGTGTGCGTGTGTGCGTGTGTGCGTGTGTGTGTGTGTGTATGGAAGTACAGAAGTGGCTTTGTTAATGAGATGCATGGGCTACTAGGGTGAAAACTAGCACAGTCAAGTCAGCACAGTGTTAGATTCAGAGACATGCTAATGAGTCAGTAACGAGGTGTTTGTCATTGTGACAACACCGTGTCTCTGAATCAGAATTTCTCTCTCTGTCTCGCTCAATAACTGAGCAAACTGCTTTGGTCAGTTAGTGTGGCTGGAAAGAAATTCTGTGAATCCCAGAGATTATTTAAATGCTGACTAGGACACCCACAAACACACGCACTCACATGCATGCATGTACACACACACACACACACACACACACACACACACACACACACACACACACACTTCAGTGAATATGTACATCAGAATTTTCATATAGTCCAAGTAGCAGAGGTCTTACAATCTATGTATTTTGTTATTAGCTTGTTGCAGAGAATTCATCTACTGCAAACATTTTTTTCATCTGTAGTTCTCTAAAACTAGTGTTCTCAGCTGATCCTTTTCCATAAAAGCACAGCCGCATAAGAAAGTTAAAGGACGCATCCTTTGAACATGTGGCCTGTATATGTTTTGTTGCAAATATACTCTGAATGTAAATGGAAGAATGTGAAAATATCTGCCGAGTTTAATAAATGAGTACATGAGTTTGTCAAAAAAGATCAGTATTATATCTTGTCTTCCATGTTAATGGTTTGACATAAAACATGAATTTATATGACTTAATGAACAATTATCTAAGAAGGTTCTTACACAGCCATCATGGAGGATTTTAACCATCTGGCTCAAGTAAAAGGTGAGACATTCCGACCACAGCTTATATTCAGAGCTATCTCCAGAAAATAATTAATTAGAATATTTTCTCATCAGGTTTGCATATAGGATGAGGTGTTCCATTACAAAGTGCACAAGCTCTCATTAAGCACTCATTTTCCCTTGTTCTAGTGTTTGCTATATTGTTACAAGCCAGTACTGCAGGTGTGCTTACCTGCATTTGGCTCAGCTTATTTGAGACTCAGACAGACAACCCACTATAGAGCGATTCCAAAGACAATGGTGCACCAAACAGTGTTTAGCTCTGCTTTTTTTTTTCCCTTTTTGATGAAATGTTTATTTCCCCAGTTCAGGGTTTTCCACACTGCTCAGAGTCTTGAATAAAAGACCTTGGGTGGTCCTAGCTCTGTGCAGATTATAGCAGATGAGCTAGAAAGGTATGCAATCAAATACACCAATTGTGGAGCTCTGGCTGACTAAACTGCAAGCGTGGGATAATTATTGAATCCGCAAATAACTTCACCATCCTTCAGGAAATTTGTCCCAGACAAATAACTGGTGCTAATCATGAAGCTAAATGCTAAAAAATACATTTCTGTATCCTTTGGGAAGTCATCCACCCCAGGGAGATACCACATTGACAATAAGCCCCTAACAGCTAACCAAGCTGACTACAGATTTGGGAACTTATGTGGGCAGCAACCTTAGTTTTAACTGGCACATGTCCACTGTCGTAACAAAAGTCCTTCTGTTTTCTGCATCTTATAAACAAAGGGATGGTGTCCAGATCTAGGGATGTCATTGTCGCCCTATACTCATTAGGTCATTGAGTATAATGTCCCCTTTGACATGCAGCTGGAGCACCCTTAAAGATATTTCACTAAAGGGATACAAGGCCTGAACAATATGTCCTACATGGACTGACTCAAAGCCCTGTCACTATATTTAGTATCCTACATAATGCTAAGAGGTGACCTGTGTCTGGCACTCAAGGCATCCTCTGCCCCATTAATTCATATAAGCAAGTTAAATGGCATTAGAAATACTCAGTACAAAGATCTAAATGTCTTCTGCAAAATCAACAGAACAGTTTGAAGGGACAGGTATATATGCCACTCCTCTGGAAAAGATTCCCCATCCATGTAAAACAAAGCTAATCTTTGTCCATATTCAAGCACAACCTGGATCTATGGATGAGTAATAAAACATTTACCCAGGACTGCCCCCTGTACTACTAATGGAGAGATTCAACACTTAAATGCTTTAACCCATGCATGGGTCCCCATAAATTATCTATCGTATAATCCTGGTTATTGTCGCTAGGAGTAATATATAATTATCCATCATGGCATGAGTAAGGCCAATCTATAACTAAATGGGACAGGTTAATTCAAGCACAAAAGGAAAATTGGGTAGGCTTCAAATGGCCCACAATGGGCAGTTAGCCTAATATGTCCCTATGACCCTATGAAATATTGAATCAATACATTTATTTAAGGCCAGAATAGATTATGACTCTTCTGATGAATTTATTCATGCCTTACCTAGCAGTTTGTTATTCCTGGATTTGTAGTAATTTCATACAACAATTTTAGAAACTGTCTATAAAAGTAAAAAAAAAACTTAAAACAAAGTATTATTGTCTGCAGCAGACAGTACTTCAAGTAAACACTGCATCGCTACATAACGTTTTTGATGGAGGTAAGGCAAACACTAAAAACCTTTACCAACCACATTCAGTAACATATATAATAATGATAAATATAAATTATTATGCCTTGTGTATACTATGCCACCACACAAAACAAGGTAAACGTATTAAATTGCTTCTCCCAGTGATTATTAAGCTATTATAAATAGAATATAATAAAAGCACTTTTAAAACTACTCATTGTTTCTGACATTCCATGTATTAGTTTAGTACAGAGTAGCCCTTCATGATAAGAATAAATCACTGTGGGTAACATGACCATTGAGTGCAAGTATGTGAGGAGTTCACAAAACTTTGTAGCTGAACTATCACATTGTGATTGTTGTAAACGGTTTGCTTTAGTTTTAGGTCACAAGAGATGAAGAAGGGAGAAATGGTGCATTTATGTTTGGCTTTTACTTTTTCACTTTTTTATAAGTTGGTGAAACTTTGGAGTAGATATATGTAGGGATCAGATGTTGTTGGATTAGGTTGACCCCTGAAAAAATTATTATTTTTAAATGCTTTGTAATTAATATTTACTGTTATTATTTGAGACTATGAGTTGTTTGGGTTTTAGATGTTTTAGCTGTAATGCAAGATACTGTTATTCTGTTATTCATAATACATCTTCACTGCGAAATCTGCTACAGAGCATCTCACTAAATTATTTCACATGCACTAAAATAATTACTCTATTATATTCATTTGACTGTTTTTGTTTAAAATCACTTTTTATTTGCTCGTGAGATTATAGAACCCTATACGTACTTATTTAATGAACAAAAAGGCTGAGATTAAGAAGGACTAACCCTCAAGTGATTTATTTCAGTGTGAAGCCTTTTAAAAGTGGTATTATAACACATAATTCCTGGATCATGTACTCATTTCATAATGAAAAATTAGTAGAGCAGAAAAAATGTCTAAATTTAGACACTGTCTTATTTCCATGTCCTTGCCTTTTTTCTTTCTCTTTCTATACCTTGATGAGAAAATAATAAACAAATCATAAAATTTGGAAATTTAACAAAATAGAAGCTGTCCGGTTTGATTCTCAGCTAGAGCGTCTTCTGCGTGGAGACATGCGTAAATGGGCATACCTTCATTGAAGGTTGTGGGTCAGGGCTGGTAACTCGGCACGTAAAAATCAACTACCAATCATTAGCGGACCAGAGTTCCACTGTGGCGACCCCTAACCGGGAAAAGCCGAAAGACACAAACAAGAAGATGCAATCCGGAGAAGGACAGCAGACAAAATCTCTCTCACATAAACTACCCTCCCACACACACACACACACACACATACACACACACACACACACACACACACACACACACACACACACACACACACACACACATATGCACACACACACACACACACACACACACACACACACACACACACACACACACACACACACACACACACACACACACACACACACACACACACACACACACACACACACACGCGTGCCCACAAGTATACTGTGCAGAAAGGAATCTAAAAGTATAAGGTCAGTTCTAGGCAGTCGCTTCCCAGTTTAATCACTGGTAATAATGGCTTACTTAAAGGTGTATTCCCCATACTGCTTACCTACACTTATTTCTCTTATTTTTTCTGAAACTGTAATGGGTCAGTTGGGATCAGTGCTCTAACCCGATTAACAAATTCAAAATAACATAAAATAAAATGAAAATATTTCTTGCACTAGTTACATGATTCCATGCTAGATTTTGAAAAGAGATGAAATGCTTTCTGTGTGCAAATATTATAAGAAACTTATTTTGTAATCTGGAGCTTTTCTCCTCAGGTCTCCACTGAAAATGGGTTTCTGGCCCAGTTGAACTAACACAGTTAACATGTGTCAATAAATAAAAATAAAGAAATAAAGAAATGGCTCTGGTAATGTTTCAGTTGGTACAGTTAGTAAAACAAGAAGACAATGTTTACTATAACCAATGATAAGAAAATAATTCAGAGTGCATAAAAATAAAAGCAGATCACAATATTTCAGTGATGTAGTACAGACACAAAAATAAAAAATGGCAAACATGTTATAAGGAAGCACCACCATACCCTTGACTTACACTTGAAAATGCTCACATATAGTTGGCCTTACTAGCTAAGCATATACCATTAAGTCAGTGACATACATGAAAGATGACTAAAATGAATGTGCCAGCTACAAGGAATTTATAGCCAGTCATTTTGTGGCGATATTGACTGACAGCCAAGAGAGAATTCCAAAATAAAACTGAGGCCGTTCCTACCTGTTTAATAAATTGTTGTGAGATTAATATAGTTAATGGAGATATTATGTTAAAGGCAAGTAGCCAGATGTAATCAGTATGTAAAGCCAACATTTTTCATCATTCTGGAATGAGGTCATCCTATGTGTCAAACAAAGCAATACTCTGGTCAGGTTCAAGGTAAAATCTAAATAATTGGAGAGACCGTCAAACTTCTGCCCTGGGTTATCCTGTATACACCTTCTAGATAAAGGAGATAAATATAGCACATTTCAAAGGGCTTATTGGATAAGCTCTTAATAGTCTCAATGAGTGTTGCCTATAATCTACCAATAATTAGCCAGAGGAGGGGGGTGTAGCACTGACCAATCGGCTTTCACCTTCACAACAATACAATCATATATGGCATTGGCTCCTGCCAACACCTCACAACAGTACAATGATGTATGATGCTGGCTCCTGCCATTCAGCAGGCAGACACCTACTGTTACTGCTAATGAAAACAAATGAAGTGACTCCATAATGTAGCAATAGGCAGGGTAAAATTGTATGAATGAAGTTAGCCACATGTATGCCTTCCAAGACAACAAGACCTTAGAAATGCAGAAAAAGAGAAAACTAATTTCAGCTCTGTAATGCTCCACCTACTGACTCCTTAACCAATTGAAACCTAAATAAGAGAAGTTAGGCTTCATTCATCATGTACCTCCACCAAGGCAGTAATGGAAAATGGCAGATATTTATATATATTTTGCAGTATTCTATTCTAACAGATGGGAGTAAGAGGCAGACACTATTATCTTGGTGAAACTGACATAGCTGGGCTGAAATGGAAAAGGCAAATAAAAATAATTTGAGTGAAGAATAACAGAAAGGGATTGAAATTACAATAATTCTTACAGTCATTTAAAATAATATAATGATCCTTTACAACTCAATGTTGTATCCATATGACAAATTTATATATTGGCTGCGTAGTGTGCCAGGAATTAATACTACAGAAACAGATAACACGGATCATTCTCTACCTATGTTATTCAGTTCCTGTACAAAGATGTATCTGTGTATTACCTATTTACAAATCCAGTACTGATCTTACAGACATTTATTAAGTAGTTAATTGGGAATGGACTCGGCTCTATCTTCAGACATTATTGGCTGTCAGTCAACATTTCCACAAAATGACTGACTATAAAGTCCTTGCAGCTTAATTATAAAAAAGTAGTGGTTTTGAGTGCACACTGAATATAGAGATTACGATGTGGTAAACATGCATCCAGGGGTCTTTTGTAACATAGATTTATAGACCTGCTCTCATGTTTTATGACACATTGTCACTTTGAGTACATAAATCAAAACAGAAATGTGTAGTAGCAAGCTAAGAATTAACTTGGAATTTGAGACAAAGTTTGTATTAATATGACTAATTCATTTTCCCAAACTTGTGCAGCTGCTCTTTGTTTCGCATTTTAGCTGCATGCCAAGAAACCACGATAATCACATAAATTACTACGCAGATATGAAAGCTCAAACTACAGTATTAAATTAAGGGAACTCATCTGCTATCACAGCAAATCTCTTCAATACCATGGCAGCTTTCCTTTGTAGAAAATGTATTGCTGCCAAATTGCACACTGTAATACTATCATTATACACACAAATCACTGCAGTTCTGGTTATCTGTTGCAAATGGTAAATCAGATTTTCTAAGCTGCTACATGAGAGAAATTTGTGCAGCTGATGTAATAGCCTTTTGAACGTATGTACCATTTCCTCTTTATTTTTGTCGTGGTTCCCAGATTTCTCACCTGGTATACGTTTTCAACAAAAATTTTAAGAAAGAATTTCAAAGGGACATTTAGCTACAAGGTATACATGCCTCACTGCAAGAGGAACTCTGGTTCAGTTCTGGGCTGGGGAGCTCTAGTGCAGTCTGCATGTCCTTTTTGTGTTTGTGTGGGTTTGTCAAGGTCCGCTGAAGTACTTGGTGTACTGGTGACTTTAAATTGCCCACATGTTTACATTCAGTGTGTGTGTCAGACAAGGAGGAAAAAACTGAATCTATTCTATTCTTTATGTGCCTGGTAAACTCTGTAGATTGCAAAGGCTGTTTATGCTGTCACTATAGGGGTCGGATTTGACTTGACAGCAAAGAATGTTTAGAAGGACACATGCTCTCACTGCCGGAAAACACATTTTATTTAGATTTTAACACCTGGAATTTTTCAACTAGACAATAACCAGCTGGTTTCAGAGGTCATCCATAAATTAGCATTTTGTTTCATTCGATCAGCTTTTCAGAGTCAGAGAATATCGTACAGGTATAGAGGATGTAATTTATTCAAAGACCATGTGGTAATGAATGCCATGGATTCCCTGCAATGTTTAGTATGCTACAGAAGGTTGCACAAAGCAAAATAAACAGGCAATGCACAGACATGTAAGCAAGCTAGCAGAAAACAGCTGTTAAACTTCCAAATTCTGTTCTTGAATTGAACAATAGGGTAAATGAGAGGCAAAAAAAAAATCAGCTTCCCAAAATGATGACTATAAACACAAAGGGAATAAGAGTAAATAGGGACAGTAAAAGGACCCCCCTGAGAGGAACGGGCAGATTTCCCAGAATTAATTTAGATGTAGACACACCGTGTGTCTGCTATGTGAAAAACAGCAATATATAGGCACTATACAAATCAGATAAAGCTATGTGCTAATTAATGTGCTCTGTTCTCTAGTATTGTTTGTTTTCCTTAATTTAAAGCTGCATATGAAATGAACAAATGATTTAAATAGACAGTATTCTGATATTGTGCCTGGAAAGGAGTACTTTTGCCTCGTGGGTCATCAAATAAATTAGTAATAATAATGTACCACCTCTCAGCGCTCTATTCTTGGTTTTAAGCACTTGGCCTGCCAGGTTCCTGAAGTCAGGGTGCAGATTAGAAAACTCTGAAGGAAATGACCAGTATTATAGAAATAGTGAAAACAAAAACGTAAACAAATAAGTGAAAGTTATATATAGGCATGCTAATGCTGTATCTCTGATTGACACTGCAGGCATTAGAACAGCTTAGAAGGCCATATTTTTCCAAGTCACTAAACTTTGACCAAAGTCCCTTTAATGCACTACTCATTGTAAAGCTACAGCTCAAACTAAGTCAAAGATAACAGAGAGAGAATCATGGGAGGGGGTATGTTTCACGCAGCTAGAGCTATATTCACAGATCCAGCATGCTGGTGAATGTCAAAAATGTCTGTAGCTGATAAATAACATAAAGCTGTGATTCCAGGAAGAGACAGGATGGAGTTCCCAGGAAGAGATAAGACAGAGTTCCCAGGAAGAGACAGGACAGAGTTCCCAGCTCAGTCTTCCAGGGTGACTGTTCTGTTGATAATCATGACCTCAAATGAAGCCATTCACCAACACGTTACACCCGTCTTGTAATGTTTTACAAATGGAAGAAGCCATTAAAATAGCAAAACTAAAACCAAAAATGACACAGATGTCAAACACATTAAAAACAACTTCATCAGAACTTGAATCTAATGCAGACAAATTAAGTAGGTTTTGTAGCCTTTAGGTAACATAGGTAACATAGAGGGGATTTTATAATAATTAGTGATAACATAATAATTTGACAGGTATATGACTTCATCGAGTTTTCAGACACCCAAAATTCATATGATTAAGGCCATATGATCGAGTTTCTGAAAACTCAAAATAAAAAAAAAATCTACCTTTTTCACAGGGGTGCAAGCCCTTTGCACCCTCACACCCACTACAAATTATAAATACCAACTCTGAGATTGCACTACAGTGGGGAAATGGGGAAATCCCCTTTGAAGAAGTTGCATGAGATTGCTGTACAGTGGGCATTGGGAAATTTAACCTTTTCCCCACCATAGTGTAATATCGCAGTTGGCATATATAATTTGCAGGGGGTGTGGGGGTGCAGCCCCCACATGGAGAGTGCAGGGAGCTTGCCCCCCCCTGCAAAAATGTAGATTATTTTTTTTATTTTATTTTAAGTTTTTGGAAACTCGATCATATTAATTTAAAGTTTCTGAAATCTTGATGAAGTCACATAAACCCTAATTTGACCTATTTATTGACATGAGCATATCCAAAATTTCAAGGTCATTACCATGATGGATTTGATTTGAGATCATGGGATTGTGAATGAATGCAGGCATGTCTGCACCCTCACAAGAGGGCTAAAATGAATGGGAGGAGCAAATTCCAGGTAAAGACGCAGTGCTTTCACTCGTTTGTAACCAAGTTTCAGTGTCTCTGCTGACATATATGTGCTCAAGGGTCAGGAAGGCCTCATGATTGGGTAATTCCATGTTTAGACTTTTAGAATTAACTACTGTCAGGTTAAAACAAACGTGATTTGAAGTTTCCAAGATTTCAGAAAACGGACCCTGTAGAGGGGAGAAAAAAGTAGCTATCCTCCTCCCTTCTGCATAAGTTTCAAGATCTCACCAAACATGAGATGCCCTGGTGGTAAAGGAATGAAACCCTCCTTTTTCATAATGCACATTTTCACATACAAAACAGACACTGACTGGACCAACACTTGTGGATGGGAATCAAATGTGGTAAAAAAGTACGGCCTGATGGCTGTTGAAGCCTGCACCTCCTCGTTTTTCTTTGCAGATCTCTACTGATCGTAATAAAGTTCTGGAGGGAATGGTGCTTGCCAAAATGGAAAAAGTGAAGTCAAAATGGACACCAAGGATTCACAAGGTACCAGGCTAGAAGGAGGACTGGAGAAAGAGCTTATTGGTTTGTAAGTGACCCTGTGAAATGTGTGCCAGGGAGTCTATCACAATGTAGAGACAGGAGGTTTTGTATCAGCCTTCCCATCTATTAGCCTCTAAAGTTTCACTAATTTATCAGCTGAGAATCACACCGACATACAGTCCTTCTCACTGCTCTTGTGAAAACCTTTATGATGTCCATGTTACGTAGCAGACCATCAGAAAGGCTCTTGTTCCAGCCTTTATGTCAAGTAGCAGTTTAAAAAGGGATTTTTCACTGGTATTCTTATAACCTGGCAGATAAAACAATCCTGGGTCATACGAGAGACAGCAAAAACAGTTTGAACAGTGTTTGCCACAAAGGGGAACTCAGGAGCATGGGTGATGACACATCAACTTATTAACTTCCAGGTCACTGAAGATAACATCTCAAATACAACAGTTAATGAGAAAACCTGTGCCTGTTGCCTTTTCACAGGAGCAGTCAATGAATATAAACTGTTCAGAAATGATGAGTCCAAAAGAGAATAAAGAAATGAACTCAAGAGTGCTGATGAACTGCCCGCTCACCCAAGTTAGGGGAAGATACGGACACTGTGAACCCGAGAGTGCCAATGAATTACATGCTCACCCAAGCTAGGGGGAAGATACGGACACTGCAGCACAGTTACTGCCAGTTGGGGAAGTGAGGAACAACAGGCTATAAGACACACAAATTATCATCTGGCAGGATGTAAGCTGCTTCTTGAAACAGCATGAATCCTGAATAACAGAAGAAGACTAGTACAAAAGTAGAAAGATTAATCATACAGGACCATGAACAGGTGCTGCAGTTCCTCCATTGCCAATACGCCAAACAAGGGTGCGAGGTATCATTTGGGGGTCAATGCACAGTGTAGTGATGGTAATTATGTAACACAGATCATGAGGCAAAGGGAGTTGAAGGGAAAAGACCAAGTGATCGGTACAACAAAAATATGTGGATATAAAAATGAAAAACTGGGGTAGTGACCCCTGCTGTTTGCTCCCATACCTCAAAGAATTCATGCACATAAGTTTGAGAATTGTTCATTTCAGGTAAAAAAAAATATTGCAGACAAAGAACCCAAGCTGTTAAGTAAAAAAAAATCCCCAAATGTTAATATATGACTTTCTAGCTTGATTTTTCACCAACCTTTCACACTCAGAATTTGCATTTATGCTCACATTTGTTTACCTGGTTACAGTAGAAGTAGCATTTAGAGTGGGATGATATGAAATGCATCCCTTTAGAGGAACATCTGTAGAATTTCCAACCAATGTCAAGCAGTTTATCTCAGAGAAGTGCTCATTCTGTAGTTCTGAATTTGATGCCTCCATTTTCCATTTGCAAAATGTGCAAGTCCAAGCAAGTCACTCACCCAGACATCACCCAGACAGTGCTCTTTCGAGTGATATTCAAAATGATACTTGATCCTAGTGGGATCATCTGGTTTATAAATGATATTTAAATCTAGCTTTAATTCTGACTTCTTGTAAGTCTATATTTTCTATGTTGTCAAGACAATCCACAAGACTGCTAGCTTTATTAACATTAACACCAGGCTTAATGGCTTCTATTCACTAGTAAGTTACCTCTTGTTTTTCCTGCTCACTACACATACTCTTCTCTCAACTCCTCTGTGTACCTCTATGTACCTCTGGGTACCTCTGTGTACCTCTCTGTACCTCTATGTACCTCTGTGTACCTCTGACTTAATGCTGACAATCACAGGTGTTTAGTACTTAACAGCACCTTATGTAAAATAGATAATCTACACCTGTTTACCTCTTATATTCTATCCTCAAATGTATCTGTGAAATTGTTAATATTTCTAGCCTTCACCATCCCAAAGGAAAAATAATTTATTTTCAGCAGTTTTGTTTAAACCTGAAGGGCATCATCATAGTTGTTCCGCAAACAGCAACTGTATATAATAGTCAAAAAACAACACAAATTACCAGGCACAGTAGGAGAATTAAACTTTCATTTAAACACTTTTCAGCCCCAGTTTCCAGTGAATGCCTGCTGTGTACATTTCAAGAGAGCTGCATTATAGGCATGTTACATTCTAACACTAATAACCTGTACTAAAACAAAGCAGCTAAGGAACAGTAGCAAATAATTATATTACACTTACACAAGGTTTAAGAGGTGGTGACCTCATTAATAAAACATTGGAATGTGAGACAAGATGGATTATCAGATTGAGAGCAGATGAACCACCTGGTCTCAATGACAAGGTACAGATAAAACCTTTTCTAAAGAGTAGGAGGATATACAGACCGAGGTAAACATGACTTTACCATCGTGCCATTTAGTAAATGTGTTTTGTATTATTATCACAAAACTCTATTTATACCCTCTGTTAGTGCATTTAAATCATTAAGAATGACTTGAACAGCTAGAGGGCCCACATACTATTCATATTCGTTGTCAAAGCACTCGAGATTTTATGATAGGTTAGATTAGCCATATTCTGTATGTTTTTTGAATAGAGTGTGTATCTGCATAGTATATTTATCAAGCCCTTAAGTTATATGACTTCCTATATAGATGGCAGTGCATCTGACTTCCACTTGCACATACTTGTAAAAAATTCT
The DNA here is from genome assembly GCF_019279795.1 of Protopterus annectens. Taxonomy (NCBI): domain Eukaryota; kingdom Metazoa; phylum Chordata; order Ceratodontiformes; family Protopteridae; genus Protopterus; species Protopterus annectens. The sequence goes on along the minus strand of NC_056746.1, from coordinate 40,186,065 downwards.
ATGTGATGGAATTTTTATGACGTTTTACAAAGTATTTGATTTTTGCATGTACATCTTTCGTTTAAAGTGCAGGAAGATACACAGATTGAGGTAAACATGAACCCATTATTCTTCATTCTAGTAGGTGCGTTTCGCAACAGTTTTAATAGGACTTTATTTATAACCTTTGTTAGTGTATCTAAGCCGTCAAGAGTGACTTGAATGACCAGTGATTTGACCTGCCATTTATGTTCCCTGTAAGAGTATTAGTGCTTTAAAAAAAGGATAGATCAGTTACATTCTCTTGGTCTTTCCACAGTTTGTGTATCAGCATAGTATATCACCTAGGTTTCAAGTGATATGTCTGCTTATATAGACGGCAGTGCACATGACCTCTTTTTATATATATTAATAAAAATTTTATGTGTTTGAATTTGAATTTTTATGACATTTTTATAAAGTATTCATCTTTATATGTAGTTCTATATGTCTATGAATTTTTAATGTATTTTACAAAGGAATTTACATGTATGTACTGAGCACTTTAAATGACACTGTGTCTCTAATGCAATTTTTGCAACCAATCACAACATTTGGAGGGCTTTTTAAATGTTTGAAGAACTGTGTATAGTTACATAAGTCTGATGAAGCCTTTTGGCGAAAGCGCTCACTTTGTTACGTGCAAATAAAAGTTTTACTAAAGATTAAGGACTGCCTGCTACGATTTACTTCGTTTATTTCACTGTTGGAAGTTGCTACTCGTTTTATTGCCATAGGGAACAGCGTATATGGTGTTTGATTTATGCATAAATAAAATAGTTAATTTAACATAGGGTTAAAGTGAACTTGGGCTAAATAGAAAATCCATCTCTAATTTTAATAGTATCATGTTGTAGTACACATACAACGTGGTAATCTACCCCTTTCATTTTATCTACACATAAAGACCCCTGGTGAAATAACAAGTTAGCATGTCATCTATTTAAGCTCTTTAATTTCAAAAGGCAGGAAATATTACAAGCGTCATTTAAGCCAGGGCTTAAGAATGTGTTAAGTCTAACCTGCCATAACAGCTCACGTTCTTCAAGGATCAAGTTAAATGGTCCTCCTCTAAGGTCGAAACTTACATGATCAATGACTTTAAAAAGAAACTTGTGGTTACTGTGCTCCATAAGGTGCTTTGCTAAAGAGTTTTCTTCTTTTTTCCTTTCTATAGCATAGGTATGCTCATAGACTCTTTCCTTTAACTTACGTTCGGTTTTACCGATGTAAAAGGCTGGGCATACCTGGCACCTAGCTATGTAGACCACAAGTTTAGAATTACAATGATATTTATTCCTTAGTTTATAGTTCCTGCTGTTGATGTCAATGCTTTCACCTATCTCAATGTGTTTGCACATTCTGCAATGTCCACAGACGGTCAACGAAAAGTGCTTCATTTTATCAACAATAAATATATAACAGCTTTTTGGCTTACGGACCTCCTTTACTGTTGGATTTTGTTAATGATGCTACATGTCCCACGTCACACACACACACACACACACACACACACACACACACACACACACACACACACACACACACACACACACACACACACACACACACACACACTCCATTTGAAAACAAGCAGCAGCATTTGAAGTTGTCCCCCGTTACCTTACAATCCAAACTACGTCCATTTGAACACATTTCCCGACAGAAGACATGAACGAAAGCAGTTTCAGCCCAGCCAGCATTTAAACAGAAGCCCGCTTGCAGCATTTGAACAGCCCAGCTGGAAATGTGTGCAGAGCTTAATTCTGATAGGCTGGTAGCACCGATGGAGCTGACGTCATCGCACACGGGATGACATCAGCCAAAACAGTGCAAAATGTAAAAATAAAAGTGGAAAAATCAGAAATGATGGAGTGTCACTCAGGAATCCTGGCACCCCATCATTTGGACCCCAAAACTTGGTAAAAAACGAGTAATTCTGGATGATCGGGAGGTATGGTAGGCAGGGTGTAAAGTCACTACAGCATGAATGACTGCAGTGATTAGATGTAAGATGACCTCACTACAGCCAACAACTGGTGCAATAGTGAAATATAATGCCTAGGGTACCTCTGAGATCATAAACCTTGATATAAACCAGCCTGGGTTCCACCACAGAATTGTAGAGGGGAGTATAATGGAACTTGCAAATGGCTTACTATAGCATGCACCAGTACACCCTAGGCCTTTGTTGGGTTCTGTTTCAATCAGCTGCAGGTCTGTCAGTTAAAGATAGACTTAAAATATGGTAATGTATGAAGCTGCCCCTTTTGTAAAGGAGAGGTAAAGGTGAATAGCATTCTATGCAAGGCATCCTTCTGTTGTTGTATATATACAGAGAAGGACCATGTTCTGTATTCTACGATCCAGTGGAGCTGGAAAAAGAACTAACAGCAGAGCTGACCTACCAGCACCAGAACCAGGGAAAGGGGGTGGCATGAAAGGATGTGGCATGAAATGGTGTGGCATGAAAGGGTGTGGTATAAAATGGTGTGGCATGAAAGGGTGTGGCATAAAAGGATGTGGTATGAAAGGGTGTGGTATAAAGGGTGTGGCATGAAAGGGTGTGGTATTAAAGGGTGTGGTATAAAAGGGTGTGGCATGAAAGGGTGTGGCATGAAAGGGTGTGGTATAAAAGGGTGTGGTATGAAAGGGTGTGGCATGAAATGGTGTGGTATAAAAGGGTGTGGCATGAAAGGGTGTGGTATAAAAGGATGTGGTATGAAAGGGTTGGCATGAAAGGGTGTGGCATCAAAGGGTGTGCCATGAAAGGGTGTGGGATGAAAGGGTGTGATATAAAAAGGTGTGGCATGAAAGGGTGTGGTATAAAAGGGTATGGCATGAAAAGGTATGGTATAAAAGGATTTGAAATAAAAGGGTGTGGCATGAAAGGGTGTGGGATAAAAGGGTGTGGTATATAAGGGTGTGGCATCAAAGGGTGTGCCATGAAAGGGTGTGGCATTAAAGGGTATGGTATAAAAGGATGTGGTATAAAAGGGTGTGGCATGAAAGAGTGTGGTATAAAAGGGTGTGGCATGAAAGTGTGTGGTATAAAAGGATGTGGTATGAAAGGGTGTGGTATAAAAGGGTGTGACATCAAAGTGTGTGCCATGAAAGGATGTGGCATGCATCAGAATGAATAAGCAGATTAGGCTTTGTAGGCAGGAACATATGGGTCGTAGGAATATCACAAATAGCAACCTCTTCCTACAGCAAATAAAATTGAACTTTTATTTCAAAATTCATTAAAAACAGCAAACAAACCTTGGATACTTGCCTTCTCAAAGTTCACATTAGAGTTTCATTTTATTGCTCAGAACAATTCATGCTGAGACAAAACTTGTTGATTTACTAACATTTTAACTGAATTTATGTAATGTTTAAAAACTCCTTGACTTCGAGTATTTGTCCCCCATTATGTTCAGCTTTATCCAGAATTCTTGAGAAAAGAAGTTGAGAGATATGCATGGCAACTTATTTTAAAGTCATTCCGTGTAGTAGAAAAATGTTTTCAGTCTATCCCATTTGTTATAATAGCAAGGACCATAGTAGGCATTATTATTCTAAAGGACCACGGCAGCCATTATTATTCTAAAGAACCATGGTAGGTCTTATTATTCTAAAGGGCCACAGTAGGCATTATTATTCTAAAGGACCATGGTAGGTGTTATTATTCTAAAATACCATGGTATGCATTATTATTCTAAAGGAACACAGTAGGTGTTATTATTCTAAAGGACCACAGTAGGTGTTATTGTTCTAAAGGGCCATGGTAGGCATTACTATTCTAAAGGACCATGGTAGGCATTATTATTCTAAAGGACCACAGTAGGTGTTATTATTCTAAAGGGCCACAGTAGGCATTATTATTCTAAAGGACCATGGTAGGCGTTATTATTCTAAAAGACCATGGTAGGCATTATTATTCTAAAGGACCAAGGTAGGTGTTACTATTCTAAAGGACCACAGTAGGTGTTATTATTCTAAAGGACCACGGTAGGTGTTATTGTTCTATTCACGGACAGAGCATATTTCTGTCCATAACACCACATGCAGTAGCACAGCAGACTAGGTCAGTTACAATCCACAGGTTATCATCATATCACCTACTTGCGCCAGCAGCCATAATGCCCTAGTTGACAGCTGCAGCTGTTGGCTGTCAGTGTCACTGATAACAATTAGTGGCAGTACCACTACACACAATACTACGTGGCAGTTTTATATATATAGCTACACAAAAGCATATGATCTTGTGGAGTCATTCTGTAAAACCACACAGCAGTCCATAAAGGTATGATTTTGTAGCAGAATACAGAAAGCTCACGCATGGCTATTCTATATATAACTATACAGAAACATAAACTCCTCTAGATTCATTCAGTAAACCAGTGCAGTCATCCCTCTAAGCTCCACTCTGTGCACAAGCACAAAACGTCTTTCACAACTCTTCATTACGTAACTGTACATAATGTTATTTACACGCATTCAGTAAATCAGATCATCACTCACTGTAAGAACCATTCGGTACAAGAGCACAGACGCTTCTTTCATGAGCATATTCTACATTGTAGCAGAGTAACATCCTTAAAGGGTAAGCATGTAAAATAATATGCCAGTTTCCATCTGTACTGTTCTGTTCAATAGTGCATTAACATCACTTATGGCCATTTAACAGTGCACAACAGTAATTTCTGGGTCATCCTGCAAAGTAGCACAGTAAAATCTCTTAGTGTCCTTACCTCCACAATACAAAAGCAGCTTCCATTCTGCGCATTACGATGGTCACTTCTGTCAGTGCTTTTCTGTTCAACATCTCATTGCTTACTATGAAAAAATAAATATTGGACAGCAGCATAGCTCTATCATTCACTCTCTCACTACTAAGACACCCTCTGTCACATCTCTCTTTACCCATATCACAGTATTGTGCCACATTCATTCTATGTAACTGCACAGTGACTCCCGCAAGTAAGATTCTGCTCCATAAAACAGAACCAGGCAGCAGTACAGTTCTCCACTATACCCTGCACATTCTGAAAGTACACAGCTGGCCATGGAACACTGTCAGCGTGTTTATATTTTATACCAAAATATGAGCTTTAATTTATACTACACACAGCTTGTACAACTATCTACACACAGCTCGTGCAACTATCTACACACAGTGTACAACTATCTACACACAGCGTACAACTATCTACACACAGCTCATATAACTATCTACACACAGCTCGTACACCTATCTACACACAGCTCATACAACTATCTACACACAGCTCATACAACTATCTACACACAGCTTGTATAACTATCTACACATAGCTTGTACAACTATCTAAACACAGCTCGTACAACTATTTACACTCAGCTTGTACAATTATCTACACACAGCTCGTACAACTATCTACACACAGCTTGTATAACTATCTACACAAAGTTTGTACAACTATCTACACTCAGCTTGTATAACTACTTACACACAGCTTGTACAACTATCTACACACAGCTCATACAACTATCTACACTCAGCTTGTATAACTACTTCCGCACAGCTCATACATCTATCTACACAGAGCTCATACAACTATCTACACACAGCTTGTACAACTATCTACATACAGCTTGTACAACTATTTATACACAGCTTGTATAAGTACTTACATACAGCTTGTATAATTTTTCTTCCACTGGTATTGTACAAAGCACCACAATAACCACCTTCATTGTCATTCTGCTATGGGTGCAGTATATTCCAACTGGGGGCATATTTTTACAAAAGGTTGCAAACTATGATTATAGGCCTATGTGGTTCCAAAACACAATCTTCAGTGCACAAACTTTTCCTGTTTAAACTTAACCACAGAAACCTTAGTCATTACCCATCTACACAACAAAGTAGTAACCTTGTCAGGACCTCTGTGTGCAGTACTACAGTACCTCTATCAGAACCTGAGACATTACCCATCTACACAACAGAGTAGTAACTTTGTCAGGACCTCCATATGCAGTACAACAGTACTTCTGTCAGAACCTGAGACAGTACCCATCTACACAACACAGTAGTAACTTTGTCAGGACCTCTGTATGCAGTACTACATTACCTCTGTCAGAACCTGAGACATTAACCATCTACACAACACAGTAGTAACTTTGTCCAGACCTCTGTATGCAGTACTCCATATGCAAGTCCTACAGTCCCTCTGTCAGAACCTGAGATATGACCCATCTACACAACACAGTGCTAACTTTGTCAGGACCTCCATATACAATACTACAGTACCTCTGTCAGAACCTAAGACACTACCCATCTACACAACACAGTACTAACTTTGTCAGGACCACCGTATGCAGTACTACAGTAGGTCTGTCAGAACCTAAGATATTACCCATCTACACAACACAGTAGTAACTTTGTCAGGACCTCTGTATGCAGTACTACAGTACCTCTGTCAGAACTTCAGACATTACCCATCTATACAACACGGTAGTAACATTGTCAGGACCTCTCTATGCAGTACTACAGTACCTCTGTCAGAACCTGAGACATTACCCATCTACACAACACAGTAGTAACTTTGTCAGGACCTCTGTATGCAGTACTACAGTACCTCTGTCAAAACTTCAGACATTACCCATCTATACAACATGGTAGTAACATTGTCAGGACCTCTCTATGCAGTACTACAGTACCTCTGTTAGAACCTGAGAAATTACCCATCTACACAACACAGTAGTAACTTTGTCAGGACCTCTGTATGCAGTACTACAGTACCTCTGTCACAATCTGAGACATTACCCATCTACACAACACAGTAGTAACATTGTCAGGACCTCTCTATGCAGTACTACAGTACCTCTGTCAGAACCTAAAAAATTACCCATCTACACAACACAGGAGTAACTTTGTCAGGACCTCTCTATGCAGTACTACAGTACCTCTGCCAGTGCCCTACTACATACCACAACCTTTGTTAGCACCCTGTTATGCAACAGTATATTTTTCTCAGTGACTTGCACATGTTAGCATAACTTGTTTGTCAACATTGTATTTGGAAACAAAATAAACTATGTTAGCAAGAATATAGACAATAACATTTTTATACATTTTTCAGTAAAACTATAAACACAATGAAACTATATATAACTGAACACCCTATTGTGGTCCTTTTTCTGGTTTGATAGATAACTCGCAATGAGGTGAATCAGTTTTACAAAAGTGTATAACACATAGTTGTAACAGTTAACATTTCCAAGGGGTGACAAGTGCTGCTTGCAGAAAGGGCAGCAAAGTAGATGTTACCAAAATTAATTGCCAAAGTTATAATGATTCTCTTTATTCATAGGTTCATAGGTCGGTACTAGGGTATCTGCCCCAAGGGCATTTATAAGCCTAGCCAGAGTGTGTCAGCTTTCACTACCCCATTGATTAATTAACTGAGCCTCTGTCAAGAAGAGCCAATGAAGTGATCCCAGGGGTGTATTTTCTTTACCCATCCACTCGTCAAGGTCTCTCTTGAAGAGTGTTAGTGAGGGGCTCTGCCTAATGTAGTTCGGAATTTTGTTCCAAAGCATGGGGAGTCTCTGTGACAGAATCTATCCCTCCAGCATGTTCTATTTATTGTTGTGGTGAGGTTTAGCTCACTAGAGCGAGTGGCTCGCAGTGACTTGGATTTCTTTAGGTGGAGCATGTCCATCAATTCTGAGTTGGACATGGCTTTGTAAGTCAGGCAGAGATCACCTCTGAGTAAGCGATATGCCACTGAGTACAGCCGGAGTTTTTCCAGTCGGGCTGCATAGGACATATGTTTGAGGCCAGTACTCCTCTTGGTGAGGTACTTTTGTGGTCTTTCCAGCTGTTGGAAGTGTCTTGTGAGGTACATCCCAAATGGGGCATTGTACTCTATGATGGGTCTGATGAGTGACGAGCAGAGGGGCACTATAACCACTTTATTTCTAGATGCAAACCCTTTTGTAATTAGATGGGCTACATAGAAGGATTTCCTAACTACTTTGGCATTGATGATTTACAGACTAAAATTGAGGTGACTAGTAAAAAAGAACATGTTCTTGTTTCAAATTTCAATAATCGGGTAAATGATAAAATATTTCCTAGATGAGGCGGTAGATGGTAACTTGGTAGCATCTGTTAAAGCCCTTCCATGTGACATCATAATATCCTTATTCAGATGCAGAATAACAAAGTAACCTTTTTTAGGGCTCTTCCATAAAATAGCACAATTTATTGTATTTATTTATTTTTTTGTTTATTTGTCTTTGTTGACCAGGAAAGTCCGACTGTGTAGAGCCCATTTTCAGAAGAGGCCTGAGAAGAAAAGCTCCACCACAGCACAATTATATTAACATGTTTGCTCTGTGCTTTCTATACAATAACATTGTATTCCCTGACAGTGCTCATTGTCTATAACAAAGTAACTGCTATCAGTGACCCAGTTCAGTAATGGCACAATATTTAATATTTAGGTTTCTTCACACAGCAAGCAATATAGGTTCATAGGTTCATAGGTAGGTACTAGGCTATTGGCCCTAGGGCCTATATAATCCTAGCCAAATGGTACCCTGGATTTTGCCACCCAAGAAAATTATTTTCCTGTGCTCCTGTCAAGCAGAGCCACAGAAGTGATCCCCAGGTTGAATTTCCTATCACCCATCCAATCATCAAGATTTTTCTTCAAGTGTGCTAATGAGGAGCTTTGTTTGATATAGATAGGTAGTTTGTTCCAGAGTATGGGAAGTCTCTGGGAGAGGAATCTATCCCTCCAGCATGTTATGTTTATTGTGGTGACAAGGTTTAGGTCCCTAGAGCATGTAGCTCAGAGGGATTGGGATTTCTTTAAGTGGAGCATGTCCAACAGCTCTGGCTTTGACATAGCTTTGTATGTTAGGCAGAGATCACCTCTGAGTAGACGATATGCGACAGAGTAAAGCTGGAGTTTTTTGAGATGGTCTGCGTAGGGCATCTGTTTGAGGCCAGTAATTTTCTTTGTGAGGTATTTCTGCGGCCTTTCCAGTTGTTGTAGATGTCTTGTGAGGTACATACCAAAAGGGGCATTGTACTCTATAATGGGTCTAATGAGTTATGAGTAGAGTGGAACAATGACCTCTATTTTCCTGGATGAGAAACCTTTTCTGATGAGGTGTGCCACGTAGAAGGATTTCCTGACTACTGTGGTGATGTGATTATCAAAGGAGAGACTACTCTCCACCTGTGTCCCAAGGTCTCTTATCACACTTTTGGTGTTAAGTGGTAGTTCATGGGTACAGAGCTTTTACCGAAAGAGATGACAATGCACTTTTTGGAATTGAGCTTGAGGCCATGGCTTTGACACCAGGCATCTGTCTCAGTGAGGCCCTTTTGTAGGATGTCCACATCATTAGGAGTTTCGATGATGGCTCCTAGTTCTCAGTCATCTGCAAACTTCATTAGCCAAAGACCTTCTGTGTTAGCCTGTATTTCAGAAAAGTAGATACCAAACAGGAGAGGACCCAGGACTGAACCCTGAGATACTCCACTTGTCACTGGTCTGAAGTCGGATTTGGAGTCTGCTAGTTTCACAGTGTGGGTTCTGTCATTGAGGCAGTTGGCAACCCATCTTGTGACATAGGGATTTATACCTAGTTAAGTGAGTTTATCTATAATTCCAGAGTGAGGGATGGTGTCGAAAGCCTTGGTGAGATCTAGATAGGCTGTGTGAACCACCTTACCCTCATCTATGGCTTTGGTGACCACTTCGAAGAAGTCTATCAAGGTTAGGAGACAGGATCTGCCTTTTACAAACCCGAACTGGGTAGGGTCCAGAGTTTGGAGATTACCAATCTCATTGTTTATAAGTTCCATGATGATACGTTCCATAACCTTGCAGACCAGGCTCGTCAGGCTGATGGGGCAATAGTTCCCAGGTTGTGTGGTGGCTCTCCCTTTGTGGAGTGGGATAACCATTGCTGTGCACCATTCAGTGGGCACAAAGCCAGAGGTGAAGCAATGTTTGAACATGGTGCTTAGGTGGGGTGCCAGTTCATTCTGTAGTTCATGTAGAACGCAACCTAGGATGTTGTCAGGTCCCATGGATGCTGTGTTCTTGTCTTTGAAGAGTGTGGTTTTTACCTGTGCAGCCGTGATTACAGGAACTTTGCATTCTTCCGGTATAAAGATGGGCCCTTTAGGGGGTGAGAGAGGGGTAAAGTTAACACTGAACCTATCTGCCAGGATGTTGGCAATATCAGTTGGTTCTGTATATTTAGTGCCATTGTGCTGTAACCCAGAGCAGATCTGAGTGTTGCCATTAACATTCTTGACACTGCTATAGAATGCTTTGTGGTTGTCTTTAGAATCAGTGGCAATTTTGTATTCGTAACTAGCTTTCAAGGATTTTATCAGAGATCTCAGCTTCTTACTGAGGCTGACCACGGAGTTCCTCCAATCATGGGATTTTACTCTTTTTTGAAACAGTTTCTTTCTTCTGTTGTAGAGTTTGTTTATGGCAGGGGACCACTAGATTGGTTTCCTTTTTTTGGAGGATAGCATGTTGGTTCTGTTAGGGATTGAATGATCCCAGCACTCGTGTAAGTGCTTATAAAGTGCATTTGTATAGGATTCAGCAGTCATACCTCTATTGTCCGTCAGCATGGGTGTCATGATGTTTGCCACTTCTGTCTTAAGAAGCGTGAAGTTGGCTTTGGAAAAAAAAATTATGGTGGTGTCCCTAATGGGGGGGGGGGAGGTGGGAGTGGGATGTGAATGTCTAGGGTGATTAGCTTGTGGTCGGATCTGACCCACAAGGAACTGACCTCTGGTCTGGAACACCAGTTGCCCATGGTGGTAATGACCAGGTCTAGGATATTGCTGCCCCTGGTGGGGGTGTGGATAAGTTGATCCAAGGCGTTGGAATTTATGAATTCTAGAAAATGTTGAGCACAAGAGTTGGTACATGAGTAGTTTTTCCAGTTAATGGTGGGGTAGTTGAAATTGCCCATTATTAGGGTGTTAGGTTGTACCCTAATATTTTCCTGTGTATCAAGAAATGAGGAGTGGGAATCCTGGGGCATGGTGGGGGATCTGTAGCAAACTACAATTTGGATTGCGGTCTTGCCCAAAGTTAGTTACACTTGGATAATCTCTGATGCATTATGCTGAGCAACTAGCCTGGAGGTGTGGATATCCTGAATATGGACATGCCTCCGCCTTTAGTGTTTCGGTCCAGGTTAGGTGGTCGAAAGGCGTGGTATGAATTATATCCTGGTAATACAGGGGTACTCTCTGGAGCCTTGAACCAGGTCTCTGTCACTGCACAGATGTCGATGTTCTCCATTTTAATTAGTGCCTCAAGTGAGTGCATTTTGAGGTTTAGACTTCTAGCATTAAGTAGCATTACCCTCAGATTTTGCTTGCTTGTACCTGTTATGGTAGTGAATTTGTCATTTGAACCTTGCCTAAAAAAGGCACTAGAGGGGTGGCAAGAGCCTTAGTCAGTATCCAGAATCCCAAGGGGACAGGTGCAGGCCATCTCTGGCAAAGCATCGTGGTTTGTCGATCATGTCATCCCAGGCAGACAGATACTGGATCCCCTTAGAATGACACCAGAAGCTTAGCCAATTGTTGAAGTCAATCATTTTGTCTTTGTACTGTGGTATCATTCTGGGTGATGGCAGGATGCTACTCAGGGCTAGGGTCATACCTGCCTGGGCTACAAGATCGGACAGCTCCTCCATGTCTCTTTTCATGTAGTCCAGGGAGGTATGTCTCAGATCATTCACACCAACATGGACAATGACAGAACCATATTTGTACTTGTTGTGGAGTGACCTGAGTGCATGCGTAATGTGGTGGATCCTGGCACTGACAGGCAGCTGACAGTAACTTTCTCCTTGTTTAGCCTGGTGAGTGGAACATCAGTGTGCCTGACTATAGAGTCACCTATGACTAGAGTGTTGGGTACGCTGTTATGCCTTATGGGCTGTGGTTGAGTGGCACACTGAGTTTGTGGGCTATGTGTCATTTGGGTTGTGTTGGGGGGTGGAGGTTGCTTGCATTTCTGCTTTGGAGGTCCCTATTGCTTGGGTAGATTTTTATTGAGAGCCTCCATGAATGTAGGTGTGTGTTTTGTGTTTCTATGTGTGTGTTTTGGTGGTGTAGGTTTTGAGGGACTATGTAATGAGTGTGGTGTGGTGTGGTGCAAGTGTTTACCTTCTCCTCTTGACTGTCTAGTCCAGTCTTGGGTGAAGAGAGCTTTGCTTCCAGTTTGGCTATATGAGTGCATCTCTCACAGGTTGTAGTGTTGGGTGGTAGGAGGAGAGGGTTGTCTGTGTACATGAGGCAATTGCTGCATTGCCCCAAGATGCTCAGATTCATCAGGTAAATAGGAGAAAACACTGGGAGCTGTCCCTTAGACATGCCTGGATAGGTGCTTATTTATTAAGTACTAGAAACTGTTTTCCTCTAGACAAGTGAGGAAAATTGAGTGCTGTAGTAATTTGTAGCTTATTTAGTGCTTACAATGAGTACTGAACAAGTGCTGAGTTCAAAGACACAGATTTGAGTGCTGAAACTAGAAAACTGGCTAGTTCTAATAAACAAAATTAAGCTAGAAGGCTTCCCTCCAACACAGAAAGGCTTGGGGTCTCAAAAGCTTACAAACAGTCCTGGATACAGCAAATCTGTATCTGGACTAGAAGACTTACATGAAAGGCAGGAAACAAGCTTAGAATTTTTTTTTATAGCACATAGAAACAATTTAATGTTGAGAAACTGCATTTGATTTACAAACTTGGGCTATTCAGAGTTCGTAAATCTAATATATCAATATTGTTGTATAGTTTATAATTTAAATATGTGTGGAATGACCATTTTATAAACATTTAATGAACTGTAGTCAGTGTCTTTGTTCTTTTTATGCACAGTCAGCAAAATCCAGGTATGTGCTGATGTAAGACACTGAACTGAATGGGAGTCACTTAAATCATAGAGTTTTGCATCAGTGCTATAATACCAATGTGCAAGTGCATAATCCATCCTCACCCCTTTTCCCATTCTTGCACATGGGCTCAGGGTGTTACTTCAACAATCATCTCTAGCTAAAGTTTGCACTGCCAGATGGCTAGCCCTGCTGCAGCAGTTCATCTGTACTACTCACTCACACCTACAGGTAATTTAGAGTGTCCAATCAGCCTACTGCATCCTTTGCAATATGGGAGGAAACCAGAGCACCCCTACGCAACTGCAGGGAGGACATATAGACTCTGCACAGAAGGCACCCCAGCTGAGAATCAAACCAAAGAACCTCTTGCAGTAAAGCAACAATGCTAACCACTGCAGCTACCCATGCAAGTCCATAAATCAGTAAAATATGTTTTGAAACATTGAGCCTTATGTCTCTGATGACTGCCATATCAAGTATAAAACAAAATCATCAAAATAATTTGACTCCATAAATTAATCAATTTAAGTAAATACAATATTTTAAAGTCACTTAAGGTTGTGCATTTTTAGAAAATAAATAGCCTTAACATCTGGCATTAAAAACAGTTTCTTCTTAAAAAAGGTCCATTTTGGCTCTACCAAATAAAATCAGGGATAGTCCAGAAAAAATAAGAGCCTTGCTTGCAAAAATGACAGAATAACAAGCAAGCAATAATGCCTGACAGGGTGTGTGTTAATGTGCAATTAACGCCCACCGAGGGGTGTTATGAGGACCGACGCTGCAGACAGAGCACCTCTACACCACTGGAAGAGGGTTAATTACATATTAACACACCCTGGAGAGCATTATTGCTCTTAGAGAATGGACTCTCTGCAAAAGTGTTGTATTTTACATGCTTATTTATTTTTTAATTTATTTTTTAAGTACTATATTATTTTTATATATTTTTAGTGTAAAATAGTTCCGCTGCCTAATGTTTCAAACTTGTAGTATATGTTAATGGTGTTGGAGGAAGCATTTTACATCAAATATATATAAAAAATAATAAGCAATTAAAACACAACAATTTTACATAAGACCCATTCTCTCTCCCATTCACACAAAATCAGTCTCTTCTGCTTTCACACGCATACACGCACACACACACACACACACACACACACACACACACACACACACACACACGTGCGCGAATGTGCACACGCACACACGCGCTAGAGTGCACACGCATACACACACGCGCGCACACACACACACACACACACACACACACACACACACACACACACACACACACACACACACAGTCTCCTCTGCTTTCATACACACAGTCACTCACAAAAGATCACTCTCGCTTTTTGTCTCACTCTCTCGAGCTCTCTCTGTTACATGCGTGCACACGCACATGCACACACACACACACACACACACACACACACACACACACACACACATACAGATATGCACACACACAAACACACACACTCTTTTTTTTTGTGTTTTACATTTTATGCTCAATAAATAGTAGAACCACTGCTTAGCGAGTGTAAAACAATGGCAGCCGTTAGTTTTTTTTTCTTTGCAGTCTGAGCTCCACTGCAACTTGATATGCTGCCGTGACGCAGTGGACTCATTTGTCAGTGGGCACTACCTGTACATTAATACCCAGCTAGAAAATGTTCATTCTCCAGTAAGGGTGTTGATGTAAAGTTTGGTCATTCTCTAAGGATAAATGACAACCTGCCATGTTCCCCCTTCAAAGTCTTTTCAACGCTACAGAAAGAAAAAAAATGCATTAACTATAAACATTTCTTGCATCCATAAACAAGTCTTGCAGACTCTGTTCTCTGAAGTCTTATAAAGTACACACTAGATGTGCTTTGTTTGACTGAATGCCACACCAGCTAACAGTACAAAATACATGCATTTGTTGAGGTGTGATGAGAGCTCATGCTCAGTCTGCAAAACTTTAAAAATCTTATATACTACTTTGTACTTTAATCATAAACTCATAGAAAATACACAAATGTATTCTCATAGTAGTAAAGCTGGCCTATTGAAGCAAATTAGTTTGTTCACTGCAAACAAAAGATATGTTTGTTTTACTGGCTTGTTCTGTATAAGTCAATATTTAAAAATACATTCCACTTTTGAACTATGAAGACTAAAACTGCAATTGTTGAGCTCAATGTGAAGATGTAGAGGAAAATATACTGATTTCAAGATAAGAGTACCTTAGACTAGTGCCCTGTCTGAAGGCACAGGTTTTGAAGTTAGTACACACTAAGTAAAATGATATTGGACACAGAATTCTCAAATCACGAGTACAGAGGCTTGAATCATCCCTGCAAAAACACAGTAAAGGTGCAAGAAGAAAATGCAGAAATTGGAGTTTTGTGTTTATGTTTTGAAGTGTCATTACTTACAAGATTGGGTATGAAACTTCTAATATGGAGCCTGGCTTTCATCTTTAAATCCTTTACTTTCCCAAAGTTTTAAATAATGTGGCTCACAGAAAACAAATTCATAGATTTTTGAAAAATAAAAATCTCCAGTGCAGTCAATATTTACTAACTTGCAGTAAAAAAGGGCATTAAAAATCAATATTTCAGATGCGCAGACTTTATGAATGAATGTTCTATCCCTTAATTACAGGATGTATCAAAAGCCTGATGACCACAGTTGTGACTGTCAGAGCCTTAGAACTTCAAGTGTAGATGATGGGAATATTGACTAAATCTGAGACTGAGGCACCACAGAGTATTGCCCCCACCCCAGCATTACCCTACCCCAGCATACAGCAGTTTTTGGGTATGAAGGCACAGGCATCTGTGTCAGTAGATAAAAATGTATGAAAAGTTAGTAGTGAGCTTTGGAATTCGTGGCAATTCTGTCTGAATTACAGTTTGGTTTTTAAAGCTTCAGGATTTGCACTATTAGGTCTCGCATGTCTAACAGAGTTATTGATTGATTGTAGTACTAAATTCTGATGGGCTCTGTTACCTCAGTAAAGTTGTTTGTAGTCCATTCACATGATATACTAATGCAGTCTTTCTTACTATTCAGATAAAAAAGGCATATTTAATTATGTACCAATAGTTTTGCCGAAAGCTTATGGCACTGTGGTCCCAAAGTTGGTGGACAAATTTTGAGAACTAAAGTATATAGTTTATGCTGGTGGGTTGTCTAGGTGGATATTCGAAGTTGCATTGCTAGGCCTTCCCTGTGTGGTCACAGTATTATTTGCTTTTAAATGTCCCTGTTGTAAAATGGGAAAAGGTCTGTATTAGATCCACCCATCTATCCACACCCCTTTTTCAAATTTTTGCACATGGGGTCGGAGTGTCACTTCAACTGTGACAAACATCTAGAGCCGAGGCTCATACCACCAGGTGGCTATCCCTGCCACAGCTCTTCTTCCATACCACACACTCATATGCACAATCACGCCTATGACCAATTAAGAGTGTCCAATCCACCTACTACGTGTCTTTGGAATGTGGAAGGAAACCAGACGGCCCAGAGGAAACTCATGTGAACACTGGGAGGACACGGAGACTCCACATATAAGGCACCCCAGCCTAGAACTGAACTGGGAAACCTCTTGTTGTGAGGCTACAAAGATACCTGCTGAATCACAATATTAGATTCTTATTGTTAAAAGAGGAAAAGTCTGTATTAGAGTAATTAATTCAGCATTCATCCTCAGTGCACGCATATAAAGCTTCCCATTGGTGTGACCCAAATAAGTCATCTGTGCATGAGTTATGAATATGATTGCTTAAAATCATCAAGATTTAAACTTACACAGGCTCCTTTCATTAGAAAGTCCCACGAAGTAAGTCAGGAGCATGTTTAATGACATCTACTTCATACATGGACTAGTGGCTAGCATGTTGTCGTGATTTGATAGTATGTTCAGTTAAGGCCAGGCCAACTAAAGGATTGAGATTTAAAGATGGCAAAGAAAATTCATTTTAAGGTTGGGAATTCCTTATTACTTTCAGTGTGTGTGTGTGTGTGTGTGTGTTTGTGTGTGTGTGTGTGTGTGTGTGTGTGTGTGTGTGTGTGTGTGTGTGTGTGTGTGTGTGTGTCTGTGTGTGTGTGTGTGTTTGTGTGTGCCTTTGTGCATGTGCATTTCTATACGTGTGTTTATGTGTCTAAAACAGAGAAAAGGTAAACTTTTGCAAAAAGATAATGCATTTTTGTGAACAAAGTCACTCTAGGTAATTCATTATGACATTTACAGATGTTTTTGTGCTTCAAATTTAGTTGCATCACAAGTATAGCTGCATGATTTATTACAACAATTATTTAATCTGACATGTCAAGCAGGAGTATTTGATTATTTTATCACAATATTTAATTATATTTTAATTTTATTTTTGTCATAACACAAAGTAAAACATTGTTTGGTTGTTAGGCATATCAATAGCACAAATCATTGCTTGGATCTACAAATATATATCGTCAGCATGTGCTAAAAAGTAATAAATATCTGAACTATTATAGCATAGATATCAATAAATCAATCCTGCAGCACAGCTTGTTTTCATTTCATGTTTGATGTTACAGCTGAAGAGCTTATAATGATCGTAACTACATTACAGTCGATTATACATCATGCTGTCCTACAGAGCTACGGTTGTGACTTGTTGACTTTAGCTGCTTCAAGAACCAGAGACAGATGAGTTGGGTGAAATGATTTAGAGTCACAGCAGATTTATAGATGCATACATACTTAGTGATAAAGATGTAGTTACGTAGCTACGTTGAGTGACGGTAGACAGGAATGATGACTATATTAAAAGACGTAACAAGGCTGTCTAGCACACTCAGTGTGTGAAGGTTTATCATTCAGGTCACCCAGTTAATGAATGTGTCCTGCTACAACAGTCCTAATGCTGTAGTGCATGCCCTTACATATATGTAACATGCATGTTAAATATCTTGTGTGACAGACAATGAATCAGTGCAGATGTATTTTGTTATTTGTTCCATATGACACGTGCTCACTCATCAATTGTTTTCTCACAGAGACATTTCACTATGTTTTGCATTGATGCATTTTCCTTTATGGAAGGGAATTCTCCTGGTTTGTGTTTAGTGTTGTGTGACAAATCCGACCCCAGGTGACACTGAGGCAAACACTTCTTGCCATATAGAACAATAAGAATACAATGTTCTTTCAGATATGCTGCATGTTTTGGAGAACAAAATGAATGAAAGCAAAGACACATACATTTAAGGCAGCTGTTGTACTTGGATTTTTTTGTGTTAAAATTACTTGCATGGTTCATTTTACTGAAAAAATGGCATATCAGCATGGGGGATCTCTAAAATCGACATAGTAGTTAATCAGTACTTCACTAATCAATGTGTTGTGCATAATATATGCAATGTGTACATGGTGTTTAGTCTTCTAGGGGAACCTCCTGCAAGGCATGCTGGGAGATGTGCTTATGATTTAACTCTGATTACTATGCACAGAATACAGGTGATGCCTCTCAAACCTGAAAATGAGGACAGGCTCACACCTCACTCACACCAAAGTAGTGGTCACTATATGCCACAACATTCTCCTTCCTTGTCAGAAGTAACTGATCTGATGCTGAACAATCTTCATAATTAGGGAGGTGAATGAACTGCTGCTTAAGAGTTGTAAGCAAACATGGTTCTGGATGTCAATGGAAGAAAGTTAACTTACAGAGCTTTGGTTTTGAATAAAATTGAACTAAATAGGAAGGTAGCAGGAGCAAATAATGTATAAAGCCGCCAATCAATACATCTTTTAAAACCAGAGGCTCCCTGAGCTGTTAGCTGCATGGCACTGTTCCTTTTTACAATATTCCTTTCATTCATTTCCATAGATAGTAAAAGACCCTGAATGATTTAGCTTCCCCACTGACAGGCTCCTTAATCTTTCCATCTCAGACATTCATCTGATTTCACTCCTTTTGGGTCACAAACTCTTAGAATTCATTGATTCATGCTGTTTATTCTCTGGCAGAGATAAAAATCCTTAATTCATTATAGGGTTATCACATTGTAGAGACAGATTCTCAGATCAAAAAAACAGTGTTATCCCACAGTTAGGAAAGTATTGATAGAAAAGAATTAGGAGAAAAAGGAGTCTGTCGATGTCAAACGGTAGACTACTGTGACTGCTGGATGTGAACATACAGCTATCGAATCTGTGCGAATTCAGCATGCTGTTAGTGGATGATTTTGTTTTTAAATGTCCTGATGCATTTTTAAGAAATAAAACAACTTGCATCATAAACATGGCCTACGTCTTATGATTCACAAACAATCCTAAATAATGTAGTGCATCTTGCATTTGTATGGCCTGATTCTTCTATGTATTGGACCACATAATAATCAATGTATACATTATATAAATTAATTTTTCATCACAGCAGTTTAATAAAGGCTTCTGTCATTCCCCTTGGCCAGTCCTTAAAGTGATGCCATATATCTAGCTAGGGCTGTAGATACACTCTCATGCGGAAAGAATACTCCTCCCTCCCTCCACTACCTCAGATCCAGTTTAAAGCTGGGAATCTGTTTTGTCATTTTTGTAGCGCATACCTGTGAAATAAAAGATCTTCTAGTAATACCTGCCTTGCTCTTATGGCACAGACCCTCCTCCATGTAGTGAATTAAAAGATTCCCCCTCCTTCCCCCCTTTGCATTACCATAATTATCGCACCCCTTTTCATAGCATAACTTCTAAAACTGCTCCCCTGTAAAAATGTGTAAATGAGAACATCACGAAAGTAAATGTGTTTATTCCCTACTTCCGATACTCATTATTTCATGTTGCCAAAGTTGGGAAAAAATGATTTATGATGTAAAAATGGTAGAAAATCGTAATACACTGGTATACTTGGTTTTTCCAGAGATCAGGGAACCTAGATGTAAAAGAGAGCTATCATGCCACAATTTTTTATTTTTTTTGCTTTAACTGTCTTGTTTATGTAAGGAGTCAAATGCACAATGTTCACAGTGGGATTTTTGGTAATATTTGCAACCTTCAGTACCATGGCTGGTATCAGCTGCATGGATCCTCAGCTGAGAGAGAGTTCATAGGTTCATAGGGTCATAGGTTGGTACTAGGCTATCGGCCCTAGGGCCTATACAAGCTTAGCCATAACAATTCCCTGCCTATTTCTTCCCAGAATATTTAATTCCCTGGACCGCTGTCTAGCAGGGCGACTGATGTGATTCCCGGGGTAAATGTCCTATCTCCCATCCAGTCGTCAAGGTTCCTTTTGAAGAGGGCCAAGTAGGCGCTCTGCTTGACATGTATGGGCAGTCTATTCCAGAGTATCTCAACTTTCTGCTGGTGGGATAAGTACTCTGAATGCCCAGCAAAAGCAGCAGTTCTGGCTTTGCAGTTCTGAGAAACTATGCCTCTGAACTACTAACCACATTTTGTAAACAAACAGTAAACAAATCCCCTCGTACAGAGCATAGCATTACATGTGAGGTCTACTGTCAGAGTACAGCAAATCATAACGACTTGCCTGAAGAGGTTGGTCTATTTTCTAAGCCTTGTACAGTACGTAGCATTACATGTGAAGACCCCCTGTCAGAGTACAGCAAATCATAACAACTTGCCTGAAGAGGTTGGTCTTTTTCCTAAGCCTTGTACAGTACGTAGCATTACATGTGAGGACCCCTGTCAGAGTACAGCAAATCATAACGACTTGCCTGAAGAGGTTGGTCTTTTTCCTAAGCCTTGTACAGTACGTAGCACCACATGTGAGGTCCCCTGTCAGAGTACAGCAAATCATAACAACTTGCCTGAAAAGGTTGGTCTTTTTCCTAGGCCAAAAGAGCTGCAGGATCAAATCACAGTTAATGAATGAGCTGATATGTAATTTTATGTAAATATACTGTATGCTACAGAAAGGCATGTCTTAAAATACTCACTTGTTACACAGCAAGTGCTTAGTGAATTAAACTGACCTAAGCCACAGAGAATAAGATCTTGTTTCTTAACCAGTATGATTTAAAGTATGCAACAATAACCATGTTTACCTGAAAAGCTAAGTGAACAAAGTATTATGGAATGTGTTATCTGTGTCTGTGCTATAGCTTACAACTAACTAGTACCCAAGCTGAACTAGTCCCTACACATCCCCAGCATACATCTTACAAATTCCTTCTCTCTGAACATAGTTGATCTAATTTTTAGATAAAGGACAAATATAATTTTGCTTGGGGTAAGTTATATAGTCATCTATATTCCAAAATGTGCATATTATATCCTGTCCATATGAACTGTAACTTGGAAATTCTCAAACCACTGACAGTGTTCTTTTATCAGCTTGATATCTCTGTCCATATTTTTGCATTCTGTATGTATATGCTCACTCTGTATGATAGGAAATCACTCTGTATGATAGGAAATTGTGATTTATTTTTTACTTATTTAATATGTTGTTCTTCCGTATTATGTTTAGTAATGACTCTGTTATTTAATTGTAACCTTATTATGTGAATGTGGAGCTTTTATCAATGGGCCTCCACTAAAAATGGGGTATTATCACAGTCAGCCGGTTAACAAATGTCAAATGCATAATAAATAAATAAAACTCATAGTTAAATAACCAAAATATATATTAAATATGTACCAAAAATTTAAATTAAGCAAGGATAACAGAACCCACCCTTTGGTGCCAGACCTGGTGATGATGTTTATCAGAGAGTTTCTGATGGATGAATGACGCACAGAGCCCACCCAGTCATAGGCTAAAAAAGTCTCCAGGTGGACTCCTCACCCACAAGGCAAAGAGTCAGGTGGATGAAAATGAAGCAGCAGGTAGATAGAGGACAGATTAAAACCGACTAAAGCCTATCAGTGGAAAAAAAATATTTGGGAGGGAATGTTACCTTACTACTGAGAAAAAAGTAGAGCTTTTGTGAAAGATTGAAAAGTATCAGATAAATGTATATGGTCTTACATCTTCACACAGCATTTGCTCAGGAAACAAACTTGTTTTGGGGTGGGGGGGTCTTACTTCTACAAGTGGTGAACCTTTGGACTTTTGTTCTAGTCACTGATTGCCTATAACAAGCACCATGTTGGAACTCAGTGATTCTTATAAGTGTATTTGGTAACAGAACATTTGGACCAAGAGTCAGTAATTAGCTTTGTAGTAATCATACCTGAGAATGTATGATCAGGACATTTAGGTCAAGATAGAGTCTAAGATGTCAATGGATCAGTAAGCCTTTGATGCTAATCTCTTTAGATATGGAGACAGCATTTGACAGAGTAGCCTGGCAGCATTTATGGATGATAATGGGTCAATATGGTGTCCCAAAGAGGTTTGTTGAACTGTTGAATGGGGCAGAAGCTCAAAACAGGATAGGTGGGAGGTTGTCCCAAAATGATTTATTTGGAAAGGGGTACTCGGCAGGGTTGTCCATTACCTCCCTTACTTTTTGCTTTAAACCTAGAACCATTGGCAGACAAGATCAGAGAATCAGAAATGTGGGGATGTGAGTGGGAGGTTTGTATAAGAAGGTTACACTTTTTTGCAGATGATATTATCATGTTTATAATGGAGCCTGACAAAGAAATCCCTGGAGAAATTAAATGGTTTAAACATTTTCAAAGACTATCTAGTTATAAGCCTAATGAGGAGGAAACCAAAGCAACACCGATCAATTACTACCAGACTTATGGTCTGGTGCAAGACTTTCCCTTCCTCTGGGGCCATGCTATAATGAAACACTGAGGATGAAGGTCGATGCAAGATGTGGAAAAAGCAATCACGTGTAATTGGGCAGACATTAAAAGGAGTATAATTAAGAAAGTTAAGGAATACCAATTGTTAACACTGGAGTTAGATTGCAAAATTCAAGTAGTAAAACTATTTTGGTCCCTCTGAAACCTTATATTACTCAATCCTTTTCTTTATAACCCAGAAGAATCAACATGGAAGGAAATGGTTAAAGTGTTGAAGAAATGTTTATGGTAGGGTAAAATCCCCAGAATAAGTTTTAAAATTCTAATACTCCCAATCTCCCTGGGGAGGGAGTGTTGGAATGTTACAGCTAAAGGGTCACTTTGAGGCAGCTGGTCGATTTGCTTCATATGACCACACACCTATAAAAGGACAATTAAGGAAAAGGTGGATATAGGGGAAGCAACTCAACATAAAGAAAAATCCTAAGTTCTACAAAGTTGACAGAATGGGCAGGGGTATTAACCCCAGTTCAGATGGGTCTTCATAACAAGATCTCAGTAGCAAGTTCAAACTGGTCTGAGTTAGGGATGGAGCCCTTTTACTGGGAGCAAATGATAACCAGAGAGGGTGTTATTTCTTGGGAGACAGCAAAAACAACTTTTAATCTGACCACTAGAGAACTTTTAACATACAGGAGTATCTATGAGGAGACCAGAGCTAGGCTTAGGGAAATAGAGGAGGGGGTTAAGCAATGTCCTAGAGCTAATCCACTTCCTAACTGAAGCCAGATTCTCACAAACAGTATTGAGTAAAATTGTAGCAGAGGATACAGAATCCTACATTCTAACTTCCAGGATTCTGTATCGAGGCTGAAGAAGAAATGGGAAGAAATGCTAGGCAAGATATGGATGTGGGCGCAATGGGAGAGTGTACGTGAAGCTCACAGAAGGGCACCACAGAGCAGGTGTTTTAGAATTTTTGGATGGAAGTGCCTCCATAATATTTTTATACTCTTGCAAGCCTTTCTAGGATGTTCTCAAACAGTCTAGTACATTATTGGAGATGTAATAAAGGGGTGAAAGGCACCTGGGAACATATTTTTGAGGATTATACTGGATTAAGTCCCATTAAAAGGGTGATACAGGATTTGATAGAAAAGATTTGGGGTAAAAGGGGTCTATATTACATTATCAAAGTTTCAAAACTTCGAATCTGATATGGTCGACACCATATAATTGAAGTCTTGAAACATCGAAAATGTAATAAAACACAACAACCTACAAAAACAAACCATTTAAATGCTTAAAGTAGGGGGGCAAGCCCCCTGCACCCCCACATCCCCGCTACTTAAATATACCAACTCCGAGATGGCACTACAGTGCAGAAAAGTGAAATCTTCCCTTTCTGCACTGTACGGAGATCTCCATTAAAAGATTTGAAGTTTCAAGACTATGATCATATGGTGTCGACCATATCAGATTCAAAGTTTTGAAACTTCGATCTTCTGATATAGACCCGGGTAAAGGGCAGCAAGTAAGTAAAGAAACTTTTTTATTAAGCTAGAAGGAACCCAGCAGAGACCACTGCCCTCATGTAGAGCTCCACAACCGTATACTCTTGACAGCCAAAAAGGCCACAAAATGAAACTGAAAATTAAATACTCCCCTGGGGATAGTAGAAGTGAGAGATATTCTATAGATCATTAAGGAACTAGAACTGATGATAATTAAAGTGGAAAAATCCAGAAAAAGGAAAGCTAAGTGGAGACTATGGGATATGAGCACTGATCTTGCTTAAATAAAGCCTTTCTAAACAGATGCTGTTCACATTATTCCACCCTTCTACTATAAGTTTATTTTCTTTTTTGCAATCCTATATCATTTGGTAAAACTGAGGATACATTTGATAAACTATCAATCCATTGCCAGGGCAATAATATTGCTGTTAGATTCTGAATTAATATCCTTTAATGTTGTGAACAAATAAAGTTTGTGCGTGATGTCAGCTGACCACCATTTGATGACAAGTTGGTCAGATGACTAGAACATCAGGCAGACACACCCAGGAAATTAAATTTTAGTGTGGGCTTCCTAGAAGTTGGAGCCAATCCTTTTGTGCAGGATGAGTGAAACTTCGACTTCCGTAATCGTATCGTAGTATGCTCAATATCCTCTGGCAAAGTTGGAGACATGGAGGCCGAACTGGCCTTGTAGTTGGAGACATGGAGGCCGAATGGGCCTTGTAGTTGGAGACATGGAGGCTGAATGCGCCTTGTTCAAGACCTCAGATTTTGAGACAGCAACAGCAAGAAGTATGGCCAAAGGTGGTCAGTGTTTGTCAAGGCTTGTTAAGGCAGTGAACTATGAACTTTTGGAAGCTGTTAATTTAAGAAGTTTTCTATTAAATACTGGTAGGGGGTAGCACGTTTGACACATGAGTAGCAACAAGTCAACAAGGCAGCAGTCATTGTAGTCAATAAAGTAAGGGAATAGGTGTAAGAAAGATTTGATGGGACTACAAAGAATGGATTTTGGAAGACCTCAAAGAGGATCTGGCAAATCATACTGTGACTCAGCAGGAGGAGAAGGATATGAAATATTCCGTAAGCTTTTCTCAGCATGGGTAAGGTCTATTTGACCTTAACTAGAAACATTGTTGATAGGTGGAAAGAACACTTTGAGGAACTTCTGAATATGGTGGAGATGCCCACCCCTGAGGAGTCAGTAGCAGAAAGAAGTGGTAAACGTGGATCCATTTTAGTATATGAGGTCACTGCATCAATTAAATGGTTCAGTATTGCAAGGTTGCAGCAGTGGGTGAGATCCATGCGGCTGAAGAAACTAGACATTGTTGGTATGTCATGATTAATACATCTTTTAGATGGCATCTGGAAGGGCGGGCAGTGAGTCTGGATTGAAATACTGTGGTAGTGGCCCCAAATTTCAAGAAAGGGGCACAGGAAAGTCTGTTCAAGTTATAGTGAGGACACTTCTCAGCTTCCCTGGAAAAGCATTTGCTGGAGTGCTTAATAGTCCCAACAATAAAACTCCTGAGACGCAAGATTCTGTCCTAACCATGGAAGACTGAATCAAGCCTTTGTTTTTTTTCACAATTACTGTAAAGATTTGAGAACTTTTCAGTAGTGTTTGCATGTGTTTTGTGGACATGGAGAAGGACCACAATTGCATAATCTGCAATATATTCTGTGCACTGAAACTCCAGTCTAGTGTCCTGAGGGCCACTGTTGCCTATCATTCAGTCCTGTATTTGAGGATTGAGAGTTAGACTAACATTCTTGGCATTGCACTGAGTATGTTTAAGGTGGATACTCGACTTGACCAAGGGTGTTTTTTGTCTCCGCTTCTGTTTGTGATTTTCATGGAGAGGGTAAAATGACACGGGCAAACACCTGACAGTATCCAAGTTAGGAACATGATGGCTACAGTCTTTGCTATTTGCAGATGATATTGTACTCTTTGCATTGAATAACCATGATGACCAGTGTGATGACCCTAGTCATGACCACTATAATGAGCAGTGTGATGACCCTAGTCATGACCACTATGATGACCAGTGTGATGACCCTAGTCATGACCACTATGATGAGCAGTGTGATGACCCTAGTCATGACCAGTGTGATGACCCTAGTCATGACCACTACGATGACCAGTGTTATGACCACTGTGCAATGGAGAAATCTGCTAAATCTGAATTAGCTGAGTTGAAAATTAGTAACGCCAAAACAGAAGTCACTGTTTTCTTGCAGAAAAGAGTGGATTGCTCACTATGTACCTCGGGAAGAGGAATTGAAGTGTTTTGGTGATAAGTTTACAATAGAGAGTAGAGGAGATCAGGACACTAACCAGTAGACTGGTGTAGTGACAGTTATACTGAATGCACTGTACCAGACTGTGGAGCTGAATTGAGAGCAAGTTCATAGTCAAAGCTCTTTATTTATTGGTCAGTCGATATCTCCCTCTTCACCATTGGTCATGAGTTTTGACCAACTTTATCCCTCCCTCCCTTCCTTCTATCCTTCTTTCTGCTGTAAAGAACCCTTTGTGACCTCTTGCCCCCTTTGCCAGCTCCCTTTCAGCGTGTGCCTTGGTTGTCATCTCCTTTGGTTTCATCCCCTCTCATCCCTGTACTGCTCTTCTGTCACCGGCCTTCCCCTCATTTCTATGTCTTGTGTGCCCTTTCTTTTGTAAGAATCATCAGCCATACGTTCCTGTGTTACCACTTTGGCCCTCTCCTCTTATTGCCTCATTGTCTCATCCTCAGACCTTTCCCCACAGCCCTGAGTACTACATACCTAACTCATTTCCACACTTTGTATCCTTTACAGCATAATTTTTCCCTGGTCCACAGCTCATCCTTCATCTTCTCTCCCAGCTTATCTTAATTCAGTTCCCAAAAATGCTACACAATTGTCTTTGTCCTTATATTCTCACTGATCTCCCAACTGTAAGTCATACAACGGCTTCCTCATTATTTGTTATGGTAACTTTTCCTGGAAAATACCTCTCAGCTGTTCCTGATTTTTCATAAGGTCATTGATTTTGCCTCATATTTTTACCCTGTCTCTTGTATTTTTTTTTCTGGTAAATCATTAAGGCTTTCACTTAGCCAGTAATGCCAAGCAATACATGTTCATGCTTTGTACAGAAAATTCATGCTGATCCAAACCTGACATTGCATTAACTTTTCAAATGATATAATATTTAAAAATTGTCACTGAACTTGTGCCTTTCTCAACCCTCATTATTTTTCACTTTGTCCCTGATTCATGAGCAAACAACTTGAGAGCTATTAACCTTGCCTTTTCACTTCCACCCCCAAATCTAAGTCATTGCCTCAGAGGACACCTTCCCACTGCACTCATGAACAAGCACAGGACTACCTCTTCTGCTCTGAATGAAAACTCTTCACAATCTGTGTCACCATCTCAGTTTTGCACTATTTGCCTGCTTAGGTTTGATGGATACCTGTACATACTGTACAGTCATGCTAGAATTAAGAAATATTTCTTCAAAAATTCCAAAACTCTTTCTGTGACTCTGGAAGATGCTGAACTCAGTTAAGGCATGTATGGTTCAAATCCCGTACCATGAGCAAGAGGGAGCTGTCCCCTCCCACTTTACCCGGGGCTGGTAGATTTTGTTTAGTTGATTTTTTTTTTTTTTTAACTGATGAAATTCAACAAAAATAATCCTCCATGAAGCAACACTCAAGAAATGTATCATTCCTATTTAAGGAGTTTTTTTGGATAAAAAAAAAAAAAAAGGAAATAATAAGCATAAATTATGAAACTGTTCCTATTCAGTATTTCTTTTCCTATGCATTTTCTGCTTTTCTGAGTTGAATGTTCAATGTCAATTTTGTTATAAAAGAGTATTTATTTTGAAAGTCTACTTTTTCTAATATTAGCTGTTTTCTGAGTGCATCACTGAGCTGACCTATTCACGACCAAATCTTATATATCTTACAGACAGCAGATGACTGTCTCTCTGTGACCTCATTCAGTGTGATGTCATAAATGATTGTCTTTTTTTTATTTATGATCTCAAAGACATTAAGCTGTCCACACTCAAGGAATAATCCATCAGTTCAGAATTAAATATCAAAGGAAACAGGGCAGAGACAGTTATTTTACACAAGACACCAAGAAGTTTAAGAATAAACCACTATAATAACCAGGAAATAAAAGTTAGAAACAAAAATGGTAAATAAAGCTTCTTATTGTTAACTTCTTACAGCATAACTGCCCTTTAAACAGATGATGATGCCAAAAAAGAAACTTTTTAAAAAGTTTTAAGCATATTATTTCATTTGCATTCTATTGATATGAGATATATATATATATATATATATATATATATATATATATTTTTTTTTTTAATGGGGCCATAGTCTTATGTCTTATATTAATCAATGGGGGTGGAAACCAAGTCAGCTGATCAAAAATCAGCTGTTCGAAAAGTACCAGCATTTTAAGTTAGAGATTGCGGTACCAGCATTTTAAGTCTGTGTGTGTGTGTGTGTGTCTGTGTGTGTGTGTGTGTGTGTGTGTGTGTGTGTGTGTGTGTGTGTGTGCGTGTGTGTGTGTGTGTGTGTGTGTGTGTGTGTGTGTGTGTGTGTGTGTGTGTGTGTGTGTGTGTGTGTGTGTGTGTGTGTCTGTGTGTGTGTGTGTGTGTGTGTGTGTGTGTGTGTGTGTGTGTGTGTGTGTGTGTGTGTGTGCGTGTGTGTGCGTGTGTGTGTGTGTGTGTCTGTGTGTGTGTGTGTGTGTGTGTGTGTGTGTGTGTGTGTGTGTGTCTGTGTGTGTGTGTGTGTGTGTGTGTGTGCGTGTGTGTGTGTGTGCGTGTGCGTGTGTGTCTGTGCGTGTGTGTGTGTGTGTGCGTGTGTGTGTGTGTGTGTGTGTGTGTGTGTGTGTGTGTGTGTGTGTGTGTGTGTGTGTGTGTGTGTGTGCGTGTGTGTGTGTGTGTGTGCGTGTGTGTGTGTGTGTGTGTGTGTGTGTGTGTGTGTGTGTGTGTGCGTGTGTGTGTGTGTGTGTGTGTGTGTGTGTGTGTGTGTGTGTGTGTGTGTGTGTGTGTGTGTGTGTGTGTGTGTGTGTGTGTGTGTGTGTGTGTGTGCGTGTGTGCGTGTGTGTGTGTGTGTGTGTGTGTGTGTGTGTGTGTGTGTGCGTGTGTCGGTATCATGCCCAACATTGGCTCTCTGCCTTATGCTTGCATACCTGATGCCTTCCATTTGAGGTTCTAACTCCCTTATGACCCTGAGTATAATAAAGATGATATAAAAAAATGAACAAATGTCCACTCACAGAAAGTGTTCCTCTAGAGTTCATTTCTGGATTGAAGTCATAATATTGTTTTTAACATGACTGTCCATTGCTACCAAAACAATTGCAATGGAAGAATCTATCAACAATAATAAAATAATTTAGGAAATACAATATGTACCTTTTTACAAGAAAATCCTCCATTAAAGAATAATATGAATGAGAAACACAGCAGTGATGGGCATTACCAGATTAAGTCAATCTAGAGATGTCCATTTGTTAACGTTCTCTGGACATGTCACCAGCTGTTTACAGAAACCCAAACTCCAACAGAAAAAAAGCTTAAAGGAAGTCGTATATAATCCCAGTTATAATCTCATCTAAAATCTTTACTCATTTCACTTTTCTTCGGGATGCTAAGAAGAGTTTGCATGCATACATCTGCATTTGTCCAAACTTTCACAGAATGTCCAGATTTTTGTGTTATATTTTTAGTCTATTTTCCAGAAAGTGCATGCTAACACAAGTATTGCTACCCCAGAAACTTTTTAAGATTATAACAGCAATATGTAAAATATCACCCTGACTTTGGGCATGACCGAAGTCAACTACAGCATACCTCTCAACCTCTTATTGCAAGAAATCTGGAGAAAGACTAAAATAATGGGGGGGGGGACAAGATCCCAAAAACAGGGACAGATTTTAAATATTGCGCTTTTGAATTTTGCATACATTTTCTGAAGAATATGAAGGCTGAAACTCAAATGTATGTCATTATTTAGTGACATACATTTGAGTTTCAGCCTTCATGTCTTTCAGAAAATGTATCCTAAAACAAATTCAAATCTATGTCATTATTTAGTGACTTCAGTATTCACTGATTTCACACAAAACCACAAATTTTATGAGGAAAAGATCAAAAATATGAAGCAAAAATCTGGACAGTTAAGATGCATATGCTGTACAGATAGGTAGGACAAACCTCATCCCTGTAGGTGAATATTTCTTGCAAAGTCTGACCTGAATCCCTTTTTACCTACCCTAGAAAGTAATGACTAAAGCCTAATACAAGTGTCATACAGATAATCTAATACTAACAAACTCGAACAACAAAATGCTGATGTAAACAGATCAAAACTAGAACACCTAAAAGCAGCAGAAAAAACAACAGTGAGACAGTGAGATGTACAGACATGTTAATGATATTACATTTCTTTGTACGTGCCTTTACATCTAAAACTGTACTTCTCAGGCTGTCATTTGTTGTTGTTTTAAAGTAGTGTTCTTATAAAATGATTTACTTTATGAATTAAAACTGCACTTCTGTTGTAAAGTATATGAACTTCAAATAAATGTTGAAGCTGCATCATAAACTATGACTAAATCTTGTATAAACCAGCATTATGATGTATATCTCCTTCCACATCAGACACATGCCTCACAAAATGTTGCCTGAACTCTGGACAAAAATGTTCTGACATCACAGCACAAGTATCTAGTCAGTCTACAGGATCCCACATTGTAAGACACGGGACATGTCCACTATAGACATATAGATCAATATGCATTACATTATAAGGGCGTACTACTATAACTACTCTGACAGTACTTTAAATAATGAATATGAAATCACATTTCTTGCCTTGATAAATTTGTTCATTTCTGAATGTGCCTGCAAAATGGATGATCAAACACTGGAGATCTACCATTTGATGAAAACTTTCCCATTGAATGCAAATTCCCTGAATGCAGTTACACAAACAGAACCAGCCCAAGTATTTTACAGCTATTTTTTGTAATGTGGGATTATAGTGCAGACTAGTACTTTCTTCTTCCTTGCAGGATGTTTTGTTTTCCTGCAGTTGTGCAGCTCTGGAGTAAGTAAATTTAGCCAAGACTTTGACGGAGCAAAGCACATGCATGTCAGGTGTTTGGGGGGCTCACCTCCTCCACCCTGTAAAAAATATTTTTTCTATACTGTCACCTGCAGATTCAGACAGTGCATTTTTCGATGAGCTTGAATAATTTGGTCTACTGTTGCTGGGTCGTAAGTCAACGTCTAGTAGGTGACAGGTGCAAAAATAACAGGAGGCACAAGATGGTAATCTAAACATTTGCTATATTAATGCATTTAAATCAAATGCACGTCGTTATCTGTAGTGTTTGGGTAGCTCCACCGAAGCAGTAGTTCTCTTTTCCAAGTAGTAAAATGAATTTTGTCAATCAGTCTCAGTCCTGCAATGTAACAATTCAGTATAAAATAAATGCATACTGGATGCATTGCAACATACAAGCATCTTGCCACAACATGCTGAAAGCTAGTGTTTAATACAGGGAAAAGTGAACTACTAGGAGAAATACACTGTAGCTGTAAAGCAAAAACAAGTCTCACCTACATGCCCAAGATACTTGAAAAGTCATGCAGACAGTAGCACCCCTTTTAGAAAAGTGAAAACATAAGAACATGGTTCTCACACTACAATGAAGGTACAGTAGCTGGAAAGAATTAAAAAGACAACATACATGTAGGTCACTTGCACCTGTGATAAACTTGCAATACTAAAACTTAATTAAAAAGACAACATACATGTACGTCACTTGCACCTGTGATAAACTTGCAATACTATAACTTAATTAAAAAGACAACATACATGTACGTCACTTGCACCTGTGATAAACTTTCAGTACTATAACCTAATTAAAAAGACAACATACATATAGGTCAATTGCACCTGTGATAAACTTTCAGTACTATAACTTAATTAAAAAGACAACATACATATAGGTCACTTGCACCTGTGATAAACTTTCAGTACTATAACTTAATTAAAAAGACAACATACATGTAGGTCACTTGCACCTGTGATAAACTTGCAATACTATAACTTAATAAAAAGACAACATACATGTAGGTCACTTGCACCTGTGATAAACTTGCAATACTATAACTTAATTAAAAAGACAACATACATGTACGTCACTTGCATCTGTGATAAACTTTCAGTACTATAACCTAATTAAAAAGACAACATACATATAGGTCACTTGCACCTGTGATAAACTTTCAGTACTATAACTTAATTAAAAGACAACATACATATACGTCACTTGCACCTGTGATAAACTTTCAGTACTATAACTTAATTAAAAAGACAACAAACATATAGGTCACTTGCACCTGTGATAAACTTGCAATACTATAACTTAATTAAAAAGACAACATACATGTACGTCACTTGCACCTGTGATAAACTTTCAGTACTATAACTTAATAAAAAGACAACATACATGTAGGTCACTTGCACCTGTGATAAACTTGCAATACTATAACTTAATTAAAAAGACAACATACATGTACGTCACTTGCACCTGTGATAAACTTTCAGTACTATAACTTAATTAAAAAGACAACATACATGTAGGTCACTTGCACCTGTGATAAACTTTCAGTACTATAACTTAATTAAAAAGACAACATACATGTAGGTCACTTGCACCTGTGATAAACTTGCAATACTATAACTTAATAAAAAGACAACATACATGTAGGTCACTTGCACCTGTGATAAACTTTCAATACTATAACTTAATTAAAAAGACAACATACATGTACGTCACTTGCACCTGTGATAAACTTTCAGTACTATAACCTAATTAAAAAGACAACATACATATAGGTCACTTGCACCTGTGATAAACTTTCAGTACTATAACTTAATTAAAAAGACAACATACATGTACGTCACTTGCACCTGTGATAAACTTTCAGTACTATAACTTAATTAAAAAGACAACAAACATATAGGTCACTTGCACCTGTGATAAACTTGCAATACTATAACTTAATTAAAAAGACAACATACATGTACGTCACTTGCACCTATGATAAACTTTCAGTACTATAACTTAATTAAAAAGACAACATACATGTAGGTCACTTGCACCTGTGATAAACTTGCAATACTATAACTTAATTAAAAAGACAACATACATGTACGTCACTTGCACCTGTGATAAACTTTCAGTACTATAACTTAATTAAAAAGACAACATACATGTAGGTCACTTGCACCTGTGATAAACTTGCAATACTATAACTTAATTAAAAAGACAACATACATGTAGGTCACTTGCACCTGTGATAAACTTTCAATACTATAACTTAATTAAAAAGACAACATACATATAGGTCACTTGCACCTGTGATAAACTTTCAATACTATAACTTAATTAAAAAGACAACATACATATAGGTCACTTGCACCTGTGATAAACTTTCAATACTATAACTTAATTAAAAAGACAACATACATGTACGTCACTTGCACCTGTGATAAACTTGCAATACTATAACTTAATAAAAAGACAACATACATGTAGGTCACTTGCACCTGTGATAAACTTGCAATACTATAACTTAATTAAAAAGACAACATACATGTACGTCACTTGCACCTGTGATAAACTTTCAGTACTACAACCTAATTAAAAAGACAACATACATGTAGGTCACTTGCACTGTGATAAACTTTCAATATATAACTTAATTAAAAAGACAACATACATATAGGTCACTTGCACCTGTGATAAACTTTCAGTACTATAACTTAATTAAAAAGACAACAAACATATAGGTCACTTGCACCTGTGATAAACTTGCAATACTATAACTTAATTAAAAAGACAACATACATGTACGTCACTTGCACCTGTGATAAACTTTCAGTACTATAACTTAATTAAAAAGACAACATACATGTAGGTCACTTGCACCTGTGATAAACTTGCAATACTATAACTTAATTAAAAAGACAACATACATGTACGTCACTTGCACCTGTGATAAACTTTCAGTACTATAACTTAATTAAAAAGACAACATACATGTAGGTCACTTGTACCTGTGATAAACTTGCAATACTATAACTTAATTAAAAATACAACATACATGTAGGTCACTTGCACCTGTGATAAACTTGCAATACTATAACTTAATTAAAAAGACAACATACATATAGGTCACTTGCACCTGTGATAAACTTTCAATACTATAACTTAATTAAAAAGACAACATACATATAGGTCACTTGCACCTGTGATAAACTTTCAATACTATAACTTAATTAAAAAGACAACATACATGTACGTCACTTGCACCTGTGATAAACTTTCAGTACTATAACTTAATTAAAAAGACAACATACATGTAGGTCACTTGCACCTGTGATAAACTTTCAATATATAACTTAATTAAAAAGACAACATACATGTACGTCACTTGCACCTGTGATAAACTTTCAGTATTAAAACTTAATTAAAAAGACAACATACATGTACGTCACTTGCACCTGTGATAAACTTTCAGTATTAAAACTTAATTAAAAAGACAACATACATGTACGTCACTTGCACCTGTGATAAACTTTCAATACTATAACTTAATAAAAAGACAACATACATGTACGTCACTTGCACCTGTGATAAACTTTCAATACTATAACTTAATAAAAAGACAACATACATGTACGTCACTTGCACCTGTGATAAACTTTCAATACTATAACTTAATAAAAAGACAACATACATGTACGTCACTTGCACCTGTGATAAACTTTCAATACTATAACTTAATAAAAAGACAACATACATGTACGTCACTTGCACCTGTGATAAACTTTCAATTTGTTTGTGTCTTTCGGCTTTTCCCGGTTAGGGGTCGCCACAGCGGAACTCCGGTCCGCTAATTATTGGTAGTGGATTTTTACATACTGGGTTACCAGCCCTGATGCACAACCTTCAACGAAGGCACACCCCATTCACGTATGCCCCCACACAGAAGACGCTCTAGCTGAGAATCGAACGGGACAACGTCTTGCTATGAGGTGACAAAGCTACCGCAGCACCACCACCTTTCAATACTATAACTTAATTAAAAAGACAACATACATATATGTCACTTGCACCTGTGACAAACTTTCAGTACTATAACCTAATTAAAAAGACAACATACATATAGGTCACTTGCACCTGTGATAAACTTTCAGTATTAAAACTTAATTAAAAAGACAACATACATATAGGTCACTTGCACCTGTGATAAACTTTCAGTACTATAACTTAATTAAAAAGGCAACATACATATAAGTCACTTGCACCTGTGATAAACTTTCAATACTATAACTTAATTAAAAAGGCAACATACATATAAGTCACTTGCACCTGTGATAAACTTTCAGTACTATAACTTAATTAAAAAGACAACAAACATATAGGTCACTTGCACCTGTGATAAACTTTCAGTACTATAACTTAATAAAAAGACAACATACATGTAGGTCACTTGCACTGTGATAAACTTTCAATATATAACTTAATTAAAAAGACAACATACATATAGGTCACTTGCACCTGTGATAAACTTTCAGTACTATAACTTAATTAAAAAGACAACATACATATAGGTCACTTGCACCTGTGATAAACTTTCAGTACTATAACTTAATTAAAAAGACAACATACATGTAGGTCACTTGCACCTGTGATAAACTTGCAATACTATAACTTAGTTAAAAAGACAACATACATGTAGGTCACTTGCACCTGTGATAAACTTGCAATACTATAACTTAATTAAAAAGACAACATAAATATAGGTCACTTGCACCTGTGATAAACTTTCAGTACTATAACTTAATTAAAAAGACAACATACATGTAGGTCACTTGCACCTGTGATAAACTTGCAATACTATAACTTAATTAAAAAGACAACATACATGTAGGTCACTTGCACCTGTGATAAACTTTCAATACTATAACTTAATTAAAAAGACAACATACATATAGGTCACTCGCACCTGTGATAAACTTTCAACACTATAACTTAATTAAAAAGACAACATACATATAGGTCACGTGCACCTGTGATAAACTTTCAACACTATAACTTAATTAAAAAGACAACATACATATAGGTCACTTGCACCTGTGATAAACTTTCAGTACTCTAACTTAATTAAAAAGACAACATACATATAGGTCACTCGCACCTGTGATAAACTTTCAGTACTCTAACTTAATTAAAAAGACAACATACATATAGGTCACTCGCACCTGTGATAAACTTTCAGTACTCTAACTTAATTAAAAAGACAACATACATGTAGGTCACTTGCACTGTGATAAACTTTCAATATATAACTTAATTAAAAAGACAACATACATATAGGTCACTTGCACCTGTGATAAACTTTCAGTACTATAACTTAATTAAAAAGACAACATACATATAGGTCACTTGCACCTGTGATAAACTTTCAGTACTCTAACTTAATTAAAAAGACAACATACATGTAGGTCACTTGCACCTGTGATAAACTTGCAATACTATAACTTAATTAAAAAGACAACATACATGTAGGTCACTTGCACCTGTGATAAACTTGCAATACTATAACTTAATTAAAAAGACAACATACATATAGGTCACTTGCACCTTTGATAAACTTTCAGTACTATAACTTAATTAAAAAGACAACATACATATAGGTCACTTGCACCTGTGATAAACTTTCAATACTATAACTTTTTGACTGGGAAACAAAATGCACAGGTTTTGGGTATGAAATATTACTAGATTAAACAGCTCTTCCGGATTTCAGGCTCTAATGCTGATGTTCAGTCATCAAATATGACATATTTGTATGTGGTTCCTATAGCAAAAAAGCAGTTGGTTTCCACTTAGAAGGGAGGGACAGCAGTGGAGAGATGTTATAGCAGCAACGTCTGACAAGGCACCCTATCCATTATCACACCTGTGGAATTGGTATGGCTGGATCATGATAAGTTTACTTTAGATCCATGAGATTTTTATTCATTATAACTAAAATCCCTTCGAAGTTTATATTTGACTGCAATCTGTGCCATCTGTCTAGAGGATTGTATCTGAATCCCTTCTATATATATCATATTTAAAGATCTCAGTGGACTACAAACCACTGTAAACTTCAGATTGTGTGCAAGGATCTTATGACATTAAAGGAATGTATTAAAGATTTACTGCTTTCAATTACAAATGCAGACAGAAGAAGAAAACTTCAGATATAAAAACTACAATATTTTGGTATGCATGCATCCAGACTACATAAATGTCATACATACTTTGAAATATCAGTGCTGCTTTAAGTAACTTATTGTGTTATTTTCATATCTGTAGAATGATGTCTAACCAGGACTTCAGCAAAACAAGATACTACCTTTTTGTGATTATGTAAAATGTAATGCAAAAGACAGAAAATCTGATACTGCATCAAACAAATAAATTAAGATTTGTGTGACAACTGAATTTATATACTTGGTTCTCCACATACCAACATCCACACATACTTACACACAGACATGCATCTATAGCTAGCTGTCTCTCACTCTCTCTCTCCCTATATATATATATATATATATATATATATATATATAGAGAGAGAGAGAGATATTACTCATTCATTTTTTAGACTACATGTACCACTGTTACTTAGGCCTTTCCAAATCTCTCACAACAGGCTGTAAATTAATTAGTTTAATTATAACTTGCATGTAAAACTGCATGATGCCCAGGAAGTGCTAAGTCTGGAAAAAGAATGCATAGATCTCAAAATAAAGCATTATGTAATTAGCATGCAAACTTCAAAATATCTGCCACTTTACTTTCTTTCTTTGTTGGTATGTAATCAGCAAACACCTCTACACTCTCATTGCTTTCACAAAATGGAAAAGAAAACAATATTCTAGATTATTCTA
The DNA here is from genome assembly GCF_019279795.1 of Protopterus annectens. Classification (NCBI taxonomy): domain Eukaryota; kingdom Metazoa; phylum Chordata; order Ceratodontiformes; family Protopteridae; genus Protopterus; species Protopterus annectens. The sequence continues at coordinate 40,147,841 of NC_056746.1, read as the reverse complement.
TGTACAAAGTCAACCAGGCAGAAAACATATACCTAAACTCCAATGTCCTCTATGAAATAGAAGCAGATACCCCCTTTCACAAGGTAGGTCACAATATAATATTTATAAAACCCAGTAAGCACCCCCCCCCAAAGGATACACACACACTGTATCTGGTATATGGATTCCATGACATTCCTTGCCAAATCTATAACAATCTTGCTCTAGTCTACTTGGCCATACAGAACAGACATCCTCTCCAAATGATTTTCTGAGTAATCCGGGCCATGGGCTGTATGCCAAAGCCTTGACCAAGAAGAAGCTTAGCCAATAGTATGATGTCTGGAATGAGTGACGGCTATCTGAAACAAGGAAGGAAGAAAGGGGTCAATCATTTGGAGAAAAAAAGAGCAGCTGGCCAATTAAAACTGCCCAACAGAAATTAAGGACATGTGAAACAATAGCCAAAAGTGAGGTAGCCTGCCTCAATAAATAACCAAATGTTCTAGTGTTTGGCATAGATGGGATATGAGATCTGCAAGGAAAGCAAATGTGCACATTTTGTTTATAGCTGTTTGTATGTTTTGTGTGTGTTTAGGTGTGTGTCCTGCAGTGATAAGTTATTTAGGCAGAGTACATATTCAGATTTTTGATAAGGAAGTTTCTTGCCAAGGTATGGTGTGTACATGGAATAATGAGGTGTGAGGTTTTATAGCAGTTTTAGTTAGTTATTAATAATATTGTCAATGTGCTATGTCAGGCAGAATGTGGAGTCTAAAGTTATACCAAGATACATTCGTTCAGTCATAAACTATAGTATGTAGGGGGTTCGGCAGCTTTTATGGTATCCCAAAGATCATAACATTGAATTTGAGTTGAGTGATTGACAGTCTATTGCTATGTGTCTAGTGGCATAGCTTAGTGAAATATAAAAGTGCATGCGACAGTGGTACATGTACAATAAGGCAGTTGAGGTGCATGCAAGATAACTATATCACTATGTACCCTGGAGCTATTTGTTGAATCTCATGGTGCCTTGTTTGGTTATAACTGCATCAATCATCCGCTTAATCTTTAGCACTTATTTAGGATCCAGTTATTCAAGCTAATCAAACTAGCCCAGTACCCACTGTTAAAAAATAAATGACACATGAGTACCAAAGTATGACCTTAAAGAAAGTTTTGATGACTAATTAACTCTCACAGGACCTCATTTTAAAACAGATGGGGGAAACGTTTTCTCCAAACTGAGATCAGCTACCTGAAATTAAATACCGCCAGGTATCAGGATTTAAAATGCTCTAGAGTACTTTTAAACCAAATTTAACAGCACCTCAGAAAAGGAATTGACCATACATGTTTCAAAGTTAATATCTAAACATCACAACTCATACTATTTGCCAGAAACATAGGATTACGACCGTACCTATGCTACAGATCATTTCAAAAATTGAACCAAGCAAAATAACTGAAAATAATCATATGCCATTCACAAATTTATCTAATTGTTTCAAGTAATGGTTTTTGTCTGTCAAAAAAGTAAGGGTCCTCATAGCTCTGTCTGCAGACAAAATTCATGTTCATGTAAATATGTAACTATTGTAGCTATATGTACAACATGGTTAGCATTATCAGGGAACATGCCTGCTATTAAATTATAGGATTTATATGGTCAGACTGCATGTGCTCTCTAATACGTATTTCAACATTAGCCATGCATGCTTCTGACCTCTATATTTTGTATCTTTTGTATTTCTACAACGCCCAGGTCATGGCTGAAAAGGATCTGTCCACCTACCTGGTTAATAAACCAAAATAAAACAGTAGCCATCTGTTAATATAATCTGTTTCAAGATAAAAAAAGCAATCTTTTGATTTCATAGCACCATTTTAAGATGCCAGCTAGAGAGAAAGTAAAACGAATGGCAAAACCTTTCAGGAGGGAGACAACGTTTCATACAAAATGCATTCAGTAATAAATAGTGTAGTAGAAAATACAATAAACTAAGTTAAATAATATGATCCTTTAAAGCTTTGTAGATTGGGCCATCTGCTCTTTGAAAAATGCCTTATGAGGCTTTCCATACTTTGAACAGCTGCATGACTTCCAAGTGCTCAAAAATGCAGACGATCACAATACGCATTGATCAGTGGGATGTCAGTGTGATCAAGGTTTGCCTTTGCTGTGTACTGCAACAGCCTCGGAATTAATTATATTAGGTCTTGGAACCGGTGGCTTCAAGGTGTGAAAGGCCCCTTTCCCCAGGTAAAAACATATTTTAGTTCAGCAGGTCTACATCTTTTCTTGGAAGTGGTTTCCTTTTCGATGACATGTCTATTGACAGGCTGCCTTGAAACCTATTTGTTACTATCTGCAGTCACATGCAGTTGTAAAAATTAGAACATTCCACATATAGCAGGGAAATACTGTTTTTGAAATGAAATTCATACTGTGCTAATACATTTATGTTCTCTACATTGCAGGTCACATAACTGCAGAAATAAGCACTAATGTGACCCCCATGGAAAAAATATTGTAACTAAAATTGTGCTGTGATGAATACATAAACTGAGGGCTCTGCCTATCAAACATGATTCTGAAACAAAGCTGAAATGCTGCAAATGCTAGCCTCCAATTCAAATTATGTAGGACTGTGTTAGACACACACAGTGTATCAATGTACGTCCAGTCCAATCTGCATTACGGAAATTGTTCACAAGAATATATTAGCTGTACTACCATTCCTTTAGAGTCTATCTCCTGCTGTAGTTTACTCGTTTCTTGAATTTATTATCATTTCATTGAACTCATCTGTGATGTTGCAACAATATTCTGTGACCTCAGGTAGGAAGGAAAAAACAGCAATAACCAAACCATTCAGGAATAAAAATGTAAGCTTGCATTCAACATCTATTCAATAATTAATAATGTGGAGTACAACAAACACTGTATGGATGAACAATACATGTTGATACAGGACTGAACATTATTGCATGAGAATGTTTTTTTGAACTTGTCATCAACTTTTTAACTTGCAGTGTAAATTTTTAAGGTTGCTTTTATAGTTCTCTTAAAAATAAATATCTGATGTACAAAGCTTTGTAATTAAGAGTGCCAGCAAACATTTTAAAAGAGCCTAAGATGCTAAGACCAAAGTAAGCTTGGCTACGCAGAGACATTCTTCTTACTGTATTAAAGTAAGACCCCCATCCTGACAGGCCATTTCCTATTTCACATATGTCTGCAAAGCCGTACTTCACTAACACTTGATTTTACTCCCTCTTCTGTAAACTGACATTTTTTAAACAATTAATGTTATTTTAGGCTGCATTAAACAATACCCAGTAGGGTTAGAATATGTTGGTACTAACAAATGTTCACTGATAAACAGCACACCAGGATGACGGTTGTCTAGCATACAGGGATGAAGAGTGTCACAACAAATCTTGGCTTGAAGATTGTAGCAAAAAGTTAAACGTGACATAAGCAATCTCTGACATGCATGCCAGAGAGCAGTCCATGAGCTAACTTTTAATAACACTCTAGGTTTCTCTGGGAATTTGCTTTTCTTCACATAATTTCCAAAATTATGGCATTTCTGTAGTCCCATGCAGGACAAGTTTTCCCGCTGATTCCTTCTAAACAGAATGCCGGGCTATGATTACCCAGAACAGGATTAATGAATGATTGGCACATTTCTTTCTTACAAGGTACAACACATACATGGCTTTCAGATTTAGTTTGTAGTTGACGTAATAGGTGTAAGGGGCCCATTCATATATATTACTGAACAAGTGAGCCATTAGGAAACTTGTGATTTGTTGGAACACTATGCCCTATTTAACCACTACTGCATAAAATTTAAAGGTAGAATAATTAAGAATAAGCATGGCTATATAGCTTTATAAGCAATGCTTGAACTGTATTGTAAGGTGAAAAAAATGAAAAAACAGAAGCTGCACACAGGAGTAAATTTATTAAAAAAAAAGTTAATAGTTTCATTCCTAGACATTGAATATATACAGACCTTCTTCTGTAATTGTATCAGAATAAAAGTGCTGTCTATTATGTTAGACTGATACTCACTTGTACAATTTCTGTTTTCTTACCTTATTTATTTATTTACTGTTTTTAAGGCTTTATTGCTTTTAGTTCTGTATCATTAGGAGCATCTGGCTGTATTGTTTTTGATGTGCTGTTGAAGAAGAGGAAATAACATTTCTTTGTACTTAAGGTTCTATGGAAGGCTTTCTGTATAAGAGTATTTGAGTAACAAACACAAGACCCTACTGTGATCTGAGAGATCAAAATAGTCTGGCATACAGTAAACACTTCTCAGTCTAGTTGTAACACAGCCCTCATCCTTTAAGAGTATTTTGTCCTGTGTTGGTCCTGCATGGATTTTACAAGCAGAAAAGCACGGTGGGCCACGGTTTGTTTATACTGTCTGGACTTTCTCTTCCTCATACATTACGATTATCTATCTGTGCATCCTGCTTCAGCAACATGTATACATGTATGTAGCATATTCATAAATCAGCTCTACACATTATTTTTAATAAATAACATCACCAGGTGAACTGGATTAGAGCTTTACTCAAAGACGAACACTTCTTTTAACACAACATCTGAATTTGGGGCAGAAGAAAATACGTACACTGACCAAAATCAGATTTTGAAACATGCATTTGCAGTGTGGGATGTATATGGGAAAAACTTCAGCTAGACACAAACAATACTGATAACACAACTAGGATTTGTGACATTGGATAGTGATTTATTACCACTATTTTAATATTCCTCCTCGAGTTTGGAACTTGGAAGAAGTTTACCTTAGACTGAAGAATAATTTAATAATACCTTTTGGAAACAAGTGAAAAAAGTTTGATCTTAGAAGCAATTGGTCTTTTAGCATTATACCTGTTTCAAGGTAGACTTCATTTTATACTGCACTGCTAACAGTTGCTAACAGCACTGGGGGAGTGAACAGGGATTCAGTTATTGAATGGCAGTCACAGATCAAGTCACTTAACCAGACAGTGAACCCAGATCACCACTCAGATGGGATACTTTTTTTGAGTGGGTTTACCCAATTAACAAATGTATAAAATAAAAAATGAAATCCTTCTGTTTCTTAGCACATGACAAGAAGGATATATAATCATTTCTAGGCCTTAGCACTATCTTAAAAGATAAACCCGAACTTCTAAACCTAACCCTAAAAAAAGATATCTCCTAAATTCAAAACACCCTTCATCTTGACAATGCTATAGACTACTTCAGCTCTGTCTTCCCAGACACTCTAAACTCCCTAGCCCCTTTAAGAAACAAAAGGATAAAAACTAATACAGTTCCTTGGCTATCTAAAGATACAAAACAAATTATGCACCAAAGGGGCAAACTATGGAAGCTTTAACAAAACAATAAATTGCCCAATACCTTGCTCCAATACAAACAGCTCCATAACCTTGCTAAACAGCTAATCACCAAGAACAAAAAATCCTACTATATCAAGCTCCAGTCCAATAAAAATAAAAACCCCAAGCAATTTTGGAAATCAATCAATTCACTCCTCAATCCAGGCTCCAAGAATAATCCCTGACCTGAACCAAGTAAATCTGACCTTGAATTAGGCTCTGAATTTAACTTATTTTTCATAGAAACTATTTCTGACCTGACCCAGACTTTTCCCAACAATAACCCACCAGCCCCTCACTCTTCCCCATCGTACTCCCCTAATAACGCTCCCCTTATGTTCGAGCTCAAACCTGTCTCTTCTTCTTCTTCTTCTTTTGGCTTTTCCCGGTTAGGGGTTGCCACAGCAGATTACCTGTCCGCTCATGATTGGCAGTGGAGATTTATGTTGTTGAGTTGCCAGCCTGGCACCCAAACTTTGATGGAAGGCACACACAAGCACACACTCAAGCCTAGGGCCATTTTAGAGTGTCCAATCCACCTACAGCATGTCTTTGGGATGTGGGAGGAAACCAGAGCACCCAGAGGAAACCCACACGACCACAGGGAGGACATGCAGACTCCACACAGAAGGCACCCCAGCTGAGGATCAAACTGGAGAACTCAAACCTGTCTCTACTAACTTTATAAAAAGACTTCTGTCCAAACTTAAACCTTGCTCTAATGCTCCTAACAGCATTCCCTCCTCCTTCCTAAAATGTGCTGCTGAAGGTATAGCTCTCCCAATCAGCATCATGATTAACAGATCTATAAAGGAATCATATGTCCCCAAACTCTAGCGCTCAGCTTATATTCTTCCTCTTCATAAAGGAGGCAAAACACCACTATCTCAAACTTCTGGCCTATTTAGTGCTCTGCTCTCACCAATCTCCAAAATCCTAGAAAAGTGCATCCACCTGCAACTTATGCCTTTCCTGACCCAAAACAATCTTCTTACACCTACCCAACATGGCTTCCACCCAGGCCGTAGCACTATAATCGCTCTACTCTCTTTCCTAGAAACTGCCAATCAAGCCCAAGATTCAGGACAATCACCTTCTCTGTCATCTCTCAAATCTTCACCTCTCACCAAACACTTATCCTGGTTCTCCAGTTACCTATCAGACAGATCACAGGCAGTCACTTGGAAGAACTCCACCTCTTCCTTCTTACCTACCCCACCTGGTGTACCACAAGGGTCCATCCTTGGGCAGTTAAATGGAATAACTCCACCTCTTCCTTCTTACCAACCCCAATGGGTGTACCACAGGGGTCCATCCTTGAGCAGTTAAATGGAAGAACTCCACCTCTTCCTTCTTACCTACCCCAACGGGTGTAACACAGGGATCCATCCTTGGGCAGTTAAATGGAAGAACTCCACCTCTTCATTCTTACCTACCCCAACTGGTGTAACACAGGGGTCCATCCTTGGGCGGTTAAATGGAAGAACTCCACCTCTTCCTTCTTACCTACCCCATCTGGTGTACCACATGGATCCATCCTTGGGTAGTTAAATGGAAGAACTCCACCTCTTCCTTCTTACCTACCCCAACTGGTGTACCACAAGGGTCCATCCTTGAGTAGTTAAATAGAAGAACTCCACCTCTTCCTTCTTACCTACCCCAACTGGTGTACCACAGGGAGCCATCCTTGGGCAGTTAAATGGAATAATTACACCTCTTCCTACTTACCTCCCCCAACAGGTGTACCACAGGGATCCATCCTTGGGCAGTTAAATGGAAGAACTCCACCTCTTCATTCTTACCTACCCAACTGGTGTAACACAGGGGTCCATCCTTGGGCAGTTAAATGGAAGAACTCCAGCTCTTTCTTCTTACCTACCCCAACTGGTGTACCACAGGGATCCATCCTTGGGCAGTTAAGTGGAAGAACTCCTCCTCTTCCTTCTTACCTACCCTAACTAGTGTACCTCAGGGGTCCATCCTTAGGCAGTTAAATGGAAGAACTCAACCTCTTCCTTCTTACCTACCCCAATGGGCATACCACAGGGATCCATCCTTGGGCAGTTAAATGGAAGAGCTCCACCTCTTCCTTCTTACCTACCCCAACTAGTGTGCCACAGGGGTCCATCCTTGGGCAGTTAAATGGAAGAACTCCACCTCTTCCTTCTTACCTACCCCAACTGGTGTACCACAGGGATCCATCCTTGGGCCTATGTTTTTTAACATCTTCATCAATAACTTCCACACTGCTATTCCTGATGCTAAAATCATTCAATATGCAGACGATTCAACCTTAGTCTGCTCTGCCTCAAACCTCTCTGAACTGCTGACTAAAACCCAAACTACTTTTTCAACAACTGAAAACTAGATGCACCAAAACCACCTCTCTCTCAATGCAAATAAATCAAAAATTCTGCTATTCCCTCCCACAAAGACTTTCTCCTATGACAAAAATGCTTTCAAAGCCCTTCGTTAAACCAACTCACCTATAGAAGTGGTTATTTCTGCTAAACTACTTGGCATTACTATTAACGAACACCTCAAGTTTGATATCCATATTCAACAAAACATTAATAAAACCCACCAAAAGCTCGGCATGCTGTACAGGAACAATCTCTTTCTCTCCAACTCTACAAGGCATACTCTGGCCACTACTTATCTACCTCATTCCTTATTATATGGAGCCCCTTGACCACTACTTATCTACCTCCTTCCTTATTATATGGAGCCCCTTGACCACTACTTATTTACCTCCTTCCTTATTATATGGAGCCCCTTGACCACTACTTATCTACCTCCTTCCTTATTATATGGAGCCCCTTGACCACTACTTATCTACCTCATTCCTTATTATATGGAGCCCCTTGACCACTACTTATCTACTCCCTTCCTTATTATATGGAGCCCCTCTCCTAACCAACCTGTCCTCCTCCATCACCTCCAAACCAGAAAACTGCTACAATAAAATCTCTACATTTGACACCAAATCCAAAACTTCCACCCATCATTGCCTTACCCTACTATCCATGAATTGGCTTGAACTCCCAAACTACTTAGACCACATCCAACTCACCACTGCACACAGACTTGTATTTCACCCCAACAAAATGTCCATCTCTAACAAATATCCTTCCCCCTTACAACCCCAACAGAACTCTCAGATCTGAACATCAAAACGTAATTGCTATCCACAAACCTAAACATCCTGCTGGCCAACTTCTCCTCTCTGTCTCACTAGGCAAAAAATGGAATCCTCTTCCTTCCACTCTAAGAACCATACCAAACTCAGAAAACTTCAAAACCCAGCATTTCAAACACCTGTCCACTAAGTGGAAATGTCCCTGCCTTCACCCCACCTAATCATTCTAAGTGCATGCCCCTAGGGGGTTCTTTCTCAGGTTCCTAAGCTCTCTATAACTCCCATAGCTATTTTCCTATGAGTGTATCTAAGCTCTCTGCAACTCTTATAGCTACTTATCACATGACTCAGCTTTGTAAATATTGTAAATAGAATCTTACTTTAAATGTGTGCATGTAAAGGTATCCACATTCACTTAAATGTATGTATGTAAAATGTTTCCACACCTAATACATAACAGTGTTTGCTCAAATGAAATTGTATAACCCTTAAGAACACCCACAATGAATTATGCGTACTGTGCATGACACTGAATGTACTTATTTGTAACTGTTCTATATAATGTATCTTTTATACTTTTGCATCTTTTGTATCTAAATTGTATAATGTATCTTGGAGCTTTTCTCCCAAGGCCTCCACTGAAAATGGGTCATTTCGGCCCAGTGGACATCCCCGGTAATCAAACTGGAAATAAATAAATAAAAATAAATATACATATTAATTCCTAGGTCACATATCTATGACCAAGAGGAAATGACCAGTAGAATGCTATACTCAAGCATGAATTGATTGTAATCTTGAAGTCTGTATGCTTTAGGACAAAAGTGCTAATAAAGTCAGTTTTTGTTCTTTACGAGCAGTTTTTATTTTATTATTGTATGTTTATACAAACTATTTCCATGTCTGTTTTGTTTTTCTTTTTTTTTTACACCAGCTTAATATGTAACAGTCTAATGAGTCAGAGTCCTGTTTGTTCACTTTGAAAAGCTTAGCAGATGGACTCTCTATTTTCTATTAAAAATGAACAAAGAACTGCTCAAATTACAAGCAGAACAGGTTCCTACCAGCCACTGAATCAATTAATTGTTAACTCATAATTACAAGGCTTTTACTTCTCCTAAACTCTTTCCCAGTAATGACATGTATGTGTAAAGGTTATTAATGAAGTTAGTTTCAGTGGAAGATGCCTTTACCACTTTGGTAAAAGTTACTAAACTCAGATTAGTCATTGTTTTTAAAGCACCAAAAAACCCCTTCAGAACTTCAAATGTGTTTCTGAAGCTAGCCTAAGGCAGCTATTTTACCTACCTCTAATGTACAGGAAGACAGGGTCCCAAAACTGCTAGCATTATTAAAAAATAAACTTAAATTTAAATCTTTGTCATGTGACAATAAATACTTTAGAGAATGCATTAAGTGGCAGGCAGTTGCCAAGAGTCATTGTATAGTTCAATCCCCTATTTCAAGATTTTTCAAACTTTACTTAACAACACAGGATAATGGGCGTACCTTCGTTGAAGGTTGTGCGTCAGGCCTGGCAAGTCAGTACATAAAATTGACTGCCAATCATTAGCGGACCGGAGTTCCGCTGTGGTGACCCCTAACTGGGAAAAGCCAAAAGACACAAACAAACTTAACAACACAGAATAAGAAGTGCCTCACATTTCAATGAAAATGTAATAGGTTGTTGAACAAGTTAACTGAGAAATGAAGCTGTTGGGTATTAAAATTATTTTTTTCTTTTCAAGAAAATAAAAATAATTATGAATTGCTCTTGCATAGCATTCAAAGAATGGAACTGATTAATTTGTAAAGAAAAGAGATGAAGCACCAGTGGGATATGGCAGCTTATAAGAATAGTAGTGCCACCTTCATTAATATTCATAAGCCAATGGCCAATCAGCAGTTGTCTAGACTTAATATTAGTGAACAGCCAGTTAACAATATAGCACGACATTTTTAGAACATGTATTGGCATCACAAAGATCAGAAAGTCTAGCAAACAGATGACGACAAGTACTTTTAACCACCCTAAATCAGACCATGGCAAATCACAACTCAACTGTGGAAATCAAAAGGAAGGGGAGCTGATTGCCCTGCAAGTAAAAATATTTTATAACAGCATGGAGAACAGCAGAGGTGCATCCAATTACAGGGAGAAGCAAAGACGGAATTAGAAAATATTTTTAACCATTCTATTTTTCCTTTTGATAAAAGACAGCTAGAAGTATTACTGTTTTTTTTTTTCCTATAGCAGGAACTGTATTAGTGGAAATATTAATGAAACAAATTTGAATTACAAGTGTCATGCTAAGGAGGTAAATTACATTGTACCCAACTCCTTGCTGAGGAAGAGAAGTGTTTTGAATTCACAAATAATTAGGATTCTTTTTTTTTTTTCAATTTAGTTGCTGGGTTTAGAAAAGCATTAAAAATTTAAGAGAACTGAAGAAGATGGATTGTTACAAACTGATAAAGGGACAGGTAAAGAAGTTGATTATGAACACAGCATGATAATGTTAGCATGTGTTTACTTAAAAAGGGGTTAGTTTGTTTAATATTCATTGAACTTATAAGAAAATAGATTATACATTTTAAAGTTATTAACTGAGAATGTCATTATTTTAGATGAATGTAACTTTTTATAAGTTGCACATCTGAGAACTGACATTATTTTTGGAATTCCAAAAATACACAAGGACTTTTTACATTCCCCCTACAGGCCAATTATTTCAGTTAGTGGTTCAAAAACAAAACATTCACTGTTATTCTTTGAGAACAAAATTAATCATACAGTGACTGAAAAAAATCTAAGTTACAGAATTTTTGTCATTTTTTTGAAATTACCATCCAACTTAAAAGTATTGGATGCAGATATCAAATTAGCTAAGACTGGTAGCAAGTCTTATACATTACAAGAGCTGAGAGCTGAATTGTTTTAGATTATATTGTTCTAAGTGTACAGCCCTACAAGCCATGACATTTAGGATTTATGATCTTTGTTCTGGTCAATTTTGGATAGCAATTCTTCCATTTTTAAAGGTAAGTATTACAAACAATGTTCCGGTATTGATACGTGTCTCAGTATTGCATTGTTACTTATAAACATTTTATTGAGGACTTATTTATTGTATGGCCTAGAAGTAATGATCAGTCTGCTAAATTGAAAACTGGCATGAGTTCCACAACTGATTTCTTTGTTTTTATTGGGGGTGACTAGTTGTTACAGTGCAGTATCTGAATGTTTATGTATCTTTTTATTCATGGGTGTTTGAGTTGTAAATTCAGGATTTTTAGGAAATGTACCTACTTTAATATGTTTATACATTCTTCTATGTGTCACCCTGAATTTGTGGAAAAGAAGATGATGAAATGTCAATTCAACAGAGCTTCTCAACTTAGGTCTGATAACAAGGACTTTTAAGGTGAAATAAAGATTTGAAGAAGTATGTTTTTTGGAACATGTTACAGGTATGATTTTATGAATGGACTTGAAAAAGTTCTTGTCAAAAGGAAAGACAGTTATATATCTATTTTATATAAAATATCATAAGATTCTATTTGTTTTATGAAATCAGATTCCCTTAATTATGTTTGGCTATAGCTGTGCTTCCTTCTTTGAATAGTAATACCATTAAATAAATAATAGCTATTAATTGGAAAATAGCTTTGGAAAATGTAGATTTGACAAAGGTTATAAGTAATCACCCTATTTTTACTTCTAAAACAGAAAGTAACTTTAAACTATCATTGAGACTAGGAAGACTGTCATTAAAAGGTACCTGACTGTTACGCAGAAAGGCATCTATGCCTGAAGCAGTCGCCCATCATGCTGTTACATCACTAACCTCCCAAACGTATGTATGTCATCTATTACAAAACCATCGGATACACTCGATCATTTTATTTTTAAGTCTTTGAAGAGGTGTACTTGGAATCATGCTCATCCCATAATGCTTCTATGTGGATAAAAACACAAGGAAGCTTGCAGCAAGAATATATGAGCACAGTTTGGCCATCTAAAGTAACAACAATAATAACACTTTACTTGAGTATCGCATCGTTTCTCAGACTTTTTTAAAAATTTGTCTCTGATGTGTTTTACCCGGTTGCAATAGTCAAAACACAATGTGATTTTAACATTTTATTTAAAAAGGAGGAGCTTGAATTGCAATTAAGACTGTAGGCAGATAGATATCCTGGCCACAATAAAAATATTATCTGCCGTTCCTGTTTGAATTGTTTTGGCAATAATTTTAAATAAACTGCTCTTTTGGATGAAAACACTAATAAATCATTCTTTTTCTTCAACGGTTATTTTTTTATACTAATATATTTTTATGCTCTATATCACTTCATCGAGTACATAAATATCAAATGCTTACATCGTCAAATATTCATGTACATGAAGAAGTTATTGTGGGGGGGCTGTGTCCCCACACCCCCACTAAATATATTCCTACTCCAAGACCGCACTACTGTGAGGAAAGGGCAAAAATCCAGATCTTCATTGTAATGCAAAAAAAAATTCACAAATTCCAATTAAGTGAATATTCGATGATGTAGTTCGATATTCACATACTCGATGAAGTGATAGGGAATCTATTGTTTTTTTTTTTTTGTTTTTTTTTTTTATTTAACATTTGTTAACCGGGAAAGTCTGACTTGGAACAAAGCCAATTTTCAGTGGACGCCCAGGGAGAAATGCTCCAGATACATGTCTTTGAACTTTGAAACTTTGAAATTTTTATACTGCCTGTTTTGGTCTTTTTTATTATGGATGTTGCTTTCCCAGACCAGTTCATGACTGATGCTTTGCTTTATGGGTTTATTCATCTTTGGACAGAAGAGGAAGATTACATGTTCTACTAGCCCTCTCACTGGCCCAGCAACAGTGCTGTATTCCCAAACATCTTTTCACAATACATAGTGCCTAGTTTCAGTTTCCCAACAGTAATGCAATGAAGACCATTGGCCTTCTATATGGGTAGAAAAAGCGAACCAACGAGACCTAATGCATTATTCAATTCTGTCATGAATCCTGGGATCTCATTAATTTGCTAATAAGCAGCTCATGACTGAAGCACTGATATGTTTTCTGCCTTTACACATATCATAATGTTCAATTTGAACAGCTGTAATTATATAGCAAAAATTCTACTGTATAATCAACTTGTATGCATTACTTCTGCATGCTAGAATCTAGTATTTTTGTCTAGATATGTGCACTAGCCAACATGTTAGATAATAACATTTGCCACACTCTGCCTATATCTTTATGCTGTCAATGTCAGTTTATTATTATCAAATGAAGAAATCTCCAGCAGACAAAATCTGAGCCAGGTGTACAAACATTATTCATAAAAGAAATGACTGGCTTGGGAAACCAGAAAAGACTCTTTGTTCAAACAGTAGCAAAAATAAAATAAAGCAAACTGACCACGGCTGAATAAATTCCAAATTCAAAGTTCTGAAAAAATAGAGCTGCCTCTCCTCTAAAGGCACACTGGTGTGGCACTGGTGTGGCACTGGTGTGCCTTTAGAGGAGAGGCAGCTCTATTTTTTCAGAACTTTGAATTTGGAATTTATTCAGCCGTGGTCAGTTTGCTTTATTTTATTTTTGCTACTGCCTTGAGGTGTAAACCAAGCATTTATCCAGTCTTTGGACCTTTATTTCTTCTTTGTTCAAACAATTTAAGCAACAAGCTTTCACAAAAAATATTTCTCCAGGTCCCACGCTCTTATAAACTAAAATGTTTAAAAAGTTGAGGGAAAAGGGTAATTTTAAAATACTTTTTATTCTGGATTTGCAGTATTCATGTCATCTATTTACTGAGATTCTGTTGAACAAAAATGAGATCTCATATAATATTTAATGTCCACTTCAATGTGTGAATTTCAAAAGAAAACATGGATTCTAACTAAAATGAACCTATGTAATTTGCCGACAATGTTGAATTAGTGAATGAAAAAATCTGACAACACAAACATTGTAAAAGGAGTTTAGTTGTATATATTCAGAGAGCTGGACTCTTTCTTTGACTTAAATACAAGCATTTTTTTACCTGCAGAATAGATGCACATTCTGGAGTTAATATGCAGAACTATAAACACATAGCAGCCTATGAATCATAGAGGTGCAACACCCACAGAGTCTCCACATTCCTGAAATAATGATGGAGTGCTATTTCTTAAAAAGAAAACCCAGGGAGAATAAATAAGCCGCTGATCTGGTGTTCAGCATTATCTGATAATTGCTGCCACATAGATACACTGAGGCACTGCATTTTTTGAATAGCTAATCACCCCTGCAGCATTTCATTGTATTTTAGAAGGAGAGTATGTTTAGAGCTTGAACAACCAAAATTTAATATCAATACAATTTTCATAGTTAGAAAATATGGATAAGTTAAAATTTATTTTGCATGGTTAATGCCTGTTCTAATATAATCAGTCAGAATCAAATTCATGTTAATATTGCTAAGATTGTGAAAATGCTCTTCCTTCCCATCCAGTGTTTAGTTTTTGCTGATTATGTAAAGTCCTCAGGATTCTCCTTATAGAATTCTCACTAGTAAGTTCACCCATCCAATGTTTTTGAGTTTCATCTTGCTCTGACTCCATAAATAGGCCCTGGAATCCATAGAGTTCATTAGGCAAGCAAGGAATGGAAATAAATCGCCAGGTCATTCATCTACATTACACACATACACCTATCAATGATTTAGAGTTGCACCTCCATTTACCCAATGTCTTTAGAATGTGGGAGAAAACCCAAGTACCTCCAGAAAATCCATGCAAGTATGAGAAGGAATGCAAACTCCACACAGAAGGCACCCCAGAAAAGAACCAAACTGTGGAAGCTCCTGCTTCTTGTTGTACCAGTTTGCCACCTAAAATGTGCATTATTAGCTGAGCCCTGTGCATGCATTCCTACATGTCTGTAGCACACATGCCATCTCACACTCCTTTAACTTCAAACGTCTTTCTCCCCCTTCCCAGGAAAAACAGAATTCCTTTCTAACCCATGGACCTAGTTTGATGGGCTGCTGCGCCCACCTCCATTTTTTCTGATAATATTACTTTAGTTATTTAAATTTTTTAATTCTCCTTCAGACTTCAGATGAACTGATCTCTCTGGGGATACCAGCGTACTTCAAAAGGATGTAACCAAATGAAAAGTTAATCATGGAAAGTTGCACAATAAGAAAGACAAAAACGGAAAACAGAATAAAACATCATTGTTCTGAGAACTATAAACATGAACAAGCATAATTCCTAGTTCAGAGCAATCTATCAAAGATATTACTTAGTACAAG
Source organism: Protopterus annectens (assembly GCF_019279795.1). Lineage (NCBI taxonomy): Eukaryota > Metazoa > Chordata > Ceratodontiformes > Protopteridae > Protopterus > Protopterus annectens. The sequence continues at coordinate 40,131,986 of NC_056746.1, read as the reverse complement.
TCCTTGTACACTGATATTGTAAAAAGCTCAGAAAATACTATTAGAATGAGCAGTGATGATTCACTCTGGTGGCAAAACACACAACCATTTAACAAATGAAAACACACTATCAATATTAGATACAAAAAATCCCTGTTTAACCATAACGAAATATGTTGAAAATAATTTTTAAAGGGAAACAAATGAAAATGTTGATACTAAATGTAAGCAAATGAGTTTCATCCCATATCTTGTAAAACATATCTTCATAAACCTCGGCACAACTATTATATAATGCCCATGAAGTACTTCTGTTTAGTAAAGGGTACTTTTTTATGATTATACCCTTCTTGCAAAAGAGAAAAAATATATTTCATTTCAACAGTCTCAACACCATAGCTGACCTATACCAGTTGTATTAAACCAATAACACTTTCTATGAACCGAGAAAGCATGACTTCTGCACCCACAGTTTATCTTTTCTTATACACACTCATTGTTCTGATATCGAAAATAACCCGTTATGATATAAGGAAAACAAGAATCGCCATAGAGCATATCTGAAAAGGTATGCACACAGAATGATGACAATTAGAAAAATGCAGCAGGAAAATGCAGACACCAACATTTACAAAGCTAAACTATGGTATGCCCTTTAATAGTCTTTACAACAAACTATGTTCTGAAAATTTTTCTCACCTTATTGTTAACAGGATCCGACACCAAGATGAACACGATTAAAAGATCTACAACTTCTAAAAGTAAATTACATTTTCCAATACTGATACAGATTAATATTTTTCAAACAATATTTTGGCTATGCATTGTTAAAACTGTTGGTTCTGCTCCCATAAATGTTTTATTACTTTCATTTAAAAATACTTTTTCACAAGTAATAGTACATAGAGTATATTTCTAAATGTAATGCCTGAAATTGTAGCATGTGTCCTTAATTGCACAGGATTTGTTTTTTATTATAAGAGGCTTACAGCAAACTATGAAACACAAATGTATGTTTTGTCTTACCTTATCGGCCAGGATCATGGATGATCCCCCATGGATTCCTAGAATCGGGATAAAAGTCTGGGATGAAATAAAATCCAAAATCTGTGCAATAGCCTCCTGATCTGTATCATCACCAAAAATAACCCCATGGATTTTGGTGCCTGACATTAAGTCACATACATGGGTTATGATGCTTTTTGGGTCAGTTTCATTCACTAGTAAAGTCACAACATTGACATCAAGGGCTATATCCACAGCCACTTCCCGGCTCCAGAGTGACCGTATATCTTTTTCATTCACATAGTTTGCCTGCCCTAAAATGACTGCAATGTTCAGAACAGGGTAATTTCTTTCTGACGCATGAGTAACATCCAGCTGAGACAGAAGACAATGAATGAAGAGAAGACTCCATCCAAACTTCCCCATCTTTGCCAGCTCGGTGTCCTGCAGAAATAATCACATTATGTGAGAAGAACATACAGGGAGATATAACATCTGTAATGCTTTTGTTTGACACCTATTGGCATGTAGTAATAAAAACTTTAATGATAAAACACGCCTTCATATTTATCATCACAACTACAACCTCAAGTCCAAGTACAGATTTTCATTTAAAAACTTGAATATAAGAGCACCTTTGCAGACCATAGACTGATTTATCTGGCTAACGAAATGAATGCATGTATATACCTATGCATGGTATCTATGTATAGTGTTACTTATTTATTTGTGTTGTTAATAGGGACATTCTACTAAGCCTATGGCCCTTTTAAAGGAAAGACAGAGGTAGAGGCAACACTTAGAGCAGGCAGGGAAAATTTAGCAAATATGTCATTCTTTTTTAACAAGTGCCAAGAGTCTTTTTTTATCCAGCTGAACTACCACTGGATTCACAGTGCTGTCTACAACAGAGAATTTGTCTAAGTGATGGATGTGAGTACCGACCTTGTTGCCAAAAGCTAGGTACACTTTTCCCTTAAACCTCATTACAGTTGTCACATCTGCCTCATGTACTCCTGTCACTGCTTTCATACGTGCCTTTATTAAATGATCACGTAAGACAGAAGCACATGTGCATTCACAGAAAACAAAGAACAGATCTGAGTATATTACATGTTTTCATTCTTTATAACAACTGTCTTTCAGTCCAACCTTATAAAAATTGCTGAAATGCTGCCTCCCCCTAAACCTCACTCTTCCTCCTGAACATTATGCATGTTTTTAAGGATTCCATTAAATTCAATATATTTTGCTCCTTCTGTTTTCTAAAGACCCACCTGTCATTTCTTGTATCTTTTTTGCAATATTCAGTACATCAGATACAGTTTGTTTAGATTTTGATTTCCATTTGCTAGTAGTTGCTTTTTTGTCAGACTTAATAAGGCCTTAAATGTCTAGGCAGTTCAGATCCTGTACCCCAGCTCAAAAGAATCATTTCCTTAGTTACAACCATTTGCTCCCCCAATATTCCTGACAGAGTACTCAGTAGGGAATTTTTAAAATCCATCAACTCATTACACTCCCAAAACATATGTACCCAGTTACCTCTTTCGTCCCAATCATACCTCCAACATTTGCCATCTACCTGAGGAAAACTTCTCTGTAGTTTGCTTGGGTTATACAAATACCTATGTAAACAATTCCAAGCAAAATTCCTAAACCTTCTGAACTTTGTTGCATACTAGGAAACCACATGTATGTTCTCATTGTTCTCTTGTAAATTGCTTTATCAGTCTCTCTTCCCAATCATTTCTAACATTCTTTAAATTATTCTAACTCCTATTGTGCAATATTTTATAAGCCCTACTAATTATTCATTTTTTAAAAGCAGCTTCTGTTCTAGATACAAATAAGAACTCCACCAGAGCATGTATTTCACTCAGGACTCCCCTATTACTTTCTCTTTAACTGATATCAATTCCTGGTGAGGAAGGGGATCTCTAAACTGCAGTTCAGACTTCTTCTTGGCCTCATCACAATCTATTATTTTTCCCTCTCTGGTTGTTTAATCCAAACACCTTGGTTCTTTTGTCAGTTTTCTCCAGTAAATTCCAGCTCTCACCTGTCTATTCTCTGTGCATCTAATTGTAGTTGTCCCTATTGGCAAACTCTCCTTTGTCCATTCCTGCATTGGCTTAGTTCTTAGAATACTTTCTACCACTTTGTGAATATAATATTCGGTTTGGCTGTTTTCATTCTCCTAAAGCATATGCATCCATAATTGTACTCTCTCCTTATTTCTTGAACTCCCCCCTACATCATCATCATCATCCCTTTCCACTGTTAATTACAACCTTCTGCTTGAGTGATGTCTATGAGTCTTAACTGTGTAGCTCTGAAATATCCCTTCAAATCAGGTAATCCTTTCTCTATTGGGAGGATCAAATTATCCCACTTAATTATTACCCTCTTCCCCTTCCAGATAAATTGCTTCAACTCTTTATTAATTATTTCCGCACTTTTTCTCAGGTTAATAAAAATATGCTTGACCCATATATAAAAGTAAAGGGACTAAAGCATTATCACTGTTTGTATCTTACTATCCAAAACCAAAAACAAGAGCTTGCAATTTCTTAGTTTTTTATCTTACTTTCTTCCCACATATCCTTAGCTGCTATAATGGAACTCTTTTTAATCCCTACTCCTAAATACTTCATCTTATGTCCCCGTAAATATGGGTATTGTTAAACCAATTCATGAGTGGGTAGATAATTTAAGGCTGTAACGTTCATTCTATCTTCATTTTTTATACCCTGAAAAGACATAAAATTGTCTCAAAATGTTCCAAACACTAAGATGTCCTTTTCTGGATTTATCTAGTGCAAAATAACATCATCTGCAAACGAAGGTAACTTTCCTTAATTACCATGCAAATTATGTCCTTGGATTTTTGAGTCCATTATTTGCTTTGCCAGTTGTTCTCACAGTTTTGACCTTTCTACCTCCTCTGAAAGTCTGCACTTAATGTGATTAAAGTTCAGTAAAGCCATTTAAAAAACTCATAAGGAATTAACATCTAGTAAAGAAAGTGGCTTAAAATATGATCTCTGATGAAATTCAACAAGTATTACTTTGAGACATAAGTAATACCCACAAGGATGGAAGTCCTCTGTGCATAGAATTCCCATCATAGTGACCACTGAATGAAGCAGTGAAGTACAGTAGACTTGTACCTTATTACACTAAGCAAGCTCATGTGGAAGTATTCCCTATATAAACAGCATTACCATATGTGTTATCACTCATTGTTTTATAAAGAGGTTGCCTGGGGACCTTATATCCATACTAATCTATCAGGGATATTAATCATTGTAAAACTGCTGTTACCAGGATTACTCACACTGTAAGCATTCATGATGGCCATGTCTAAATTCCTGTGATGACCTACCACAACCACAAACAAAGCCCAACAAGTAACTCCAAAAGGTGCACCATGGACATGGAAGGTGTACCAAACTGATGACCAATAACCAACAAAGGACACTATTTTTTTCACATATGTCTAAGCACCAGAGAATAATCGTAGTGTTGAACTTGATATGTTTTTTCAAGTAACTGGTATGGAGTATTTGAATATTTTGATTAAGCATAATTTCTTTCTAAATCAATAAACTCATCATGGAATTTAAGGAGATGGATCTTACTACTAAAGCAGATCTGTTATTTGATGCCAAGAATCTGATGCCTTTTTTGATAATCTCAAGAAACACAGTGAACAGCTCTGAATATTTTAAGCTGATTTCCGGGGTCACTATGGAGGCTTCATGCACTCCTGAATTTGCAAACTTAGCTTTATTTACTTATTTATTGAGAACAACAGTATATTTGTAGGTTCACTCTGTTTCTTAAATCATACTATTATTTTTTGGACAATATTATCATTCCTGGCATGGCATTAGCAATACTGTGGAAGAATGTTTTGCATTCATTACGCCAAATAACACATTTTTGGACTAACTAGGGATGTTTCAGGTAGATAATTGTGTTGTAACTTGTTTTGGATGTGAAATGGGTGAAAAACATCTGATTTCAATTCAGAAATATACAGGAAACTTACTAATCCCTTTTCCCATTTTATCAGTGCACATAATTTTAGCCAAAAAATGGGGATTGTCAAGGGGCTGTTTATCCAGCTTTCTTTCCTCAGATGATGACAATTTCCAGGAGTGCCACACCTTAAAGGGGATGCTCCATGCCTGAGGTTATCCTTTGAAATTATTGGATGATATCAAGGGGTATATCTTTGGCAAGAGAACAGCTAGATTTGCACCTATTTTTTGTGAACCTATGACTAAACTCTTAGGTTGGGTTATGAATGGTTTTGATAAATCAATGATTTTACACCATTTCAAATAAAACAATAAGGTATGGTAGGTCATAGACAATAAATACAACTTACTGATGGATATTTGGCCTGAACTGGCTAAGGTGGATATTCAGACCCAGTTTCTTTTTGAGTCCTTCTTCAGCATATCTGGACAGCTGGAACACAAGTTTGCTAGCAATGACAGAAGTGGTCGCATGTCCAAATGTGGTGATGTAACTTGGATTCACACATGATTCATATGGTTTTACTCTGCTCTGCCAACTTTAACTGCACCCCTTTGGTATTAGTTATGCTCCCAAATGTAATTCCTCTTTGGTATATCACATTGGGAAGACCCAATGCAAACTAAGAATTGAATAAAGGATCATCGTACTGCATCATGTCCAAGAATATGACGAATGCTCTTTTTAAATTTTCTATTATTTGTGACAATTTAAAATGCTCTTATTTTATTTTAGACAACATTTCACATTATATAAGGGGGGGGATTAGGAAAAAGACCTGCTAAGCAAGGAGTTGCACTAGAAGATTTTGCTGAATAGTGATGTTGCACCTGAGTTGAACGATTACATTCTTGTTGCACCAGTCTTCATGAAATGACATCACAGGCTGAACTAATGACTGACATGTTTATCCCACCCTTCTTCCTTTATTTGTTTGGCTCCACAGGGGATTTTTCTGAAGAAGTTCATTTTCTTGTGAACGAAAGTGCTCAACAAATAGGTGTCATAGATCATGCAGTGTTTTAGTGTTCTTTGTTGGTTATTGGTCATCATTTTGGCATACATTCCAAGACCTTGGAGCACCTTTTGGAACTAGGACTAAATGTCTCATCCTCCATCAGGAGTATCGTAGAACTAAGAAAGCTTGACCATAATATATTTTACAGAAATAAAATTAAGTCCATTTACAGATATAAATTTTGAACTGTTGCCCTGCTTCTGCATTATCAGTTTTATTTACTATTTGTAACAGTTATCAATATTTTATTCTTACTGATTATTTATTTCTATGCTGATATAGGTTTGTGTGTATTTCTCTCTTTTGGTTCCTTATTTATTTTCCATTTTGTATATATTTATAGTGGCTGTAATGAAGCCACATGTGTGAAAAGTGCTACAGACTTATACGTTCATAGGTAGGTACTAGGCTATCAGCCCAAGGGCTTACATAAGCCTAGCCAACAAGGTTCCCTGGCTTACGCCACCCAAGAAAGTTATTTTCCTGTGCCACTGTTGAGCAGAGACACAGAAGTGATCTATGGGGTGTATTTCCTATTTCCCATCCACTCTTCAAGATTTTTCTTGAAGAGTGCTAATGAAGAACTTTGCTTGACATAGATGGGTAGCCCGTTCCAGAGTATGGGAAGTCTCTGGGACAGGAATCTATCCCTCCAGCATATCCTGTTTATTGTGGTGACAAGGTTTAGGTCCCCAGAGCGTGTAGCTCGGAGGGATTGGGATTTCTTTAGGTGTAGCATGTCCAACAGCTCTGGGTTTGACATAGCTTTATATGTTAGGCAGAGATCACCTCGGAGTAAGTGATATGTTATGGAGTAAAGCTGGAATTTTTTGAGGCAGTCAGTTTAGGGCAATTGTTTGAAGACATTAATCCTCTTTGTGAGGTACTTCTGTGACCTTTCCAGCTGCTGCAGATGTCTTGTGAGGTACATTCCAAAAGGGGCATTGTACTCTATAATGGGTCTAATGAGTGTCGAGTACAGGGGAACAATTACCTCTTTTTTCCTGGATGAGAACCCTTTTATGATGAGGTGTGCATGTAGAAGGACTTCCTGACTACTTTGGCAATGTGACTATCAAAGGAGAGACTACTGTCCACCTGGGTCCCAAGGTCTCTTATCACACATTCGGTGTTAAGTAGACTGCTGCCTGTGTGGTAGTTCATGGGTACAGAGTTTTTACCAAAGGGGATGACACTGCACTTTTTGGCACTGAGCTTGAGGCCATGGCTCTGACACCAGGCATTTGTCTCAGCAAGGCCCTTCTGTAGGATTCCACATCATTTGGGGACTTGACTATGGCTCCTAGTTTGCAGTCATCTGCGAACTTCATTAGCCAGAGGCCTTCTGTGTTAGCCTGTACTTCAGAGAAGTAGATACCAAACAGCAGAGGTCCCAGGATGGAACCCTGTGGTACTCCACTTGTCACTGCTTTGAGGTCAGATTTGGTGTCTGCAACTTTTACAGTGTGGGTTCTGTCAGTAAGCCAGTTGGCAACCCATCTTGTGACGTAGGGATTTATATCTAATTTAGTGAGTTTAGCTATAATTCCAGAATGGGGGATGGTGTCGAAAGCCTTGGCAAGGTCAAGATAGGCTGTGTGAACCACCTTACCCTCATCTACGGCTTTGAAGACTGCCTCAAAGAAGTCGATCAGGTTCAGGAGGCATGATCTGCCTTTCACAAACCCGAACTGGGTGGGATCCAGAGATTGGAGGTTACCAATGTCTTTGTTTATGAGTTCCATGATGATACATTCCATGGCCTTGCAGACCAGGCTCATCAGGCTAATAGGTCAATAGTTCCCGGGATCAGTGGTGGTTCCCCCTTTGTGGAGTGGGATAACTGTTGCTGTGCACCATTCAGTGGGCACAAAGCCTATTGCGAGGCTATTATTGAACATGGTGCTTAAGTAAGGAGCCAGTTTGTTCTGAAGTTCATGTAAAATGCAGCCTGGGATGTTGTCTGGTCCCATGGATGCTGTGTAGGCAGCTCCCCATTGGACCCTATCACAGCTGCATATCCAAGCCACTCTGATGTTATTAACACGCATTGTGACATCATACCTTTAATGGTAACATTCTTGCACTTGGACTCTGTTTACATGCCTGCAGATGAAAATTAATTCAAGTTTTGCTGGGAAAAATAGACACCTGCTTATGATGATGAGTTTGTTTGTTGGGGGTTAGTCTGCTGTTGGGTTTACCTGTTTGAATTTATCATGGCACTTTATCTGAAATTTGGTAATGTCAAGGGAGTATTGCATATGTTAGAACTGCATTCAAGCAAGCCACCTTTATGCAACTTGTTTTTCTATTTGGTATTTGTATTCTCATTCTTATGCACAAATTCTGAATGATTCCATTGAAGTACAAGACAGGAAGCTCTGTAAAATTAGCAACCCTCTGATAATGCTAGTATCTTTGAGAAGTTTTTGCCAGCTTACTCTCATCCAATCACCATCCTTCCATATATTCTCAACACCAATCAGCAATCACTTGCTTTGACCTACCCATGCATACACACTATTGGTCCTTTTCCTCCTGTTTTTCTCCAATACAGTCATACCCTGTGAGAGCCAATCCTTTAGTTAGTCTACTACTGTCTTTATCTCTGTGCCCCTCCCTCGGCATTCATGATTTGTACTCTAGTGTTCTGAAATGAATGTATATATACATTGACTTTTGCAAGTAGAAAATAGATCTGATGAAGCCCTGCTGCTAACTACTTTTCTGTTCTATGGGAAGAAACACTTTTGTGTGTATTATTTATTTATTTTTTACTGAACAGACCTTTGGTACTAGTATGCCTGAATTAGTAATCTTTTTTTTAAAGTTAAGAAATATATGGGACACTCAAAGTTGTACTATTAAGGTTTTTTCCACTGGAATTACTTTAATTGTTCTCTGACTCAGATATTGGATATTGAATTTCAGAGCTAGAAAACTAGTGCACCTCATTGCCTGGATTCCGGATTAAAATAAGTCATAGTGAGGAAACAAATGGCTCAGATTGTACAAAAGAGATTTGCTTTTGAAAATATTGAAAAAATAACTCTTTTGTATCAGTCCACTACTGCAGAAGCAAGGAGTTCATTTACAGTGCTGGTCATCCAGCTTCAACTACCCACTGGGCATAAGAGAGATGGTTGGGGAGGAAAGAATGAGCAGCCAAATGTGTTTTCATCTTCTGGGATGGTTTAAGATAATCTTGCATCAGGACTGACACCTAGTGGTGAATCAAAATTATCTCCCTAAGAATGTGTGCGCTGAGGGCAGTGCAGGCAGAAAGCTGTGAGGGTTGCATGAGAGATGATGCCTATTCCCAGGGGGATGATATGCATTCCCAGGGAGATGATGCACATTCCCTTGGAGATGATGTGTACTACCAGGGAGATGATCTGCATTCCCAGGGAGATGTTGCACATTCCCAGGGAGATGATGTGTATTCCCAGGGAGATGATGCATATTCCCAAGGAGATGATATGCATTCCCAGGGAGATGATGCCTATTCTCAGAAAATTATGTCCATTCCCAGGGAGAAGATGCGTATTCCCAGGGAGATGATATGCATTCCCAGGGAGATGATGTGTATTCCCAGAGATATGATGCATATTCCCAGAAATATGATGCATATTCTCAGGGAGACAATGTACATTTCCAGGGAGATGATGCACTTTCCCAGGGAGATAATCCATATTCCCAGGGAGACAATGCGCATTCCCAGGGAGATGATGCATATTTGCAGGGAGATTATGTGTATTCCCAGGGAGACAATGTGCATTCACAGGGAAATTATGTGTATTCCCAGGGAGACAATGGGCATTCCTAGGGAAACAATGCATATTCCCAGGGAGATGTTGCGCATTCCCAGGGAGACAATGTGCATTCCCAGGGAGACAATGCATATTCCCAGGGAAATTATGCATATTCCCAGGGAGATGATGCTATTCCCAGGGAGACACTGTGTATTCTCAAGGATATGTATTCCCAGGTTGATGATGTTCATTCCCAGGGAGACAATGCATATTCCCAGGAAGACAATGCATATTCCAAGGGAGATGATGCATATTCCAAGGGAGACAATGCACATTCCGAGGGAGATGATGGGCATTCCCAGGGAGATGACATGTATTCCCAGGGAGATGATGCAAATCCCCAGGGAGATGATCCGTACTCCCAGGGAGACAATGTGTATTCCCTGGGATATGATGTATTCTGAGGGAGATGATGTGCATTCCAGGAAGATGATAGACATTCCCAGGGAGTTGATACATATTCAAGGGAGATAAGGTGTATTCCCAGGGAGATGGTGTGCATTTCCAGGGAGATGATGTGTATTCCCAGAGAGATGATGTGTATTCCCAGGGAGATGATGTGTATTCCCAGGGAGATGAGGCATATTCCCAGGGAGATGATGTGTATTCCCAGGGAGATGATGTATATTATCAGGGAGACAATGCATATTCCCAGGGAGACGATGTATATTCCCAGGGAGATGATGTGTATTCCCAGGGAGATGAGGCATATTCCCAGGGAGATGATGTGTATTCCCAGGGAGATGATGTATATTATCAGGGAGACAATGCATATTCCCAGGGAGATGATGTATATTCCCAGGGAGACAATGCGCATTCTCAGGAAGACAATGTCCATTCACAGGAAAATGATGTGCATTCCCAGGGAGATGATGCATTTTTCCAGGGAGATGATGTATATTCCCAGAGAGACGGTGTGCATTCCCAGGTAGACAATGTCCATTCCCAGGAAAATGATGTGCATTCCCAGGGAGATGATGCATATTCCCAGGGAGATGATGTATATTCCTAGGTAGACAATGTCCATTCCCAGGAAAATGATGTGCATTCCCAGGGAGATGATGAATCTTCCCAGGTAGATGATGTACATTCCCAGGGAGACAATGTCCATTCCCAGGAAAATGATGTGCATTCCCAGGGAGATGATGCATATTCCCAGGGAGATTATGCTATTCCCAGGGAGATGATGTACATTCCCAGGGAGAGGATGTATATTCGCAGGGAGATTATGTACATTCCCATGGAGAAAATCTCCATTCCCAGGAAAATGATGTGCATTCCCAGGGAGATTATGCATATTCCCAGGGAGATTATGCTATTCCCAGGGAGATGATGTACATTCCCAGGGAGACAATGCGTATTTCCATACCCTTTATGAATCCACTGATTCATCAATAACTGAGGAAAGGGCAAGGAAAACACTTAGAAAGCCAGGCTACATTGGGTGGTTGTCCATCAGCACCTGGTCCTCACCCCCTACTGGCAAGGATCATGTCCACTCATGTGGTCCAGCACCACTTGGTCCTCACCCCCTACTGGCAATGATCATGTCCACTCATATGGAGGAAAACAAAGCTTTAAATGTGGTGGTGGGACAGGTTACATGGTGAAGTAGGAGAACCAACAAAATATATATTTTTTAAATATCTCTTTCATTTCATGATCATTATAATAAGAAAAATTATGTTCTGTCTCTAAATTGTAGCACTCATAGTGATAACTACTTAAAACTGTAGGGTTTGAAGGTACCTCAGCGCAAATGGCACACTGCTATTTCTGTTAGGGGTTGTCACTTAGAACCATTCACACAATCTAGTACAATATTACGACAGCTATTTTATTTATTTATTTATTCACTTATTTTATTTGCATTTGTTTACCAGGAGGTCTACTGACCCCATTTTTAGTAGAGGCCCGGGGAAAAGAGCTCCAAAAACAAACATGATAAAGCTACAGAATCAAAATATAGAAATCAAGCAGCGATGGTGCAGAACACACTACAGAACAGGTAATACAATAAAACAGATAAAATCGAACATCTATATAACTAGTATTATATATGCAAGCTAAACAAGAATACAATTGATGACATGCCGAGATAACAGTGAATGTGTGAACAATACAGTGAATGTGTGAACAATACAGTGAATGTGTGAACAATACAGTGAATGTGTGAAGAATGCAGTGAATGTGTGAATAATACAGTGAATGTGTGAACAGTACAGTGAATGTGTGAACACTACAGTGAATGTGTGAACAATACAGTGAATGTGTGAACAATGCAGTGTTGTGGTTTTGCAGTACAGAAGGAAAGATGGAGAGCAGCAGATTAAAGATACTGAAAGTGAGGGACAGGCTTAGCGCTATTACTGTATAGGCATCAAGAATGAATATTAGATGTGGGACGTAACTGATAGAGTAGATTATGTGAGGCTGGGTGACACATGTTGGATTTAGTAACTTGGAAGCACTGAATGTATATATGAAGAGTCTGAGCCGTAAGTGAGGTAGGGAGAAAAAGTAGGAAGGCCAAGCTAGTATTGCATCCTGCTGTCTTCATAGCTAATGTTGCAGTTTGATATCCTCACAGTTAACAGTGGAGTTCATTGTCTTCAATGTTAATACTGCAGCCAAACTTTTTTGTACTTAAGACTGCAAGTTTTTATCACTAACACTATAGTCCTGTGTCTTTGCAATATACACTGCAGTTAGATGTCCTCATACATGGCAACTTGATGGCTTTGTAGCATGTTGCCTTTGTAACTGACATAACAGCCCTATCGCCTCACAACTACTAATGAATCCTTGAAACTTTATAGCTACTAATGAAGACTGAAGTGATGATGAAGAACTGAAGTGACATTTCGGCTTCATGCTGTCATAGTTAATATTGTAGCTTAATGTATGTCAAACTAACAAGGAGGGCTGTTGTCTTCACATCTAGCAATGTAATGTGGTGCCTTTGAAGGTTATGCCAAAGCTAAAAAAGCAGTTCGATACCTTCATCCCTAATGTTGTTACCTGCTGTGATTGCAACTTCCACTGTATCATAGCACCCTCACAATGATTACTACAGTTCATCTTGTCCTTACAGATGATATTTCATATAGTCAGCACTGTAGTTTGATGTGTTCATAAGTAAAATCATAGTTTTCCTCAGTACAGGCTGAGCCTGTCAGTGAACACAACAACAGTGAACCTGAGAATGGGCAGAAGTGTCAGGAGAGAGTGACCGATCAGGAGTCTGAGAAGGCTGCCCAGCTAATTCCAGGTATGTCAACCGGTTTTCAGTACAAAAAAAGGAAGGTCCTTAGTGCCTCAAACAATTCTAATATCAATTACTGCTTTAGGAAAAAGAGGTGTGAACAAGTGGACAGCAGAGAACTGCTGATGCCAGAGTAGCCATCTTAGGGGAATGGTGTTGGTGGAGTCCCACCACTGGAGACTAGACTTCATATCATCAAAATTCTAAGGTCTCTGGTCAATAGTGTATTCTGGCGTACTAATGACTGACTTTTTTTTCTGAGCATGTCTGAGAAACACTATTATTTATAGAACTTAGATGTTATCTGTAACTGTGTAAACCAGCATTTCTTAAACACAGCTGCCTTGAGGAAGATCATAGCTGTGTTAAGAGGGGTCTACTTCAGATGATCGAACTTTCAAATGTTCGACTTTCATATGGCCGAGACCATATGATCGACCATTTAAAAGTTCGAACCTCAAATAAAAAAATTAAAACAAAACAAAAAAATTAGCTGAATGTTTTTAGCAGGGGGGCAAGCCCCCTGCACCCCCCACACCACCAGCTATTTAAATATACTAACTCTGAGATCGCACTACAGTGTGGAAAAGGAAAATCTTCCCGTTCCACACTGTTTGGAGATCTCCATTAAGAATTTTTGAACTTTTAAAAGTTTGATCATATGGTCTCGGCCATATGAAAGTTGAACATTTGAAAGTTCGATCATATGAAGGGGACCCATTAAGAGAGACACAAGCATTTGTGTAAGTGGCTATGCTAACTGCAAAATGAGAACAGTTACTGTATGTTTTAAAATGAATCAGCAGTACAAGAATAGTTTACTGAGTCATGTTCGCAGTTATTTATGTGGGTGTAACAGCCTGGCAGAGAATTTTCCTGCTTCTGTGTGGGTGGGAGTGCCTGGCGGAGAAGTGTCCTGCTTCTGTACAGAGCAGCATAAGCTTTCTGTACTGGCAAATTTGAAAATAACTTGGACTACTTTATAGGAACAAAAAATTCCTCACTACTGCCACTAAACGCACTCTTGTGCAGGCATTTCTCTTACCCAGTCTTCTATATGCTTCCCCCATCCTTATCAATATCCAAACTACCTCAATGCAGAAACTGGAACAAACGTATAACAAAATTGCCATATTTATTCTAAACCAACCACTCTCTTCACATCACTGCCTCTCACTAAACAAACTTCAATGATTGTAATTTCTGCACCTTCTCCTGCAATCTCAACTCCACACTACCTTTTCCATACTCAACAACCCCACTGCCTGCCCTGCTCTTGCCTGCCATGTTACTCCCTACTCCCCCCCCCCCCGGCCTGTCTGGAGTGTTGATCAGCATCTTATCTGTTTACAAACCCAAAAGAAATATTGGCAAACTACTTTACAAACACTCTGTCTCTTTAAATTGGAACAAACTCCCTCTCCATATTAGATCCAACCTTTCCTTTCTCTGTTTTAAAAAGGAGTTTAAATCCCACCTACTAAACTTGAAATGATGCCGTTGCCTTGACCACATGCAGTCTTAGTCTGTCCTACTGTATAACCTGTTGCATTTCCTAACTTTCTTTCTTTGTTAGTAACTTCTGCTTAAACTAACCTCCTAAACCCTCAGTTCTACTACTATAGCCCTACTGTAGCCCTTCCTTTCTCTCCCCCCTCCCATTCTCCACACTATCCCCCCCCCCACTTCCTATCAGTGTCTATACATTGTCCTTCTTTTAAACAATGATTATCATTTTGTTTTTACTCTCATATGTAGTAAATTTTAGTCCACTACTATCAGTGCAACCCTTAAAGTTCATATTTTTTTTTCTTTTGTTTTCTCTTTATAATTAATTTCGTATTTGTAGTGCTGTTTTTAATAGTTTTTGTCCTGTATGTTTATCTTTGCTTATGTTTGCTGAGACTCTTTCCCCTTGGGTCTCCACTGAAAATGGGTTGCTTACTATCAATGCAATGTAAATAGTTAATAACCTTTTCTTTTTTACAATTATTTTGTATTGTGATTATTTAATATTTGTATAATTTCACTTTATTTTTACTTTTGTTTGCTGGGGCTTTTCCCCTCGAGTCTCTGCTGAAAATGGTTTGTTTGCAAACTCAGTTGGACTAACCCAGTTAACAAATGTGAAATAAATAATAAATAAATAAACTTAAAATACTGGTTTTGATATCTAGGGAAGACTCTGACTTTTCTCTGTTTTTAGGGGAGGCTGATTGTAACAGACCCTGAGAACCTATGAAACAAGGCCTACAGAAATCTGTGGACAGCCCAGTTAAAACAGTATTCCTTATCTGAAAACAATATTTTATCACTGTAACAACAGTTAAAAATATGTATTCCTAAGAATTCTTAAGTGTGCACTGGGGATATTCAAAGAGATGTTTACATTATTTTAGTGTGAGGTAGAGGCCGTCATTATAAGGTTACAAGTACAAAACATAAATTTGTAACTACATCTCTGAATCCAGTAGGAGTAGTGTTATCCCTTCTCATGGAGCTCCTTAACCAAGCACTCTACCTTGGGGATGTACCACAACACCGAACATTGAAGACAATTATCGTAATCAACAAGGCATGAAAAAGAACTGATCCTGGTAAGTACAAACTTTCTTGTTTTAAAATCAACTTCGCATCTGACCATAGAAAAAAATAACAAGAACAAAAGAAATCAGAATGGAATTCCAGTGCAGGTCATGGCAACCAATGCTTATTCCAGCACAGGTCATGGTGACCAACGCTTATTCCAGTACAGATCATGGCGACCAATGCTTATTACAGTACAGGTCATGGAGACCAACACTTATTCCAGTACAGGTCATGGCGACCAACGCTTATTCCAGTACAGGTCATGGCAACCAAAGCTTATTCCAGTACAGGTCATGGCAACCAACACTTACTCCAGTACAGTTCATGGCAACCATTGCTTATTCCAGTACAGGTCATAGCAACCAATGCTTATTCCAGTACAGGTCATGGCAACCAATGCTTATTCCAGTACAGGTCATGGCAACCAATGCTTATTCCAGTGCAGGTCATGGCAACCAATGCTTATTCCAGTACAGGTCATGGCAACCAATGCTTATTCAAGTGCAGATCATGGCAACTAATGCTTATTCCAATACAGGTCATGGCAACCAATGCTTATTCCAGTGTAGGTCATGGCAACCAATGCTTATGCACTGTTTCTGCTAGGTAACAAAACACCTGGATAAGGTAAAACCTAAAATATATGCTCTACATAAACTTTAGCAAAATTGGCTATTTTCTCAATAAACTATACGATAATAGACTAGAATTTTCAAAGGCCGGAAGGAGAATAAAGTAGCTAAAGGAATATTTAAATGCTAGGATGCAGAGTGTGCTTATCATCAGTGTGACTCAAAGGTGGCAAGTGAATCACCTCCTCCAGAGGGTCAGGCCTGAAACATGTCTACTTTGGGATAACTATGTCTGCTGGCACATTCACTAGTAAAACTACAATTGTAAAAAATAATATGGAAAAACTAGGGTGACCTCAAAACACTAACTGAATGTTATGAGAACTGGAAGCTGAAATTTAGTGATGCAGAAGACAAAGCTTAAATCTATGTACAAAAAACATAGTAACTAGCCTCACTGGGCAAAAAAGCCAGCCTAACCCATGCAAAGGAGTCTTGACCACATCATAAATGGAATATATTTTGTAAGTGTTGTGAGATTATTTCTGGCTTGTGATTGCACTGAATTTTACATTGAATTTATTCATTTAAAATTTGTATACACAATTATTTATTTATAATTTATTTATGAATTTGTTTGTTTGTGTTTGTTCTTACTATACTGCAGTTTGCTTGATTTTAAGTCTTGTTTAACTTTTTTTTTCTTAGAGCTTTTAAAGTTCTTGGCTAGGGTCAGTTTGAAATGGCATTACATCTAGCTAATTAGTGGGAAGAACTGAGAGTGGGATTTCTTATTGACCTGCTTTTTTATTTAGCTGCAAGTGCTGTAAGATACTGCTGGTGTGTGACTTGTAATGGGTTTTTCCAATTGTCTTCCCAATCCCTATTGAGCTTTTAAACGTGGTGGCTTTTGATCTGCCTGCCCCTGCTGTAAATTTGACTTTGGGATCTCCTCCCAGTCTCATCTCATCTGCTCACTCTACTGAGCACCGAAAGATCAAACTGGGAACGCCTTCTGCTTAGACTGTTAAAGCTTGAGTTAGCCTCCATTCCATGTCATCCCACCTAATTAGTGCACACACTAATATTCTGCATAGTAATCCCTTTTGTTTCAACTTCCTTTTAAAATCTGTAAGATTTGGGACTACACAACCAATCACTGGGATGTCTAGGAACTGCTTCTCTAGAATCAGCTTGGAAAAAGTGTTTATTTTCTGCTCCCTTTGATTGAAGAAGCTGAGAGACATTATTTCCTGACCTTCCTAGAGATTAGTAATCACTTGGAAGCCTGAAAACTGCTTCTTATAAGCCAATTTGGGATTAATGCTACTGCTTTGTGCCTGGTAAGAGGAAGATGAGAGGGACATTGGTTCCTTTCAGTCTCTGATTGGGCAGAGTGTCTATGGGACATTATTGAATGGACTTATTAATTGCAACCAGCTACTGTAGGTTGTATCCAGGGTATCAACCAAGAAAAGACAAGCATATTAAACCCAATAACATCTGGGTTAATACAACTTCTTAGGACAGGAAGCAACTTGAGATTAGTACTATTGTTTGTTAATAGTACTTGAGATTAGTACTACTGTTTGCTTCTAGTACTTGAGATTAGTACTATTGTTTGCTTCTAGTACTTGAGATTAGTTCTATTGTTTGCTTCTAGTACTTCAGATTAGTACTATTTTTTGCTAATAGTACTTGAGATTAGTTCTATTGTTTGCTAATAGTAGGTTCTTAGGTTCATAGGTTCATAGGTAAGTACTAGGCTATCTGCCCAAGGGCATTTATAAGCCTAGCCAGAATGTGTTGGCTTTCACCACCCCCTTAGATTAGTTCCCTGTGCCTTTGTCCAGCAGAGCCATCAGTTCCCTGCGCCACTGTCCAGCAGAGCCATTAGTTCCCTGTGCCACTGTCCAGCAGAGCCAATGCAGTGATTCCCGGGGTAAATTTTCTGTTTCCCATCCACCTGTCAAGGTTTCTCTTGAAGAGTGTTAGTGAGGGGCTCTGCCTGATGTATATACTTGAGATTAGTACTATTGTTTGCTTCTAGTACCTGAGATTAGTACTATTGTTTGCTTCTAGTACCTGAGATTAGTACTATTGTTTGCTTCTAGTACTTGAGATTAGTACTATTGTTTGCTTTTAGTACTTGAGATTAGTACTATTGTTTGCTTCTTGTAAGAGAAGGAGCAAAGGATCATTGACTCCTAGCTGTGTGTAGCTCTGTTGAGACCAGCACTGTCTCTACTGCTAGACAGACAGACAGACAGCACCTCCAGTAATCAATTCCAAACCTTATAGGTACTATTTCCTCTTCAGCTCACACTAGTAAGCAGTTCAAGCTATGTATTTGCACTTTCCAACTTGCTCTGTAGCTGGCTTGGTTGAAACAGGCATCCTGAGACAATGAGCAATAGCTGCATGTTTACTGAACAATACTTATTAAACACTGACGCTGTTTGTGAGAGATGTAGTTATACAATGTTATTGAAGGCAAAGCTCGCACATGAAGCCACTATAAAGGGCAAACACACTGTCAGTAACAAACAACACCACACCATACCTATCATACACAACCCAGACCAAACACAGACCTACATATGCAGAGGGCCGTAAAAGCAACCTAACTAAGCTACAAAGACCTCCTAAATGAATCCTAACAAACAAACACTCTCAGCTACTTCACAAACACTCAACTCAGGCAGCACCCACTATGAAACATGCATCTAAGACTTACAGTGTCTAAACTTAAAAGCCTGTAAGGCAAACCTTTACATAACCCAACCTCCTAGTCATAAGTGAGTCTATAGTAAGACACTCTGATGCATCACTCACCAGGCTGTGCAAGAAAAGGGTCAAAGTTCATCACTTATCAGGGACCATTCACCCCATCTCACAAGCACTCGAGACTTTATACCACAAGTAGACACATGACTTAGAGAACCACAAAAAGTTTAATGTTGTAAATATTAAACTGCAAAACTCAAACTAGACAAGGAATTGGCTAACATAGATGCGCTAAATCAGTTATTTTGGTTCATCTATGTTAGCCAATTCCTTGGCTCTTTCAAGTTTTGCAGACACATGACTCAGTCATAGTACATGTGGGTGTATATGACATGAGTTATACCTCCCTAGATTATATGATGGAGCTCTCAGAATGTGTGTCTGAGGTGGGTATGAACCGAGCCCTGAGCAGCATTCTACCATCACCAAAAATTATGCTGTAATATGAACAAAATGTTATTGTCTCCAATAACTGACTTAGCTTCCAGTGTCATTCAAGAGTGGTACAATATATATCAGCCAGAAAAGACATGGTAGGCAGTTCTAACTGCTTTGCCAAGGATGGCCTACACCTGTCCTCTACAAGGTTTTGTATACTGGCTAAAGTCGCGTCCACCCCATAGTGCCTTTTTTAAGAAAAAGTCAGTCTTAAAAAGCTTCCAACTTAGCAAAACAGTGGGTTTGCATTATTGTTTCATTACATGAATATGGGAATGCAGACATTTTTTGTTTCCAATATGCCCTCAATTTTAAGAGGGGTTGTATATAAATCAGATACAGTCTAAAGGAAATAACTTTTAAATAGAGCACCATGTCATATCACAGTCCATAGGTAAACTGAAGAAGCAAGCATACATGTTCATGTAATGTATGCATCAACGCCCTGTGATGTGATGACAGAGTGTTTCAACAGATACATCCTAAGGCTGGAGACACAAATTATAGCCTTAAAGTGTTGCATGGACAGAGGTTTTTTTCATCATTAGATTATTGAAAGTTGAAACTCGAGAAGATAACAGGGAGACCTGAAAGAAGCATTTAATTACTCACATAAAGGGTGAAAAGTACTAGGTTAATCTTCCAGCACATGTACAGGACATGAACAGACAAATGGTTGCATACAAAAACAAAATAAACATTTGTGAATAAATGAGGACACATACGACAGGAGGTCACAACTAAATGAAAATATGCTGCACCCTGCAAACCTGGGTTCAAGTGTTATGATCTCCTCCTACAATACTGTATGACTCTCAACAGCCTTCAAAGAAAAGCTCTTGCGATGTTTCTGAAGACAAAAAAAGTGCCTCTTAGTTTTATCTGATTAACAAAGTATAAATGCACTGATTCTGTAGATCATGTATGGTCTGCAACATTGTAACAAAGTCTAGCACTGATTGGGAAGTAATCCTTATCTATCATTAATTTTTGCCTGAGCCATCATGGATATTGCTGAAGACAGTAGGAAATGTCATAAAAGACAACGCACCACTACATTTTTATTGAGACAGATCTGCAGCAGAATTCAGCCTCTGGTCAGCCTCAGTAAGAAGCTGAGATCCCTCATAAAATCCTCCAAATCTAGATACGAAAACAAAATTGCCACTGATTTTAAAGACAACCACAAAGCATTCTATAGCTATGTCAAGAATCTCAATGGCAACACTCATATCTGCTCTGAGTTACAGCACAATGGCACTAAATATACAGAACCAACTGATATTGCCAACATCCTGGAAGATAGGTTCAGTGCTAACTTTACCCCTTGCTCACCCCCTAAAAGGCCCATCTCTATACCGAAAGAATGCAAAGTTCCTGTAATCACAGCTGCACAGGTAAA
The DNA here is from genome assembly GCF_019279795.1 of Protopterus annectens. NCBI lineage: Eukaryota > Metazoa > Chordata > Ceratodontiformes > Protopteridae > Protopterus > Protopterus annectens. Next base: position 40,111,066 of record NC_056746.1, on the reverse strand, counting down.
AACCACACTCTTCAAAGCCAAGAATACAGCATCCATGGGACCTGACAACATCACAGGTTGCATTCTACATGAACTACAGAATGAACTGGCACCCCACCTAAAATCATAGCCTCACCTCAGGCTTTCTGCCCACATAATGGTGCACAGCTACTGTTATCCCACTCCACAAAGGGGGAGCCACCACGGACCCTGGGAACTACTGCCCCATTAGCCTAACAAGCCTGGTCTGCAAGGCCATGGAACATATTATCACAGAACTTACAAACAAAGACATTGGTAATCTCCAAACTCTGGAACCCACCCAGTTCAGGTTTTCAAAAGGCAGATCATGTTCCCTAAACCTGATAGACTTCTTTGAAGCAGTCACCAAAGCCGTAGACGAGGGTAAGGTGGTTCACACAGCCTATCTAGATCTCGCCAAGGCTTTTGACACCATCCCCCACTCTGGAATTAAAGATAAACTCACTAAACTAGGTATAAAGCCCTATGTCACAAGATGGGTTGCCAATTGGCTCACTGACAGAACCCACACTGTGAAAGTAGCAGACTCCAAATCCGACTACAGACCAGTGACAAGTGGAGTACCTCAGGGTTCAGTGCTGGGTCCTCTCCTGTTTGGTATCTACTTTTCTGAAGTACAGGCTAACACAGAAGGTCTTTGGCTAATGAAGTTTGCAGATGACTGAGAACTAGGAGCCATCATTGAAATGCCTAATGATGTGGAAGGGCCGCAGAAATACCTCACAAAGAGGATTACTGGCCTCAAACAGATACCCTATGCAGACCATCTCAAAACTCCAGCTTTACTCAATCGCATATCACCTACTCAGAGGCGATCTCTGCCTAACATACAAAGCTATGTCAAATCCAGAGTTGTTGGACATGCTCCACTTAAAGAAATCCCAATCCCTCCAAGTTACACACTCTAGGGACCTAAACCTTGTCACCACAATAAACAGAACATGCTGGAGGGATAGATTTATGTCCCAGAGACTTCCCATACTCTGGAACAAACTACCTATCTATATCAAACAAAGCTCATCATTAGCACTCTTCAAGAAAAATCTTGATGATTGGATGGGAAATAGGAAATTCACCCTGGGGATCACCTCTTGGGCTCTGCTCGACAGAGGCTCAGGAAAATAATTTTCTTGGGTGGCGAAAGCCAGGGTACCTTTTTGGCTAGGCTTATATAGGCCCTAGGGCCAATAGCCTAGTACCTACCTATGAACCTATGAATCTATAAAGACTATGAAAGTACTCACAGAGTTTAGAGGCAATCAAATAAACTATAAATTCAGGAAGAATTTAACATATTTGGCTAATTAATTTTATAGTTTAATGGGTGAATACTAGGCTAGCTGCCCACTTGGGACATTTTAAGCATTGCCAATTTCCCTTAAAGGTGAGAATCAAACCTTGCACTTTGTGTCTGTCAGATAAACAATTATGCCATTCCCCAAACCCAAAGATTAGGACCAAACCCTGTCTCTTGTATATGTGTAGTAAACACATTTGCCATTATGCCAGTGCCCAAAAACAGACACGGAGGGCATAAATTATGAAATCTGCTATTTTTGTTAAACCCAAAAGTGTGTAATTGTAATAGGCTTTGAATCAAAATAGATATATACATAGGCTATCAAAGGTTAATGCATCAACACAGACTGAGTCACATGTATATTGTTTGTCATCACCGTAAAATTAGAGACCTAGGTGCTAGGTGGGGGGTGTAGCTGCAGAAAGAGAGAGAGGGGGAGAGGGGAGGGGGAGAGAGTCTGAGCAGGTAGTGGCCAGCTTTTCTCTATGGGATAATCATGACTCTTGCATGGTCCAGAGAAGAATAGTGAATAAGGTATTCCAAAAAAAAAGTCTGACTCCTCGGAATGTTACCGTGTCAGCGATCTTCCTACATCTCTTTGCCCTTAAATGAAATTAAAAAACAGTAGGAAAACCTATGAATCCCTAAGGTCTGATGTCAGCAGAAGAAAAAGGAAGCAAAACAATAAACAGCGAGTCTCAAGTAAATTTTCTTTGGCTGCAGTTTGATACTTTTACAGCACTTGGACATGTAACTCTAAAAATACTACTTGAAAAAAGGAAGAGAAAATCTGAATACAAAACAAATAAATTATTTCAACAAAAGTTGTCTTTTGAGTCGAGTTTCACTGATTCTCCCAACCAAAGTCTCAACATTCCACAGTATGTTAAACTCAGTCAGTTCTTACATTCATACAAAATAATCATGACAACACCTGAAAATGTGGCAGAGTCATATAGATATACAACTTCAAAAGGTAACCCCCCTACCAACAAGGAACTACAAACAACTCATAGTTCCCTCTTGTAGTGGCTCATAGTGACACTATCTCACACCAATAAATATACATTCATTTCTATTTGTATATGAAATTGTGTGATGTTGTTTGTATTACTATCCGGTACTATCTGTAAAAAAAAAAAAAAAAATCTGTTATCCATTGTAAAGCCAGCATGCAGCCTGCAGAAATAAATCCAGTATATTAAAAGAGTAAGTCATACTAATGACGTTGTGTTTAAAAGTCAGAAATAATATGATTTTGCATCACAAAGAAATATTGATACTTTTGATTGTTATGTATATATAACACATAGAGGTGTGTGTGTGTGTGTGTATACACACACACACACACACACACACACACACACACACACACACACACACACACACACACACAAATGCATAGCTAACATTTATTTATGCTTTTGTTGACCAGGTTTTCACTACTAGAGCAGTGGCCTCTCTTCAGGGGAGCCTAAGGTGGTATTTATACTGACTAGGGAAAATTTAACAAGTGCACCTCCCCAGTATTTTTGCAGCAAGTGCCATTGGATGTTTTACATCCACCCGAGCTGCCACTAACTCATGCAGATGGGGCCTTGCTTTAAGGTTTCAGTCTAAGGACAGAACACTCAAAAGTACAGCACTCCCCTTATGCTACACTGCAATGTCGGTACTGTAAAATTAATCCAAGCACCTGGTATGGGAATAGAACCTACAGCCTTCTGATCCTCTAGCACTAAAGGCAAGTTTTGACCTGTTGTACTACTGACACTGACTTCACTGAAAACACAGACACACACACACACACACACACACACACACACACACACACACACACACACACAGACACACACACACACACACACACACATATACAGCTATAGATATAGATAGATAGATAGATAGATTGATAGATTGATAGATAGATAGATAAATACATATAGCTGGATAGACAGAGATATATATGCATACATACATGATTATGGTTCATTTATTCTAAATCTCAGCTGATCTAAAAAAACAAAAATAGTGGCCCAATATATAGAAAGTTCATCTGATCTAAACTGCAAATGTGTGAATTCCATTTGATCAAACACGATGTTAACCTGTGGAAAATGACTTTTGGTTTGATTTTACAGCACATGAATTATAATACAAATCGGAGTTAATCAGTATTAGTTTCTTGCTAATGCCTGCTGTTAAGTTATATCCCCATGTCTAGACATTTGTTTGACAAAATTATTCTCATTTCCCTGTAATTGTGAAACTGTTGAGTTAGTAAACTTAATTCTAAGTGTATGGGGGGAACGGGGTCTTGCCCACCTGCAAAAAGAAGTTTTAGAGATATATTTAATGAATGTGACATTTTCAATGGAATGAGTTTCATTGTTTAGTGGTTCTGGTGTTTTATGGTTACAATGAAATATGCCACTTTTTCTTTTGATCAACTGAGTTGATATATATATATATATATATATATATATATATATATATATATATACGTGTGTGTGTGTGTGCGTGCGTGTATGTGTGTACATACTTATATATTTCAGTAAAGAAATATCAGTATCCCAATATCAGTATCTAAACAGGTTATAAGTGCTCAATTGCATTTGAAGTCTCAACTGAAATTGGCTGCAACTTGTGGTTCTTTTTTTCCTGATTTGAAAGAGTCTCAGCCATCAACCCTCATTGCTCAAGTAGTATCATTTTTATCCCTGTGGTTTAAAAATATTTATTGGTAGATAGATTGATAGATAGATAGATAGATAGATAGATAGATAGATAGATAGATAGAAGGTCTAGCACTGGTACTATTAGCTAATGACACAGGTCTATATTATAAGATTGAAACTTCAGGTAGTCAACTACCTAAAGTTCGATCTGTAAATATCGAAACCTAAAAACTGCAAATGGCCACTTCCACACAGGGAAATAATTCACTTGGCTGTATAAAACAAAATAAACCTTTAAACCCAAATAAAGTGGGAGGCTTTGCCCCCCACACCTCCCGATATGGGGGGGGGCTGTGTCACCCACACCCACCTAACTAAATATACCATCTCCGAGATTGCTCTACATTGGAGAAAAGGGCAAACTCTGCATAACGGCCAAGCAAATGTTTTCCCTGACAAAAAATTTGTGGAAGTGGCCATTCACGGTTTTCAACTTTCCAAATTTACAGATCAAGCTTTAGGTATTCAACTACCTGAAGTTTTGATCTTGTAATATAGATCCAGTGACACACCTGCTCACTACCATTTCCTCAAAAAATCAAGTGCTCAAACTCCTGATAGCTAATCTCCTTGTTTCAATGCAGCCATCCCAACACCCAATCCTCTAAAACTAAATAGCTCTACCAAAACTGAAACTGAAACCCTAAAACTTCTACCCAGTCCCAACCTGAGTCTGCACTCCCTTACCCAAAACCTTTACTCACACTCCCTAATCCTTAAGTCCCTAATCACTCTTTAAACCTAGAACTCCAATCCCTTCACTAAATCTAAATTCTCTGATTTTGCCCTAAACCTAAAATCTTCCTCCCACTCTCAAACCCTCAAATTACCCACCTGGCCCCAAAGCCAAAAATTCCCCTCCCACCCCAATTCCACAGCTGCTTGCCTGAACTTTGTATATTCATCTCTGTATTTTCCTTGATATTTGTTATACAATACTATTATTCATGTTTTGAAAAGATGAATATTTGTACAGTCAGTCAGAACATTTTCTTTCACATAAGGCTCAACAATTCATTATTAGTTTAAAACACAGATGAGTGAATTTGTGTATTTTTTAACTATTTATTAGTAATCTGTCAAAGACATTTATTATATTGCTTCCAGACTTTAATGTTACTACTAGTTATGTAACTATAATTCAAAATCGATGTAGTTAATAAAAATCTATTCTTGATAACCAAATAAAAAGAAGTTTGAAATTAATGTTGCCAAATAGAAAATCATGAATGCCGTGTGCCATAAATGTGGAACAATGCAGTAGCAGTAACTACACAGGTATGGGTTTGAATCTCATCTGTGGCAAGTGTTTGTGTGTGTACATATGCATGCGTGTACCTCAAAGATTTTCTATATGTCAAGCAAAGTTCCTCATTAGCACTCTTCAGGAAAAATCTTGATGAGTGGATGGGAAATAGGAAATACACCCTGGGGATCACTTCTGTGGCTCTGCTCAACAGGGGCACAGGAAAATAACTTTATTGGGTGGCGTAAGCCAGGGAACCTTGTAGGCTAGGCTTAGTTAGACCCTTAGGCTGATAGCCTAGTACCTACCTATGAACCTATGAAGTCTAGTGTGGTTTGAGCACATACACTTCAAATATTATGCTACTATTTAACTATGCATCTATAATAAAAACAAGGATACTGGAAGAAGACACCCATATCATTGTAAAAGTGCAAGGGTTTTCAAATACTAATAAAAAGAATTGCTCCTTATTAGTCAAACCATATTTTGATGGGAATGTAGCACACCACTAACAATAAGATTTGTAATGTTACATCAATCTGCGAAAAGAAGACTTACAAAGAAACATAACATCTGCCACTGACTTTGACTCCATAGAAAGCTTGTGGAAAGATTCATGCACTACTGACATGGATTGTGAGTGTGGACAGGTTCAAGGAATCAGCTATATTGATGAAAGAATAATGTCTTGCAATGTTGTCCCCAGAAATGAAAAAATTAATGTACTGGTGTGACCATCATTTCTTGTCTTACAACAAAACGTCTAAGAAGTCTGTCATTTTTTCATGTATAACAGCATGTGACGGACTCGTGCTTATACTGTTACAAACACCTTTTTGTCCTTTACATCTGTATTTTGTCATAAAAGTCTACAGAAACAGGACATCCAGAAACTTCACTAAATGTTATTGCCGTTGTTCTTTTTATTGAATGTTTTCTCTGCGGGAAGAAAGTTGTAATAATGTGAATATCCCATTACTGGTGAAAAAATATTTTCATATTTTACAACAGTTTCAAAAAAATGGATTACCAGTACCTATATGACTAGTATATATTTGTACATAACTGGGCATAGTGTATTTTGCATTGTCTATTACAATAAAACATTTTAAATATACCCAGCTGCCCTAATCCTTCAAAATACTAATTAGGATGGAGGGCACAATTTTCAGCCAAGACATTTGTTGTTATATGTTGTTTCCAAGTTTCAAAATAAAAAGTAATTCCATTTGGAACATGTCTACTGTTCCTAATTTAATGAATCCAGTACTGACTGTAACGATTCACTAAACACTTACCTAGGATACCCTGATATGATGATGCATATGTTAATCTGTGTGGTTTCATCTACACTGATTTGGATATAAGGCTGCAACTATACAAGGAGCTCACATTACACTAGAAAAGACAGCCAGGGGCATATAATCCCCCCTGGCATCCTTTTAAAGGAAGGGTCAAATCTAGCAGGAAGACTTTTGTATTATACTTTGCTAAACTAAATACATTTTTGTTATCTAGTATGATAACCTTCCAATTCTTCTTTTTCTTTCAGTTTATGAAACACACCTTATTATGATTTAATTCCACTGAGAAAACGATTAACCAAAATGTGTGAAATATACATAATTATTTTTTGACAAAATAAAGATTTAACCTTGATGATGATGAGTTGACATAGACATGAATTTCCTGGTTAACTCAGTCATTTTACCGTTTTGAATGTTTAATTATTAAATCATAACAACCTCCACAGTGGTTTCTTTGTTCTGATACAGCTCTTGATTGCTATCCCATGGCCCTTCAACTGGAAATTAATAAAAAATATGAGTTTTTTACTAAAAAAGCTATATCTTTTAACATTTAACAGTATGCTCCTAACCGTACATATGAATAAAACAGTATAACCTCCCTTTGCTTAGAATGAATGTGTGTAAACTTACTATCTTTGCCTTTGATGGAGAGAGATCCCCGTTCATTCATAACAGTTATCCAACAACCCAAGATCGCCCCCTAGTGGTTCAGCCTCTAAATCATTTTCAGTGCACCAAGGACTAAGTAAGATTAACGAAGTTAGACGTGTCACATACATGCAATGCTACATACCAAATATTTCACAAAAGGTTGGTACTGCTTGGCATGTCCATAAAGCTGGCATTTCGCGGACTTTAAGGCCGAAGGCTGGGCGATTTATTCATGATGCTTCTAAATCTCCCTTCCTGAGTTTGACACTTGCGCAGATCCCAACCATCAACAATAATAATTAGTCCAGTCAGCAAATACGCAGAGTTGGTCTACGGAGTACAAATAAAGTGCCTTAAGCCAGGAGAATATTTCAAGCTTGGAAACATATCAGTTATCTGTAATGTAGATTCCACGAAGAGTCTGACATCGGTTTTCCTCCAAAACTCTGTGTAATACTACCAGTACAAACCACGTATACATCTCTTCCAGCAACTGCAAAGAGACGTGCCCTCCAACTTAACAAAAGGTCTTGAAACATAATTCCTGGAAAGATAATGATTCTTAGGTGTTACTGCAAGCATAATGGGAACATATACAGAACATACTACAGAGCCATGTTTTTTAAACATCACTCACGTCTCTGTTTTTTATTTTTCTTGAGTTCCATGTTTTCTTTTCTTTAAAATAGCGAGTACGCCAACTTCTTTGTTGTAAAATAAGTCTGCGATTTCTCCTACCAAAATAATTGACTCGCTAATACAATAAAAGCCAAAGACTACCACTGCCCGGATTTACACCTGAAAGAAGCCAACTCCTTGCAAAAAATAATAAACATATTGATCCTCAAATTACGATAACAGATCACCAAAACCACTGTATGGTTCCCTTTAATGAACCCGTGGGCGAATTCGACTGGCAACATTGTATAATACTTATTGCATTCTTCTTCCACATAGTTCCAGTGTGGTACCCCTAAACGTCATTTCACCGAACCCCTTTTTGCATTCAAATAAGCAACATAAAATGTTTGCAAGTATTCCCGTGCAAACGTCCCTGGCACTTCTTATAATCACCTTCAAAAGCCTAGCAGTTTTTCTGTGGCACTGTAGACACGCTGTTTCTTCCTTGTCATTTTGAAGTTTTGATAGGCTGCAGGTATTAGGCTTCCCTCCCCCAGAATCGTATTTCAACAAAGCTTCATCTTGGAGCAGTAATTCTTTGTTAGGAGTCGATCGGTGCTGTTCCGCAGCATTGGGAGCAGAGGATTGAGTTGGGATGTAGATGATTCTATATTTCTCACAGCTTCTCAAGAACTGAGGCACTCAGCCCCCCTACACGTCCTTAAGGTGAGCCTGAGAAATGCAGCGCATTCGTTGCGTCTAGAGCCTTGCGCTGTACCACTATTCATGAGCAAAGGTGCAGAGATCTGCAGTGGCAGCCGACTTCAGCACCTCAGACAGCGCAACAGCCACAACGCAGTACCCCTATTGGTGAGCAAAGGTCAGGACCTGCACTGGCAGCCAAGTTCAGCACCTCAGACAGCGACACAGCGCCTTCCCTTCATTCCCGAGCAGAGGAGCAGGGACCTACAGATGCAGCGAGTTCAGCACCTCGGACAGCGACATCAGCCACAACACTGTGCTTCAGAGAGAACATCCCACCGTTCTTGCATCTGCTCTAGCCGGTTGTGCCCAAGAAAATGACTACAGTTAACAGTGTTTTAAGGCTTCGACCAGATCAACATAAATGCTACAGACAGGTAGATAAAGAAAGGTGCATTGCAGGTGAAGAGACTTAGAAATATAGACTTCTATTTAACAATCATCCAGCCTCTCTCCCAAGTTTTAGGAATGCAAACACAATAAAACCAAAAATGACTGCATTAATCGCAAATCCTGTTGAAATGAAGGAGAGTAAAATCAGCAGCCGCCATCAAATAGCCATTGTATCGCTGTCAGAATGCCAATTGTTAGTGAGCCCTTCACACAGCAACAACTAGTAACAGAGGCACAACATAAACAAATCGGGAATTTCCTTTAATTACCCCAGCTTCTACTGCCTAGATTCTCTTGAAATGTCCCCTAGAAGTATTTTCAGACGCTTGATAGGTATAGACCATGTACGAACACTGCGGAACACTACTGTTATAGGCAAAACAAGTTGGTGCAGCCCCAGTACCTTAATACATACAGACAACGAGGAGACAAGTCTGTCATTTAAACGGGAAGCAATACAACATACTAGCTAAACAAACTTGCATTGGTGTATCATACGCAACTGCTGCCTTTCTGTGTTTAGTTACTTATCTATTGTATTAAAATGATTAGAAATAATGGGAAACAGATGTTTGGTTAGCGTGGACTGAGGCAGTGGTACCATAAACAGGGCATTCTAACCGCTGGAGCAGCCGCAGTGGAAAAGTGTACACCACAACTTAAAATATAAAAACCGCAATGGTAATATCATCATGGGCAATAATGTAAATCCAGACTGATTTGGTCGGGAAGTATGCCAGTATAGTATTGCACGGAGAAGAACAACATATTCAGAAAATAAGGCATAACAAACGAAAAAACTGATCAGTTACAGAGTACTAATGCGACATGCATGAATGTTTGGAACAACCAAGTGATATAACTAGCAAATGATAAATCTTGTTACTTTAGCAGAGCTGTACATGATGGAATGCTATTTAAAACTTATACAGCTGGTTCTTATTAAATAGTATATAAACTTTTATGGCAAATCCTAATCAAATAGTTAAGGAGTTCAGTTCATATGTTTAGATAATTGTTTTGAACTGCTGTAGTAACTGCCTAGAAATTAATAAGCAATGGTGTGTATTAAATAAAACAGTAAATAAGGGGGGATTAAAGAGGAGGAGTTACTGACTACATTAGGTATGTTGGTGCGATACTGGAAAGGACAGGGGAGGATTAATGCGTCTAGAAAAGGATAGAGCTTTTCAGCTGCAAAATAAGCTGCAGAAAACAAATCAGATGGTTTCTGCATGACTTCACAACGGTAATGTTCCATGATTTCTTATTAGGCATTTGGTATATATTGTGAGGTTTTTGTTTTATTTCGGCTTACACCTATTGTTCTTCCACTAGTCAAATACCACCAGATGTATCAAGACAGGAGGCAGCAGCTTCAGTTATTCTAGGTAAAGTCAGTGTCAATCTCCCCCAACTAACTTACTTTCAGCAAAGAAGTGAAGAAATTAAGGAATTATGCACCTTTATGTTGTAGTATCACATGCCATGTATGGAAATACAGGAAGACTCAGACTGAATGTACTGCAAGTCTTATCCTATACATGATAAATGTAATGCAGTCAGATTATCATCAGAATGAAATAGTATGCATAAATGTGGCTTAGGATTGCAAAACAAAACAGAACTGTATTGGTCAGCTTGTCAGTGCCACTGTGGTTGAACTTAGCTTTTGTATAATTCTTTGATGTCAGAAGTGAAGATACAGATCATTCTTCTTGCACAGAGTATTTGTTTCTATTCCATTGTTTTAATAAATGTCCATGTTTTGCTCTTTTTTTATTTGTGAATCTGTTGACCACAGACAATTTTTTATTAAAACTCACACCAGTCATGCATTTCCAAAGCACTGATGATTGTATTTATTCTGTTGTGTTCTGTGTGTTCCCTCCTCATTTCTGTAGCAAGCTAAACACATAGATCTAGTTTATTATCTGTTCATTCCAATAAATACCATTCATTCACAGTCACCAATAACATCTCATTCACCACCACCTGAGTTCCACTTAATGTACCACATAACTGACAAGAGAACTGCTCTCTGTACCTTTCTCAGTCTAACTGTTAATATTGTCGTCAACATCAATGGTTACAGCATCTATGCCCTAACTCTCCAAATAAAGTACTGAAGGCTGGACAAGGAATAGAGTGATGGCAGAAGACCTATAGCCCTGTTGTAAGCGGTGCTCTGGGTTAGTTATGTCAAACCAATGAACTGGCTTTCCTGTGATGCTTTTACTTTGGCTTATGTTCATAAAGCACAGAAATGGAAGTTCGGCTTCATGTAGTAAATCTAAACAAAGTAAGACACATATTATTTCTTTTTCAGTGCTGAAAGATTTCAATTCTTTTTTTTTCCATGTAGACTCTTTCTGCGGCCTGATACAGATGTGAAATATGGCTCCTGTCAATATTTTGATTTGCCTATAGAATCTACAATCTTTGGATTGGGAGTTCACATGATAAGTAAAGCCTACTAGTGAAACAGGTATCATAAATTGTGGATTTTATCATGTTCCACAACCTAGAATATGAAATCAAAATTATGAAGAACAATTATGGAAAATAAGCAACTGAATCAAAATTATGACTCCTACAAATAAAAAAAAACAGTATTTGTTGTGTAGGGAATTCTCCCTGCAGCCCAAGCATGTGCATGGTCCCCTATATCCATACATACTGGAGTCAATTATAAGGAAATAGTAAATGGTAGGAAATGGACATTTCTCCTATTACAGTTAACACCATTACAAAAGTGCCTTGTATAAATGTGAAAAGCACAAAAAAGCCAGTCTTGTCCAAAGCACAATGCATACTTTGAAACATCATCCCATAAATTAACTGGGAAACAAAATTTCACTCATTCATTATATCATTAGCCACTTAATGCAGTTTATCCAGCATTCAGTGGGATCAGGGAAGAAACACACAGACATACATAATCACTCTAATATGGTGCACATGCAGAAAGGCAACTTGAAGGAACACCATTTCACCTATTTAACATTTTGGGAGGTGAAAGAAAACCAAAGCAGTCAGAGAATAGGCTCACTACATTTCAATCGAATCACAGTATTTTGATTGTTATGTTATCAAAAGAACATCAAATGTTCATAATGAAGGCTCTTAAAGTAACGAAAGTCAAAACAATGAGATGGGAAGGAACAGCAAAATGTAAAGGAAAACACAAAAGGCTGGCAGGTGTGATTGTTAGAGAGAAGGTTTGGGCTTATTTATGTAAAGAAAGGCTTGCACCATATGCCTGACCCAGGAGGAAAGTGAGATAAGTCATGGACTTTAACAATTACAGCAAACACCAAAGAAATTACTAAAGAAATCGTAAAAAACTATCAGGGAATAAATAATTAATATGTGATCATAATATTGAACTGGAAGGGACCTAAAATAAAGTAAAACAAAAGCTCCTGCATGCAGATTTGAACCAGCAAACCTGCATTCCTTGTGCATGTCCAACAGTATTGTATTGACAAGCAGCTGGCAGAACACTACTGCATTTCCTTCCTTAAGCCCTTGTAGTTCTCATGCTCTATAATGCAGCTTTACATCTTTTCCTTCCCATCTTGTTGCATTGTCTTTGAGACTCATCATTATGAACATTTAATGCACTTTGCCCAATAACATGATCATCAAAATACTGTGATTAGACTGAAATGTAGCAAGCCTGGAGAAAACCCACACAGACATAGGCAGGACATGCAGACTCCACACAGAGGGTGCTGCAATAAAGAAGTGAAGAAAACCAGTGTGAGGTAGCAAGTCTAACTGTTGCATCACTGTGGTACTCTAAAATATATCTTAAAGACATATTATTTCAAATGCACACAAAAACACGTGTCAGACTCCAGCTGCAGCCATTACATGTAAATTATGCTCCTCTAGCCATTATTTGTGGAAGTGCTTAAGTATCTGAACTTAGCCACTGAAACTATCCACCAGTAGTATACAACAAACTGCCAACAACCAATACAGCTCCAGTAATGACCATCTGGTTACTTCCACTAACTAAAACCAGAAACATCCCAGTCTTCAGCCATTCCTTTTGTGCAGAGCACCACCCAGGATCTTACAGAAAATATTATGAAAAACTCCATAGTCATAACCCCCAATATCACTCCTAACGAAAGCAGCTGTAATGTTATTATCAGACAGACAGACAATTTGTTGAAAAATGAGACATTAGATCTTGTAATCATTAACATAACTCTGTGAATCAGGATAAGACATGCCATTAGGTGTTAGCACTATCTACTTGAGAAGGATTCTAGGTTAACATACATCATTAGGGGTGGGTTTACAGCAATTAAATACCACACATACCACAATGTACTAATTTATCCAGTTTTACAGTGTCTGCCAGATTTTTCAACATCTTTCACTAAAGAAAATAGCTCACAAATTATTTTCAACAGCTAATATTATAAATATGAGAATAGTTGCATCTCTATATGATGAAACAGATGTATTTATTAGACAGTGTTACAACTATCAATATTAAATGCAACGAAGTAGATGTTAACTATTTCTTCTTCCTGCTGTCTACCTTTGGACTATCAGGTCACGGCTGAACACAGGCCTATTTGTTTTCCATCACTTTAGCATCTGCTGGTCATTGTATGGCCATCATTCAGACAGCCATGATGGAGATTTAATCTGCTACCTGGTAAGTCACATGCACTGCTGCAGATGCAAAGGCCTTTCAAGGGCGTGCTGTGCCTTCTTTTGTGAGTGTGTGCATTCATGTGTATTCTCAGAGAAGGCTACCATGTGACCATAGTTTTTTATAGCCTTGCATTTACCCACTATTCATATACTGCATGCCATATAGCTTTCTCTCCAGCAGCTACCAGCATTGAAGTGAACCAGACCACATCTCTATTGCCAGGATGTGTCACAGGCACAACTCGCTACTGACTACTCACTCCCATTGGCTTCTCCATTTGCTTCTCCAGTATTAACATCACTAGTTAATCCCAGGTCATCAGGATAACAGTCAGGACTTTATCCCTGTGTGCTGAACAGACAACAAATGTTATGTACTTCCTTAATGAGTAAAGTTTCACCTGCTCCAGCATCATCAACACAGCAGGCCAGTTTACAGACATGCTTACATGTAGTGACCTGTATTAAGGCAAATATTGTACATACCATTAAACAGAAAATATTGTGCACAGTTTACCTCCATACCTCCCAACATCTCATTATGTGATTTTATTAGCTTCATATCACATCTAATTTCTTAAACATGACTCAGAAAAACAGAACTTCTGAAATGGAATGCAAGCACATTGTCACTTTTGCTTAATCCCCTTTAGGAGTAAATTTGTTTAAAACTAAACATTTTATGTTTTGTTTTATAGTGCACACATGTGAGATATGTGCAGTTCTGCCAATTTGCAGCTTACTACAGTAGGTAGTCTATGCATCTTTGAAGTACTTGTTCATAGATTAGCACTAGGCAAGCTGCTATTAGGGTCCATTTTAAGCCTAGCCAATTACCCTGTGTGAGAATCAAACCCTACACCTTGCATCTGTAAGGTAAGCACATTAACCATTATGCCAAGCTCTTGCCGTACTATAGTTAACAATTTTTGTATTTATTTTATTTATTTTACATTTGTTGACCTGGATAGTCCAACTGGCTACATGTCCATTTTCAGTGGAGGCCCGGGTAGAAAAGCTCCAAACATACAGACAAAAACATGCATGCATGCTAAGGGTATTACAAAGTCAGAAAGGTTTGGCATTCAAGAGGAATGCACAATTTTAACAGGAGAGAAAAGCTCCAATTGTGCAGATGAAAACATACATACATGCCAAGCAAATATTACAAGTAAGTAAGGTGTGTCCCACTAGAGGGATCCACAATTTTAACAGTGTGTAGCAGAATATAAAAATATTAAACAGGTGGATTGCAGCAACAATTATTTACAAAGCAATGTACAGAACACGAATGACACTGCAAGCATTTGTGAGCAAGAAGTTAATACAGTACTGTTAAGTTAGGGAGTTGTTATGAAGATTAATCGGGGTTGGTACATGGACAGAGTCAGTGCCTTTTATAATACTGTTTGAGGCCTTTTTTAAAGAGGCTTAGAGAGGGTTACAGGGTAATGTCCACTGGAAGTAAGTTCCAAGCTTTGCTTGGCAAATGGAGTCTCTAGCTGAGTTATTAGCTTTCAGTGTTTGGACTAGCAGCTTGTTGGATAAGCATAATGGTCTGGAGTTAGTGTATGGGTTTATGATAAACTAAACTTCTTTATAATGTAGCATGACAACTAAAAAAAAGAAGGATGCCAAATCATTGTGTTGTACAACGATACATCAACAAAGTGAAGAGCCATGAAATCGTAGGGACACCATGCACTGCTCAAACCAACAAATAAACAAACATTGTTTTCTACAAAACCAGAGAAGAAAGTCAATATGATTACACATGAGTTCAGAAAGTTACCCCTCTCTTAGATGCCCTTTTTCAGCTGTCAGTAGTCAAAGCAACAGATTAATAGATAGCTTATACAAAATGTGAATAACAAAAGCTAGAGGTCAAAAGAGGTTACTCCAAAACATTATTTCTTTTACCTTGCCATATTTTCACCTCAAGAGGGACAGGTAAGGGAAGGTTCACATTGTTCTCCACAATTTGAATGTCCTAACTTCAGATTGCTGTGTCCTAGAATGCATTTCTCATAATTAACAGCAGAATTTATAACAAAGACAGCTTTTCACAAATTACAGAAACTCTACCATTTAGGTGCAACTTGCATTAAAAATACCAGTTGAAGTATTCACAAAAAGTATAAATCAGTTATTTCACAAGCAGTTTTGAGGACTGGATTTTATTCAACATTTTCTAGAAAAAAAGGCTACAGCGCTGTCTTTGGTCTGAATTGGCTAAGCCTCTATGTAAAAATAAAAGGTTCTGTAGGGTACATATGGGACTTAACTCAGAAAACTTGACAGTTAGCCACAACAAGAGCTTATGGTTAAGTAAAGGGTGCAAAGGCTGAGTGCAACTTCTGAAAAAGACTTTGAAATTAGCAAAACAGCTTTAACTCACTGTGAGCTGCTTGAGTTGAGTACCTATCATCTGGTTCACAAGTGTTTTTCTGGCAATGCTGGGTAAAAAAAGAAACAGACAGAACCATAGTTTGGCAGTGTATACCAGGATACTTGGTCCACCAGGAAACTTTTATATACTTAATATATATTACAGAGAAACATATTTTGTCACTGAAGCTATGTTGCACAAATACAGCAAAAATCTGCAGTCTTATTACATTTATTGAGTTAAAATAAAAAAAAGTCTGTCTGACAAGCAGTTAAATGAGAAAAAAATTAAAGACACTTTTATGAAGAAAACTCAGCATCTATTAAACAACCTTTAGAGCCAAACAAAAGAGCCACTGAAAACAATGCTTCCAGCATTTCTTAAGGTCCAGAAAAGGTACTCTATCATAGATCAGTCCACGTAATCTCAATTAAAGACTGCTGTTTATTCCCTTAACCGTTTAGTAAAAATTAACAGCAGATTCTTTAGGGAAGTGTTACGATGATTACCTGGAACTCCTACCCACCCAAGGATATGGTCCCCTAAGGATGCCCAGCTTCCAATAAATATGGATCAAATGATCAAAGCACTGCAAACTTTCCATAAGACCTCAGTGAAATCTCCATTCTTGTAAGAAGTGACAATACTAGTCTTGTTTTGTCTCAAGAAACAAGGAAGCTGCTACATGTAGCCACAGCACCAGGAAGTCACAGACTTCTGGTTTGGGACAGTATAAAAGAATACCTTATAATAAGTACAGCTTACAGGTACACAGAGCTCACTATTTGAGTAACTGGAGAGATCATACTCTTGAGGCACCTACATTTTATGATTACATTGTTGACGCTCTTACTCACTGTTTATTATCTGGGATACAGTTTATCTTCTAAACAGAGAATCTTAATCGTCAGTGCACATTCATACAATGGAGACCATAATCTCCTTGACTAGAGCACTAGTGGAAACACCTAGGGAGCTGCATATAGCAGTTAAGGCTAATTCTGACATGAAGAAAGAGTTAAAGGGGACAATGAACTTATTCATGTGAAGCATCAGACATGAAGACTCAGCTGATGAGGACTGCAGCTCAGAATTTCTCCTGGTACAAGGGAGAGCTATTTAAACAGTATCTTTCAAGGAAGGTACTTCAAGTCACAGACACTACAGGTGGAACTGGAGACAAGGTCAGCTTTTCCAATGCAAAATACAAATTGCAACATGGTACAACATCTCTCAGGGATAATCCTTCTAGGAATTCTCCTTTGAGAAAAGTTTGCAAAATGTTAGTTTAGCTAAGGTAAAAATTAGATATTGAAGCTCAGTCCACATTCATGGAGCAATAATATGAGGCCAGAAAAATAATCTATGTAAGATAAAAAAGTAAAGATTAGAATGGAGGGTGATAAAATAAAGAGTCCTTCCTGTTGGTTGTGGCCTAAAGAGAAAAAAATGGCCACTTTTCCTTAGTTTTATGAGCATTAGAGTTCTCTGAGGAAACATACACTTAAACACCCATCAAAAAACGACAAAATTAACCAGAGAGAGTGAATGTGTGGGTGGAACTTGCTTGACAGGAAGGTCTAGTGCATCCATGAAGTGTTGTGTGAAAGAATTTTTCCAGAAGATGAGGCCGAAGAAGGGAGTACAAGTCTGTGCAGCCAATATTGATCTAAAAAAATCACACAGATTATGTGATTTTGGCTTTATGGATGAGTCTCATCATTAGAGAAAATAGAAGAGTGCAGAGGAGTAGAAGGGCTATTACCGGACTAGAGTATTCATGTGGCAATCCCTGAGAAGTCATTACCGGACTAGAGTCTTCATGTGGCAATCCCCGAGAAGACATAACTGGACTAGAGTATTCATGTGGCAATCCCCATGAAGCCATTACTGGAATAGAGCATTCATGTGGCAATCCCTGAGAAGCCATTACTGGACTAGAGCATTCATGTGGCAATCCCTGGGAAGACATTAGTGGACTAGAGCATTCATATGGCAATCCCTGAGAAGATATTAGTGGACTAGAGTACTCGTGTCAATCCTCGAGAAGACATTACTGGACTAGAGCATTCATGTGGCAATCCCTGAGAAGCCATTACTGGACTAGAGCATTCATGTGGCAATCCCTGAGAAGCCATTACTAGACTAGAGCATTCATGTGGAAATCCCCAATAAGACATTACTGGACTAGAGTAATCATGTGGCAATCCCCGAGAAGACATAACTGCACTAGAGTATTCATGTGGCAATCCCCATGAAGCCATTACTGAAATAGAGCATTCATGTGGCAATCCCTGAGAAGTCATTACTGGACTAGAGCATTCATGTGGCAATCCCTGAGAAGACATTACTGGACTAGAGCATTCATGTGGCAATCCCTGAGAAGACATTAGTGGACTAGAGTACTCATGTGTCAATCCTTGGGAAGACATTACTGGACTACAGCATTTTTGTTGGCAATCCCTGAGAAGACATTACTGGACTAGAGCATTTATGTGGCAATCCATAAGAAGACAGTAATTCATGTTGCAATCCGCGAGAAGTCATTACTAGACTAGAGTATTCATGTGGCAATCCCAGAGAAGCCATTAATGGACTAGAGCATTCATGTGACAATCCCCAAGAAGACATTACTGGACTAGAGTATTAATGTGGCAATCCCCAAGAAGCCATTACTGGACTAGAGCATTCATGTGGCAATCCCTGAGAAGCCATTACTGGACTAGAGCATTCATGTGGCAATCCCTGAGAAGACATTTAGTGGACTAGAGTATTCATGTTTCAATCCCTGAGAAGACATTACTGGACTACAGTATTTATGTGGCAGTCCCTGAGAAGACATTACTAGACTAGAGCATTCATGTGGCAATCCTTGAGAAGACATTACTAGACTAGAGTATTCATGTGGCAATCCCTGAGAAGCCATTACTGGACTAGAGCATTCATGTGGCAATCCCTGAGAAGACATTTAGTGGACTAGAGTATTCATGTTTCAATCCCTGAGAAGACATTACTGGACTACAGTATTTATGTGGCAGTCCCTGAGAAGACATTACTAGACTAGAGCATTCATGTGGCAATCCTTGAGAAGACATTACTAGACTAGAGTATTCATGTGGCAATCCCTGAGAAGCCATTACTGGACTAGAGCATTAATGTGATAATCCCTGAGGAGCCATTAATGGACTACAGCATTCATGTGGTAATCTCAAAGAAGCCATTACTGGAGTAAAGTATTCATGTGACAATCCCTGAGAAGCCATTACTGGTCTAGATCATTCATGTGTCAACCCCCGAAGAGCCATTACTGGACTAGACCATTCATCTGGCAATCCTTTCAGTGGAGGGAGGAGGAAAAAGTATCTGCTGCATTTGGTGCTGGTTGAGGAAGCAAATATATCTCTGCAAGACATAGAACAGTGTCAGTACAATCACTAAGCTCTGGTGGGGCTTATGAACCATTCATGTGATATCAATAGGGAAACATTAAGCTTGATTGTTAGTGAGATGGCCTTTCCTTGAATGTGACTGGCTCTTAGAAAATATTCTGATGATATAGCCCATTCCCATATTCCTATGGCCTCATGACATCTCAGCATAAGGGGTAAGATTGTGTTCCTTCCTGCTTGTTAATGCACCTAATTATCAACATGTTGTCAAAGTAGATGTTGTCATTTCTTTGGGAATGGAGTTTCCCTGAGACTGTCAGCATCTCGTAGATTATATCATGCATGGCTGGAACTGTGCGGGTGTAGTCTAGGTTAACAAACTTTGAGTGTAAAATAATGAAAGCTCCATTATCAGTCAAATTGCAGATGCTTTGATATTAGACCCCCAAGACACAAAAAGATTATGGCACAGATTCAAGCACAATGGTACAATTAGAAATAATTCTCATCCTACACCACAATTCTTCTAAGCATATGTTTGCTTCTAATATTCTGACCCTCTGCCTGACCCTCACTCTTTACCTTAATCCTACCTGAAAAAAAAGTTGTGATGTACCACATTACTTTTATTTAGTATTGCCTCTCTACTACAGGTTTTATTATTGTATCTACGTCTCTGTACTTAGTATTTATCACTTATTTAATGTGTGCTTTAAGACTTGCTATTGTCTTGGTCATGTATAATGTCTTAACTTTCATGTATCATTTGGAGCTTTTCTCTCTGGACCTCCACTGAAAATGGGTTCCTGACCCAGTCAGACTTTCCTGGTAAACAAATGTTAAATAAATAAATAAAGTAAATAAATCATTTTTTTTTCTTGAATGGCTTAATGGCTTAGTGCTAGAAATGTGGAACTCCTATGCCCACGCAAAAAGATGTGAAAATGAGGGAAAATCTCCTTCAAAATTTACAAATGAAGGTCACTGATTAATGTCAGGATAGTAAAATAATATTTAAAAATGTTTACATTGAGAGATGATGACTAATTCCTATCAAAAATCAGAACAATACTCTAGGGTCACTTTTCTACTCATCCAGTTCAATTTCACTTTCAATTTCACTATCAAAGATCTGCAAAGGCTAGGCATTGTGGGTCAGGCGAAAGCATTTCATGACAATGGAAAGTTTTATAGTCTGAGCAATCCTAGCAATGCTGGCATTTGTCCTACCGTTACAGAAAACTGACCTCCTTCTAGAGCTAAATATATACTTTAGGATGATTTATTTGATGCAAAATATATGAATACCTATTAAGTTTAAAATGAATAATTCCTGGTTCATAGGTTCATAGATTAGTACTAAGCTAACTGCCCTTGTGAGCTATTTTAAGCCTAGCCAATAATCCCTTTTGAGACTCAAACCCTGCACCTTGTGCTTGCAAGGCAAACACCTTAACCATTAGACCACCCTCCCAACCCAATTGGTAAATTTGATAAAAACACAAAATATCGCCAAACTCACCAGCAATTTCCATGAATTGCCTTTTAAAATTATCCCAAAAAAGCAATCGTAAAAGTAAACCAATAGGTTATATTTGCAATTACAAAAAGTAAAACAAAAAACATTCCCAGAAATTAAATATACTAATTGCAGGGTCAGACAATCTCAAAAAAGGGCAAAAAAATTAAATAATGTAGCAGTCAATATAATGAACTTCAACCATTACATAATTTGGCAAACCGTACCAGTGACAAAAAAACACCAGTGTTTCAACATGAGATAAAATGCAGTGTATTTTAAGTGCAATACTTGTCAGAAGTACAGAAGATGTGAAGTCAAACTACTAAGATGCATAAACTGTTGTATTAGCAAAGAGATGAATCAGATATTAAGTAATCTGCTGAGATACATCTGAATAAAAAAAAAAGAAGAATAAAATAGTGATAAACTTGGCATTGAGACAGTCGCAAATCCAAGCAAAAACAAAACTCCAACCAAGAAACTCAATTTAATAAAATGCAAATAACACAGATGAGCAAAGCTTTCGGGCTTAGCCCTTCTTCAGTGCAACATATAAAATCAACAATTCCATTCCACTTACAGAGCTGTATAAAATCACATGATAATCATATCATGTGATATCTCAACCACAATAAATTTATTAAAATACATTAAAACATTTAAACTGAATTCTGACGTTTCTTGGTTGGAGTTTTGTTTTTCCTTGGATACGTCTGAATCACTCATGGTCTGTTTCACTACATCAAAGCATCCAATATGACATTTTATTTAGTAAATAATTATTGAATATTGTATATTTGTAAATGACAACTGAAATATGTGTAAGCATTAAGGAAGACATACATTTCAGTCATTGAGGATATAGCATTATTACTTAATAATGTAGTAGTAATATGACATGTGAAAAAAAAGTTGTCCACTTAAAGAAGTTGCGTAGGAACACTGTAAACACTATTCATAAACATTTTACACTAGTGAGTTTTGCTGGTACACTATAGAGTGGCATACCAAAGCCCTACATTAATTATAGTCAGAAGAGTACACAGTGGGTAACCTGTTATATACAGTTTTACCCCGCTATGTAGCCGCAGTGCTCCCATGTCATATGAAAGTCATACACACAGCATCATCTGTGTTTCAGCTGATCCCAACAGGGTAACCTAAGTGATTTTATCTGCATGTAGTCAGATTGCATTCCTCTTGTCAGCACAGCCATCCCCCTTCCCTGCTGATTTGCATACAAAGCTGAACAACCTATCATCACTGTATTAAAATAAAATAAAACCACTGACTGCAGAGTTCCCAGTAGTCTGGGCAACCCTGCTTTCACAACCACACCTAACCCCAAGCTCACAGACTAACTCTACTGAGCTCCAGCCAGTGGGAGCTCACATAGCAGCAGTTTCCCTCATTACCATACTACATTAATGGTCCTAGCTCCGCCTTCATTTCTTCTGATTACCAATTCTTTATGAAGTACAGTTAGATATGATGGAGGTGCACAGCTGAGCCAGAAACAGATACTTACAAAAGAAAGTCTTTGGCACATATAATATGTTGCTGTTGTGCTGTGTCTCATTTCACTGGCTACAGTGCACAGCACCGGCTTGGGTATCTGTAGCACCAGAACACATAGTACTCAATGCGTACTGTGCACTCCTGTGCTCTTTTCACAAATACAGGCATCCCTTGGTATGCCAGCTTTTGGTACAGTGATTGATACCTATAAATCATGGTACTTTTCCTCCAAAATACTAAACATTCTGCAGTTTTTACCTAAGCAATTTCTCTCTTCGTATTTATGAATACAGGGGCCAGTTCCAGATGTGAAAACTTCAGATGATAGCATCAAACATTTACATATCCTATGTTCATAAAATATGCTTCTGTATGGGTATTGACGCTAATATAACCCAAAAACGCAGGTTTCACCCCCAGACCCTGGATAACTAGTAAACACTAAGGTCAATATACCTCAGGCAAAAGTGAATAATTATATTTGCTGAAAATTTCTATTATTTCCTCTATTTAGATCTATTGCACTCTTGGAATTATTATAATTAGTGTGAGTGTGGGGATCATTGTTCCCCCACATTAAAGGCATACAGCTCTAACATCCCCTGAAAATGCTTCACCATAATCATTGTTCCACATTTTCCCAGTTTTTTGAATGGGGTTGGGGCGTTGTATCAACTGTTGCCACCTCTCTTGATTCAATGCCACTCAGCTACCTTCTTCAACAGTCATGCCTGACCATTGCAGGTCCTCTCTCAGATTTGCAAAATACATATTAAACATTATTTGTTACTAAAATTATGATCGCAACCACTTTCTATGTCTTTTACTTACAAAGTTGACTTTATCATCAGTTTAATAGAATGGATAGTTGATTTTAACAGCTTTCTGTATTGTATTGGATAGAAAGTGTTCCAGTTACCTCATGTTGAAACTTACACCACCAAATGTAGATTGCAATGCATCACAGTATGAACTACACCAGTCAAGTTTCTTTGAATGTAGTGCCTAAGTATGAACTACATGATATTGAATGAAAAGCAGTCCCAAATATGTTATAGCGACTGCATTATTGTAAAACGGCTAACTGAAGATGCATCATGTACCTGTGATATAAAATGTTAAAGCTAATTACCTTAATTAACTCAGGAAATGTTTAAAATAACGTTGATATGTGATCTCCTGTACATACTCTCCCACTGGCCATCTTAAATTAATTAGTGTAGTGTGTTGCCTTTCATTGGGGTTGATATTCTAAATAAAAAAATGCTGTGATGAGATTTTAAATGAAAGTATCTGCTGGTTGCCTTACAAAATAGCAAGACTCGGTAGACTAAATAGTAAAAGTTAAGCTGTACAAGTGTGATATATACTTTGTGCCACATCTGAGAAAATAAAACTGAACACTTGCATCTGTGCTTTTCAGATCAAAACCGTTACCGCCTGCTTTCTATGGCAGACACTTGAATCGTCACTCTGCCCCGGGGGCTAGAAATGCCTTTGAGCATCAACAACAGCCAAATAAATCATTCCCTTCAAATTGCAACATTGTAATTTTCTATGGAAATCACTAAACATATGATGTTGCAAAAGAGGAAAGACAAACGTTATATATACTATTCATGATGAAGCATTTGCCAATGAGCTATACCATACAATGCTTATAGTTTCACTTCGAAATAAGTTACATTTACAGTACAAAATCAGTACTTCTTGGGATAGTTAAACTTTGCATGTCATCAAGTAACCCCCTGAAGGGAATTTACAAAGGACATTGGCCATTCCCTACATGATTGTGAACTGTAACGTCCAGTCATTAGTGTGGTTCTATCATTTGTAGTCTATTCTGCATATGCATAGAGTTAAAAAAGCAAAGAGAGAGTTTTAAAAGTAGTAAATATGAGGAGAAATACAAATGTTGATGAATGAATGAGTTGGCCTATAATGTCATGTTTTCCAGTACTTAGCCAATTCAAATTCTGGCATTTTGCACAGCATTCTTGATCAATGGCTTTAGCATAAGACCAGATTTGAAAGTAATGTAAGAAATTTTCTTCTGCTTCCTCTAGGGTTTAATAGTACAGGCTTTGGAAAAAAATGTTGGGATACTAGCTCAGCATTTAAAATGTGCACAGATATGAGTGAAAAAGGTTTTACACAGCACCTGAGTAACGGCTGCTTTGTCCAGGTGTTACTAATCTTATTTAAGGTATGGCATTATCGTATAATAACACAGGATGCTACATTTTATAGCCATTCATATTTTGGTTCCATGACAGTGTGCATCTCGGAGAGCATGGGAAGTGATGTAATCTAATAACATGTTAGGGACGTAGTATTAGTAATGTTTTTAATTTCAGTACTTCATACAAAATTCTTATGAAAGATGTGGGCAGCAAAGGGTACTACAGTTCAGTGTCATAAATAAATGACAAAGAAACACTTCTCATGAGACGACATTTTCATTGTCAGCCACTGCAATGATTTGAGAAAGTTGAGTGATATCCACAAAAGATAAACTACTGGTCAAAGAAAGGATATGAGCCTCAACGCCCACAGATTCAATTCCCTGACAGTGCCAGCATTTTCATGGAAAATCATTGTCAAGAAATCATGCAGGCAGTAAGAGCCATATCTGGGTGTTTGCCCCCTTAACCCCTTATAGTGCAAATGTAGAGATGATTATGCTTTTTTCCCCTGCTAAAAAAAAACACTGAAAACCGTGTTCTTAGGAAGCTATTTTCAGTGGGTTGTCTTGTGGGGAGTGGAGGCTCATGGGACTGTGACATGTCCACTCATACTAGAAGCATCAGCAAATCCTATATGGTCAGGGCAGTCTTAACTTCTGGGTAGAAGCTACAGATAAGGTGAGAGATGAATTTATAGCTTGATAAAATCTTAGAAATAGTGTATACAGTGGAACAATCATGGCAATAAACATGTATTTTAATGTTCTTTTCTCTGTATGTCTCTGCTGTACTATGGGCATTTATAATTCCTGGAATATCAGGACACATTGACTGCATGAGAAGTCTTGAATAAGATGAAACAGCACAATGCTGATTCTGACAGAGGATCAGGAAAGAAAAAAAACTCTTATTTGGCTATTTTAGCAGACAATTATAAAGAATGGCTCTTACTGGGTGTCTTAAATGAACTGCAATAGTAAGCCCAAAATCAGAAGAGCTGGTGTTTTGTGCTAAATGATGGTTAATGAAGTAAGACCACAACAATAGGTAATAAGTATAAAGAAGGAAGACAGCACCATGGAGAGGTTTAGGAGGTGCCATATCATTGTAAAGAAGGAAGACAGTGCCACAGAGAGGTTTAGGAGGTGCTGTATCATTGTAAAGAAGGAAGACAGTGCCACGGAGAGGTTTAGGAGGTGCTGTATCATTGTAAAGAAGGAAGAATCATTGTAAAGAAGGAAGACAGTGCCACTGAGAGGTTTAGGAGGTGCTGTATCATTGTAAAGAAGGAAGACAGTGCCATGGAGAAGTTTAAGAGGTGTCATATCATTGTAAAGAAGGAAGACAGTGCCACGGAGAGGTTTAGGAGATGCTGTATCATTGTAAAGAAGGAAGACAGTGCCACGGAGAGGTTTAGGAGATGCTGTATCATTGTAAAGAAGGAAGACAGTGCCATGGAGAGGTTTAGGAGGTGCTGTATAGGTTCATAGGTTCATAGGTTCATACTAGGCTATCTGCCCGAGGGCATTTACAAGCCTAGCCCATAGTTTTGTGGCTTACGCCACCCCTTTAGTATGGGGAACTATACCCATTATTTTGCTGTGCCTCTGTTGAGCAGTGACACTGAGGTAATCCCTGGGGTATATCTGCGATCTCCCATCCATTGGTCAAGATTTCTCTTGAACAAGGCCAGCGAGGTGCTCTGCCTCACATATACCGGGATTTTATTCCACAGCATAGGGAGTCTTTGGGTGATGAATCTATCCCTCCAGCTGGCCCTATTAATAGCCGTGTCGAGGTTTAAGTCTCCGCCTTGTGGCTCTGACGGATCTAGATTTTTGAGGTGAAGCATATTCATCAAATCTGGGTTTGACATGGCCTTGTATGTTAGGCAAAGGTCACCTCTGAGCAAGCGTAAGCGACTGAATAGAGCTGGAGTTCTTTCAGTCGGGCAGCATAGGACAGATGTTTGAGACCCTTTATCCTTTTGGTGAGGAACTTTTGTGGCCTCTCCAGCTGCTGCAAGTGTCGGGTCAGATACATTCCGAATGGGGCATTGTACTCAATCATTGGTCTGATGAGTGATGAGTATAGGGAGACTATGACCTCCCTTGATCTAGATGAGAATCCCTTCATGATAAGGTGGGCAATGTAGAAGGTCTTCCTAACTACTTTAGCTACATGGGTGTCGAATGACAGACTACTATCAACCTGGGTCCCCAGGTCCCTGATAACTTCTTCTATGCTCAGTGGATTGCCACCTATTTGGTAGCTAGGGGTAACCTTGTTTTTCCCGAAGGGTATGACTATGCATTTTTGGCATTTAACTTTAGGCCATGGCTCTGGCACCAGTTATCCGCTTCTGTGAGACCCTTCTGAAGGATATCTGTGTCAGATGTGTTTTCCACTATGGCGCCCAGTTTGCAGTCATCTGCAAACTTTGTCAGCCATAACCCTCCTGTGTTTGCTTGTACTGGAAAAGTAGATGCCAAACAAGAGTGGGCCCAGGACTGAGCCCTGTGGTACACCACTTGTGACAGGCTTTGAGTCTGACATGGCGCCAGCAACTCTGACCCTGTGGGTTCTGTCACTCAGCCAGTTTGCAACCCATCTTGTGATGTATGGGTTAACATTTAAGCTGATGAGTTTTTCAATGATACCCGAGTGGGGTATTGTATCAAGGCCTTCGCCAGATCGAGGTAGGCTGTATGGACTGCCTTTCCTCATCAATGGCTTTGGTGACTGTTTCAAAAGTCAACCAAGTTTAGAAGGCATGATCTGCCTTTGACAAAGCCAAACTGGGATGGATCCAAAGTCTGCAAATTCCTATGTCTTTATTTATGAGGTCCATTATGATCCTCTCCATGGCTTTGCAGATAAGGCTTGTCAAGCTAATGGGCCGTAATTTCCAGGGTCGGTGGAGGCACCGCCTTTGTGAAGTGGGACCACAGTTGCAGTGCGCCACCCCTGGGTACGTATCCAGAGGTAAGACTATGATTAAACAGCTGTCCTAGCTGTGGGTTTAATTCCTCGTTGAGTTCGGTGGAGCACACAGCCGGGACACCATCAGGTCCCATGGATGCTGTGTTTTTGCTTTGGAGAGAGCAGTTCTCACTTGGGCGTTGGAGATGTTTGGGGCTGCAATCGCTTGGTATAGATATCTCTCCTTTGGGGAGGGGAGAAGTTTGCACTGAACCTGTCAGCCAGTATGTTGGCAATGTCTGTAGGATCAGTAATCTTCACATCATTTTGAACTAGTTCTGAGCATATCTGGGAGGTTCCTCCCAGGTTTCTAACATAGCTAAAGAAGGCCTTATGATTGTCTTTTGAGTCTTTAGCTATTTTTCTCTCAAAATTTGCTTTGGATGATTTTATGAGAGCTCTTAGTTTTTACTTATAGTGATCAAGGGTGTCTTACCTTTTAAGGATTTTGCTCTATCTTGTAGTAGCTTCCTCCTTTTGTTGTAGAGTTTGTTTATGGCTGGGGTCCACCAGACTGGACGCTTGCCTTTGGTACAAAGAGTCTTTGTTTTGCTTGGGATTGCCTTATCCATGCAGTCCTGCAGGTGCTGGTAGAAGGCATTTGTAAGTGATTCAGCGGCTTGAGTACTCTTTTCCGCCGCTCGGGGCCTTAAAGGAGACCACACTAGTCTTTAGAAGTGTGAAGTCGGCTGAGAAGTTCTTTACTGTGGTCTTTTCATTTCAGGTGGGGTGGGATGAGGACCTCCAGCGAGATTAGTTTGTGATCTGATCTCACCAGTGAGGAGTATACTTCCGGTGTTGAACATTGTGCTCCCATGTTCGTGATGATGAGATCAAGTATGTTTTCTCCTCTTGTGGGCTGGTGACTAGTTGTTCCATGGCATTTGAGTTTATGAATTCCAGGAACTTTTGGGCTAGGGTGTTTGGGCTTGAGTAGTGTTCCCAGTCTATATTAGGGTAATTGAAGTCACCTAGTATGATGGTGTTTGGTGATACATTTATCCTCTAGTGTTTTCAGGAAGGCCATGTGAGGTTCCTGAGTTTGTGAGGGTGGCCTGTAACATGCTACAATTTGCAGAGCAGTCTTGCCTATGGTTAATTGCACCTGGATGGTCTCCGATGCATCGTGCGTTGCCACCAGTCTTGAGGTGTGGGTGTCTTTGATGAATATGGATACCCCCCTCCTTTCTTGGTATTGTCCGGAGTTTGGGGCCGGAACGCATGATAAGAGGTAAACCTGATAGTGCTGGGGTGCTCTCAGGAGCCTTGAACCAGGTTTCTGTCACTGCACAGACATCGATGTTCTCCATACTGAGAAGGGCCTCGAGTGCGTGCATTTTGAGATTTAGACTTCTGGCATTGAGCAGCATTACCCTTTTTTTCCTATTTTGTGTTCTAG
Source organism: Protopterus annectens (assembly GCF_019279795.1). Lineage (NCBI taxonomy): Eukaryota > Metazoa > Chordata > Ceratodontiformes > Protopteridae > Protopterus > Protopterus annectens. The sequence goes on along the minus strand of NC_056746.1, from coordinate 40,081,956 downwards.
GGTGGTAGGTTTAGAATTTGAGCCTTGCCTAAAAAAGGCACTATGGGGTGGCAAGAGCCTTGCCAATATCCGAATCCCAGGGTGACAGGTGCAAGCCGCCCTCAAGCAGCGTGGCTTGTCCAGCATGTCATCCCAGGCAGACAGACATTGCATCCCCTTTGAATGACACCAGAGTTTAAGCCAATTGTTAAAGCTGATCATCTTATCTCTGTATTGTGGCATCATTCTTGGTGAAGGTAGGATACTGCTCAAGGTCAGGGTCATACCTGCCTGGGCTACATAATCAGAGAGCTCCTCAATGTCTCTTTTCATGTAGTCCAAGGAGGTACGCCTCAGGTCGCTTACACCAGCGTGGACAATGACTGAGTCAGATTTGTACCTGCTGTTGAGAGACCTGAGTGCTTGCGTTATGTGGCGGATTCTAGCACCGGACAGGCAGCTTACTGTGACCTTCTCCTTACTCAGTCTGGTGAGCGGGACGCCAGTGTGTCTGACTATGGAGTCACCAATGACTAGTGTGTCTGGCATTGTGTTTGGCCTTAAGGGCTGTGACTGTTTGACACTCTGACTGTGAGGTCTATGTGTTGCAGGTGTTGTGTTCTGAGGTGGTGGTTGTTTGGGTGTCTGCTTTGGTGGCCTCTGCTGTTTTGGTAGATTTTTGATCAGAGCCACGAGTATGTCTTTGTGTGTTTATGTGTATGATTTGAGGTTGTGATGGTACTATGTGAGACTGGGTCTATAGTGTGTGTGGTAACCTTCTCCTCCTGACTGGTCTTGCCAGTCCTATGTTGAGAGAGCTCAGCCTCCAGTTTGGCCGTATAGTTGCATCTCTCGCATGTATTTGTGTTTTGTGGGAGGAGGAGAGGGTTGTTCAGGTACATGAGGCAATTGTAACATTGCCTCAATATTCCCAGGTTCACCAGCTGAGCAGGAGAGGACACTAGCAACTGATCCCTCGACATGCTAGAAGGACTAGACAAAAAACTTTAAAAGAGATTCCGGGGATGTGGGTGACTGAGAAATGGGGTTTTGCCTTTTGGGGTGCTATCTATAAGAGTGCCGTATCAAGGTAATAAGTACTGTAGGAGCAAGTGCTAGGTTTAACAGATAGAGAAAAGTCTACTTGGAGTCAAGTAGAGATGATCTTTTAGGTATTAGAGAAAGTGCTAGTAACAGGGATGCTTAAAGGTAAGATTGAAAAGAATGCACTCTGCAGTGTGCACTAGAGAAGTTAGATATGAAAGTAGGTAACTTGAGTTTTACCTGTTTAAAAGTTAAGGTTTAGTGGAGAGTTACTATTTTAAAAGAGCAAGATGGACTGAAAGGGGTGGTTATTTTGGTACTATGAAATACTGTAGGATGGCCAATAAATTTAAATAATTGAAGGGGTGGGATTTCAAAAGTGATGGTTTTGTGATTACTCACATAAGCCAGTGAAAGTAGAGAGAAATGAGATGTATGGTCAGATTAACATAAGAGGCGGGCAACTAGAAAGACAGTGGTATTTAACAAGATAACTTAAATGGGTGGGAGGGAGGGAAAAATTCTGCTTGACTCAGAACAGAGAGAGCTGTGGTCTCTTTTGAAGTTTTAATATGCTGTTTAAAACAGAATGCAAGCAAAACACAAGATAAAGAAAACAAACTACAGTATTCAAAATATAGAAAGGCAATACAGAAATACAAAAAATAACAGCAAACTAACCTTTCCTTCACAGCAAAGTGTAGCAGAGTCTGGATGAGCCTTTCTGGTAAAGCTCTGAAATGTTTTAGTTTACTCCTTATCATTGTAAAGAAGGAAGACAGTGCCATGGAGAGGTTTAAGAGGTGCCATATCATTGTAAAGAAGGAAGACAATGCCATGGAGAGGTTTAAGAGGTGCTGTATCATTGTAAAGAAAGAAGACAGTGCCAGGGAGAGGTTTAGGAGGTGCCATATCATCCATATTTTTATGTATAGTTGTCAGGAGTCTGATAGACACTTCCTTCCTTGGATATTAAGCACATTTACAATGAAACAATATTTTCTGTGCACGTGCTGGGAAATAAGGGGTGAGGAACAGAGGTAAAAGAGGGTGCAGTGAATAGATTGCAAGTAACTGTATTTTCCATTACAGAGAAAATCAGCAATATATTTGATCTGTGTTTACGCATGCATTCATTCAGTGGATTAAGCACAATGTCTATCAAACACTAAGGGACTTGGGTTGTACATGTGAAGGTTCAAATCTTGGTTTACTAGACAGAAGTAAATGACATGCAACTGTCCCCAATGGAACCACCACAGTTGAAGGTGACAATGATGTAATCTCCCAGGACCTTTTTCTTTCACATATGTAAAAATCTGACTCGGTGAGACATTGAATGAGCTATTAAAAACACTAAGCAGGGCTCTTGATTTTTTTAAACCAATGAATACATATTGCTGCGGTTTAGTTACACACTACCTAAATATTGGAATGGAAAGAGGATGCTGGTGGTTACTGGGGATTTATGTATAACATTAGCAGGTGTGCACAGCTTCACAGGTGTTTACTAGGCTAACAACCACAAGGGTCTTTTTAAAACTAGCCATGCATCCCAAATCTCTAACGAGTTCTGATACCCAATTGTCGAAGTTGCACTTCAATTGGATTAGGGAGGAACTCTGCTTCACATGGATGGGGAGCCTGTTCCATAGATGGGGGTAGTCTCTGGGATACATACTTATCTCTCCAGCAGGTCCTATTTATATCACAGGCAAGGTTTAAATCTTTAGAATGGGTAATTCTGCTACTGTTTGTTTTATGGATATGCAGAAGGTCCATCAGAGTGTGGTCTGATAACACTCTGTATGCCAGGCATATATCTCCCCTCAAAAACCTGTAGGAGACAGAATACAGGAATAGGGCCTTGAGGCAGTCTGCATAGGACATATTACTTATGCCCTGTATTCTTTTCGTAAGAAACCTATGTGGACTTTCCAGTTGTTGGATATGCCTGGTTAGATACATACCAAAGGGGGCATTGAACTCCAAGATAGGTCTGATGAATGCTGAATACAGTGGAACAATGAGCTCCTTGGACTTAGATGCCATACCTTTGTTTATAAGTTGCGCAACATAGAATTATTTCCTCACCACTGTAGACACGTGATTATCAAAGGCTGATGATCAAAGTCTAGATTACTATCTATGTGTGTCCCTAAGTCCTTGACTACTAGGTCAGCTCTAAGGGGTGTGCTGTTAATATGATAGCTACCAGGGATGGATGACTTCTCAAAGGATGCTATTATGAATTTATTGCATTTAGTTTTACTCCATGATTCTGACACCAGTTGTTTGTCTGTGTCAGCCCCTCCTGGAGAATATTTATGTCAGTGTGAGACTCAATGACAGGTCCTAATTTGCAATCATCTGCAAATTTAGTCAGCCAGAGACCACTGACATTGACCTTGACTTCTGAGAAGTCAATGCCAAAAAGGAGCAGTCCAAGGACTGATCCCTGACGGACTCCACTTGTGACTGGCCTCTAACTTCCTGGGTCCTGTCTGCGAGCCAGTTGGCTTTCCACCGGGTGGCATACAGGTTTGTACATAACTTCTTAAGTTTGTCAATAATGCCAAGTGGGGTATTGTGTCAAATGTCTTGGCCAGGTCAAGGTAGGTAGTGTGAATGACTTTGCCCTCATCCATTGCTTTGGTGACCTTCTCAAAGAAGTCAACCAGGTTGCGTAGGCATGATCTGCCCTTGACGAAACCAAACTAGGTTGGGTCCCGTGTCTGGAGATTTACTATACCTCTGTTGATCATCTCCATGATAATTCTTTCCATGACTAGTGAGATTTATGGGTCTGTAGTTTCCAGGGTCTGTAGATGGCCACCTTTGTGCAGAGGGATAACTTTTGCCTTTCTCCATTCATGAGGCATGAAGCCTGTTTGGAGACTACAGTTAAATAGCAATTCCACAGGACTTGATAGGTCATGTTTCATGCTATTTAGGAGGTATCCTGGGATATTGCCTGGGCCTATTGATGCAGTGTTCTTGGTCTTAGAGAAAACGTTAAGGACCTGCCCATAGTGATAGTATGGGAAGTTATATTTGATGATATTTCCTGAGGGAAGGTTGAGGAGGAGAGAGGAGTAAAGTTGGAGCTGAATTTATCAGCCAGGAGGTTTGCTATATCTTCTGGCTCAGTATAGGTGACTCCAATTACAATGAGCTCTGCATACAATTGTGTATTGCCTTTGAGGTTGTGGACATAGCTAAAGAATGCTTTGTGGTTGTCCTTGGCATGGGAAGCCAAACTTACCTCATATTTGGCTTTGGTAGACTTTATTTGTCCTCTGAGTTGTTTGTTTAGTTTGATGATAGTGCTTTTATCCTGCCTGGTGCTGCACCTTCTAATTTTTGCCATGATTTTCTTCCTCCTGTTACACATCTGATTGATTTTGTGATTCTGCCAAGGTGGCTTGTTTTTTGAGTTAGTTTTGTACTTCTTCCTGGTGGGTACAGCTGCCTCTATCCAGCTATTAACATGCTTGGCCAGGGTTTCTGTGAACAGGTGTGATGCAGAATTTGTGAACAGGCTAAGTATCATGGCAGGACATCACTGCAAACAATGTGGTTTGAAACAAATGGATGTTATGCATTAATCAGATCTGAAGTGAGGAGTGAGACATTCTGTGATGATGCAGGACTGTGCATTAGGGACTGGTTAACTGTGCAAGTAATGGAGCCAGCAGTGTTGTGAGAAATGGCATAGCTTAAAGACCCCACAGCTTTGATTGGCAGGGAGTTAAAATTAGACTAATGCATAGTATAGCAAATAATATAAGAAAAGACTACTAAAACTACCAGTTAACAACAAACCATCAGATATCATTGCAGGGTTTTGTACCTGTAGCTGGAAATGCTTGGCATCTGCAGTTATGAGAACACTTGAATAGGAAAACCTATTGGTAAGTAGTGTGGCTTCTCAAGTAAGTGGGTTTGTACAATTCAAATAAAAAAATAAGGGTGGCTTGTTGTGGGAGAATAAGAGTGATTATAACATTATATTAAAAGGAACTGTGCACAATTTTAATCTATAACTTTGCTAACTAACATAAAACCTGATCATTCTGCTGGCAAAAATAGAAGATGCCACACTGCATCGCAGGTGACCCATTTCAACAAGGAGGCAAAACGCTAAAAATGTCAGCTGATAATGTTTGAGCTGAGGGTATCTTTTGCTTGCCTGCCTTCTCATCCAGGGAGGAAGTGGGCCTCACCTATGCCTGAAATAGATTATTTGGAGTAGCACAATGTGTAGGCATATAGAAGAATAGGTTTACATTCAAAACATGGAAACTGCATTGGTTGACTGGCATGTGGTCAAATGGCAGGTTTCAAGTTGGCAGAATGTTGAACCAAAATGTATAGACTACACTACAGCGCACAGGTAGTGTATTTCGAGTATTTGGGTTCAACATTGTGCAGGGAGGTTTTGGTTCAGTGAGGAACAGGGAATTAGCCCATTTCCTCACTGTAGTGCAATCTTAGAATTGATATATTTAATGTACAGGGGTGTGGGGTATACAGCCCCCACATGGGGGGTGCAGGGGGTGTAGCCCCCCTGAAAAATAGTATAATTAATGTACTGTTGACTCTAGAGTGCAATGGTACGTTAATGTACATAGTAGGAGGAGACTCATGTCACCTCTTGCTATGTGGAATACATCAAACTATGAATGTCAATGTATTAATTTTTGCCTTGGTTGCTGGTTTGAAATTCCGAATTCAGAGTTTTTGGGTTGACATTCTGAACAGTCGACCAAAGCGGATTCGGAATTTCAATAGTAAACCAAAAAATATATAGTCCCGGTCATGCTGCGGAATTGCTATGACCAGTGTACAGATGGTAATCCACTCTGAGGACCTGCACATAGAAGTTCTGTCAGCAAAACAAAGATAACTATTCCAAGTATTTTTGGCCATTGATGATGGCCAGCAAAATTCTTGCCATTTGTACCAGTAAAGGTCTCCTCAAAGAAATAAAGTGAATGGGAATGGTGGGCAGCTTGGATCACAAGGAATATAAAAGGGTTGGATCACAAGGAACGTAAAAGGGCTACCAGACAAATATGGAGTGATGGGCCTATATTGGAGGAATAAAAACCTACCAATAAAAATAATAATAATATAAAATTTGGTCAAACAACTTTCACTCAGGCAATAAAAAAGTTATTCTAGCCCAAGGCCAGTGTCTAGCTGTTACTTAGATTACTATTACTTAAACAACTTAATCAGTAGAATCAGCAGCTTGTTATTATAGTAAAACATAGGTGTGTACTAAGTTAACAATTACCGGGGCCTTTTAAATCCTAGCCATGTATCCCAAATGTCTGACAAGTGCTGGTATCCTTGATAAGTTTAAACAGGGGCTTTGAGATGAAACATTTATAAACAGGGACCTGGAAAATGAACCATGTACAGGCTGCCTGTGTCATTAGAGACATAGATGCCAAACCAGAGATGAATTTCCAGTTGTCCAAATTATACTCAAATTAGGTTAGGGAGAAACTCTGCTTCACATAGATGGGGAGTCTGTTCCAGAGAAGGGATAGTCTCTGGGATACACACCTGTCTCTCCAGCAGGTCTTATCTATATTGCAGACAAGGTTTAAGTCTTTAGAATAGGTAATTCTGGTGCTGCTTGTTTTTCAGGTATGCAGAAGTTCCATTAGAGTGGGTTCTGATAATGCCTTGTACACAATACATAGCTGTCCCTTCAAATGCCTGTAGGAGACAGAATATAGGGACGGGTTTTGTGGTTGTCTTCACAGGATACTTTACTTATGTCCTATATTTTTTGGTGTGGAACCTTAGTAGACATTGTAGTTGTTGAATGTATCTGGTTAGGTACATACTAAATGGGCTTTGTACTGAACGAAAAGTCTGATGAGTGCCAAATACACTGGAACAATGACTTCCTTGGACCCAGATGCATACCTTTATATATACGTTGCACAACATAGAATGATTTCCTCTGTACTATAGACACATTATGGCTCAACATACCTTTTCCTGTTAGCAAGGTGATGTAGGGAAGTGATGCAAACACAGATGTTCTCAGATGTTGGATCAAAAGCAGAATAAGAATGAAGAAGAGTACAGGCAAAGGCTGCACAGAAACTACTGACAAAGGAAAACCTGACCTAAAGGTATGAGACAGCCATCGCCTTGTGAGCAGAATACAGCCCGATTTTTTGGCCTTGGGTTTATGAGATTATTGAAGTAGAAGTAGTTATTGAAAAGTTTTTGCTGTAATTGATGTCTGTTCAAAACTGGCAATAGATGGATAACTGCATGCATGAAATGAAAAGGAAGATGCCCTATAATGGTTACCAAAGTTAATGGTGAGCATCATGGTGCACAATTAACACCAAAGTTAATGGTGAGCATCATGGTGCACAATTAACACCAAGATTAATGGTGAGCATCATGGTGCACAATTAACACCAAGGTTAACGTTGAGCATCATGGTCCACAATTAACACCAAGGTTAATGGTGAGCATCATGGTACACAATTAACACCAAAGTTAATGGTGAGCATCATGGTGCACAATTAGCACCAAGGTTAACAGTGAGCATCATGGTGCACAATTAACACCAGAGTTAATGGTGAGCATCACGGTGCACAATTAACACCAAGGTTAATGGTGAGCATCATGGCACACAATTAATACCAAGGTTAATGGTGAGCATCATAATGCACACTTAACACTAAGGTTAATGGTGAGCATCATGGTGCACAATTAACACCAAGGTTAACAGTGAACATCATGGTGCACAATTAACACCAAGGTTAACGATGAGCACCATGGTGCACAATTAACACCAAGGTTAACAGTGAGCATAATGGTGCACAATTAACACCAAGGTTAATGGTGAGCATCATGCTGCACAACTAACACCAAAGTTAATGGTGAGCATCGTGGTGCACAATTAACACCAAGGTTAATGGTGAGCATCATGGTGCACAATTAACACCAAGGTTAATGGTGAGCATCATGGTACAAAATTAACACCAAAGTTAATGGTGAGCATCATGGTGCACAGTTAACACCAAGGTTAATGGTGAGCATCATGGTACACAATTAACACCAAGGTTAATGGTGAGCATCATGGTGCACAACTAACACCAAAGGTAATGGTGAGCATCATGGTGCACAATTAACACCAAGGTTAATGGTGAGCATCATGGTACAAAATTAACACCAACATTAATTGTGAGCATCATGGTGCACAATTAACATCAAGGTTAATGGTGAGCATCATGGTGCACAATTAACACCAAGGTTAATGGTGAGCATCATGGTACACAATTAACACCAAGGTTAATGGTGAGCATCATGGTGCACAATTAGCACCAAGGTTAACAGTGAGCATCATGGTGCACAATTAACACCAAGGTTAATGGTGAGCATCATGGTGCACAATTAACACCAAGGTTAATGGTGAGCATCATGGTGCACAATTAACACCAAGGTTAATGGTGAGCATCATGGTGCACAATTAACACTAAAGTTAATGGTGAACATCATGGTGCACAATTAACACCAAGGTTAATGGTGAAGATCATGGTGCACAATTAATACCAAGGTTAACGGTGAGCATCATGGTGCACAATTAACACCAAGGTTAATGGTGAGCATTGCGGTACACAATTAACATACCAAGAGTGGTAGCTGCAGTCCCAACTGTATGGTATCTCACACCCTTACTTTTACATATATGGTACTACAATAGTTAGTGTTTTTTACCCCAGCTGCAACTAAAATGAAAATGTGGAAAAGGGAACAGAGGATACAATGTGGGTTAGAGAAGAGAAGTTACTTCACAATATCAAAAAATGACTCTGATTAGATTTGGAAGCCATAAATATGTTGATTAAATTAAGACAAACTGAAAGTATTGTGTTAAAATAATAAAGTCTATCCCAAAGACAATGCTGGCATTTGTCCTACCATTACAGAAGGTTGATCTCCTTTTGCTATTTATTTATTTATTGCATTTGTTAACCGGGAAAGTCCACCGGGCCTGGAATAAGCCAATTTTCAGTGGAGGCCCTGGGAGAAAAACTCCACAAAATTACATACAAAGATACTTATTAATACAGCCCTGAGAAAAGTTTACAAAAATGACATACAAGGAACATATTGATTCACATAGTGGAGAACATCAGATACTACTAATACACTGAATGAAAGTAATGAACAAGTTGCAATTGTGGAAAAATAGGAGTAAATAAATGGCATGTGTTCAACATAACACTTGAAAGAAAAAATAAAACTGCAAGGTTCATAGAGAGCATTCAGATAGCATTTAAATGTGATATATTTGCTAGGTTAATTGCCATGGGGACTTGAGTGCAGTTTAAGAAATAGTAGGAGATTATAAGGGCTAGAGACGGTAAGGACAGTTAGAAGTGACAGGGAAGCAGTGAGTAGACAGAGTGAGAGGAAAGGAAGTGATAGTGAGAGGTATAACACTGGGGAGCGAAAGTCAGGAATTAGGGTTTTGTGCTGGGGTACAGGAACATAACCAATGTGAGGAGAGATGTTGTTTGAGGGATTTTTAAAGGAGGCAAGGTTGCTGATGGTCCTGAGTGAAAGGGGATAGATTATTCCATGCTTTAGATCTGGTGTGGGAATACAACATTTGGCCGTCTGTGTGCTTAGGTTTCTTAATGGATAGTAGCATTTTGTTTTCAGACCTGAGTTGTCAGTTAGGCTAATACATGGTCAGTATGGTGGAGAGGGAAGGGCAGATTTCTGGGTTGTAGATGAGCTTGTGGGGTGTAGTTAATTGTAGAAAAGAGAGATAGTGAGGGGATTCTAACCAGTTTAGTTGATGCAGAAAGGAACAGTGATGGGTAGAAAATTTTGCATTAGTGGTAAATTTAGCAATTTTATTGTAGCAAGAGTCTATTTTTGTTCTTAAGGTGGATTGTAGATTGGTGAGGATTGGAGCACCATACAGAAGTGCTGGAAACAGGAGGGATGAGGCAGAGCCTTTTTAGTGGAGAGGCTGAGAAAATAGTTGTGCCTATACGAGGAACCTAGTTTTTGATGGTTTTTTTTTTTTTTTTTTTGTTATAGATGTGGAGGTCAAAGGTTAATTTGTCATCAATGATGATACCTAGCAATTTAGTACTGGAGACGACTTCAATGTTGGTGTTATTTTGGGATAGAATGGAGAATAGTGACTTGTCAGCAGGGCTGAATTTTGTGGTGGTGAATAGTAAAAGCTTTGTTTTACTGGGATTAAGAGGTAGATGGTTTTGGAACTTCCTGGTTTCTGTGGAATTAAATGCCTCTTGGGTGAGATGATGTAGTGTATGGGCAGATTTAACAGAACAGATAATAGTAGAGTCATCTGAGTATTAGATAACCATACTGTGGGTGAGAGAGGAATGAAAGTTGTTCACAAATATCAACCAAACAAAAAACGGTGCTGCAATACTACGAACCAAAAAGTCCAAATTGAGAAACGGAGAATGTAAACCACTTCTGGCCAAAAGTTTATTCAAAACACACTCCACGCAAAAATATATAGTGTTTCACAATATACACTCTATGTGAAAACACAAAACATAAACGCTATTAAACACACGCGTTTTCATCTGCTAAAATCAGACTTCATCAGATGAACCTTTAATTCAATTACACTGCTTTTATATATAATCTGACCAATGACATTAATTAATAACATAATTTAAATAATTAATAATATTGCAATTACTTTTCATGTTTACTTAAATAAATATACTTCCCTATATCTTAAAATACTGTCTTTCATTAAAAATATTACACAAATAAATATTTCTCTGTTAATTAATATGTTTGTTACCCTACATCTTTAAAATAAATTAAAATAATGAAAATGTAAGTAATTCATTTCAATTCTTTAATACTCAACTGCCCTCCTAGTGGAGATGCATATTATTTTCCTGTGTCATCCTAAATTAAAAACCTTTACAAAAACCCTTTTTGTGTTAATTAAAACCTCTAAATTGATGTTATGAAATTTATAAAGCCACCATATTAAAAAATAAATATGGTTATTATGTAAAAATTGATTCTAGATAGATTTATTGTGCGTGTTTACAAAATATTATTATAACTTAGCTGCCCTTAATTTCAGGATTGGCATAATACTTGTGTACTCATTCAACCCTGGTGGGTTATACGCTTCTAATGTTACCTGCCACCAAAGCTCCCTATATTCAACTTTCTCCTCCCAGGGGCCACCTCTTATGTCTCTTTGAGTATGTTCTAACACTGTAAATTTGAAGGTGGCTCCCGTACATTCCTTACTATGTTTAAACAAGGCATTTGTGTCCTTGCAATTCTTGATATCATTAAGATGCTCGTATATCCTTCTTTTAGTTTCCTTTCTGTTTTTCCTATATAGAAGGAATCACAGGTCCCACAGGTGGCCATATAGACTAACCCCATGGACTCACAATTGTAATAATTCTTATTGTTAGTAATCCATCTATCCCTACTTGCTATATATAACCTATTGGAGTTAGAAATATATGGGCATTGGGCACATCTGCCACATTTGTAAGTACCCGTCTTTTTTACATCTTGTGGAGCCATAGTATTCCTACTTTCTAAAATATTTCTTATACTTTGAGCATTCTTGTACACTATTTTTGTTGAAATCCCTTCTAGTTTTTCTATGTCAGTTATATTTATAAACCTATCCCATTCCTTAGAAAATATTCTTTTGATATTACTATTCATTGCATTATATTCTAGGGTTAGGGCTAATTGAAAGATATTCTTTTGATGTTACTATTCATTGCATTATATTCTAGGGTTAGGGCTAATTGAAAGATATTCTTTTGATGTTACTATTCATTGTGTTATATTCTAGGGTTAGGGCTAATTGAAAGATATTCTTTTGATGTTACTATTCATTGCGTTATATTCTAGGGTTAGGGCTAATTGAAAGATATTCTTTTGATATTACTATTCATTCTGTTATATTCTAGGGTTAGGGCTAATTGAAAGATATTCTTTTGATATTACTATTCATTGCATTATATTCTAGGGTTAGGGCTAATTGAAAGATATTCTTTTGATGTTACTATTCATTGCATTATATTCTAGGGTTAGGGCTAATTGAAAGATATTCTTTTGATGTTACTATTCATTGCATTATATTCTAGGGTTAGGGCTAATTGAAAGATATTCTTTTGATGTTACTATTCATTGCATTATATTCCAGGGTTAGGGCTAATTGAAAGATATTCTTTTGATATTACTATTCATTGCATTATATTCTAGGGTTAGGGCTAATTGAAAGATATTCTTTTGATGTTACTATTCATTGCATTATATTCTAGGGTTAGGGCTAATTGAAAGATATTCTTTTGATGTTACTATTCATTGCATTATATTCTAGGGTTAGGGCTAATTGAAAGATATTCTTTTGATGTTACTATTCATTGCATTATATTCTAGGGTTAGGGCTAATTGAAAGATATTCTTTTGATGTTACTATTCATTGCATTATATTCTAGGGTTAGGGCTAATTGAAAGATATTCTTTTGATGTTACTATTCATTGCATTATATTCTAGGGTTAGGGCTAATTGAAAGATATTCTTTTGATGTTACTATTCATTGCATTATATTCCAGGGTTAGGGCTAATTGAAAGATATTCTTTTGATATTACTATTCAGTGTGTTATATTCTAGGGTTAGGGCTAATTGAAAGATATTCTTTTGATATTACTATTCATTGCATTATATTCTAGGGTTAGGGCTAATTGAAAGATATTCTTTTGATGTTACTATTCATTGCATTATATTCTAGGGTTAGGGCTAATTGAAAGATATTCTTTTGATGTTACTATTCATTGCATTATATTCTAGGGTTAGGGCTAATTGAAAGATATTCTTTTGATGTTACTATTCATTGCGTTATATTCTAGGGTTAGGGCTAATTGAAAGATATTCTTTTGATGTTACTATTCATTGCGTTATATTCTAGGGTTAGGGCTAATTGAAAGATATTCTTTTGATGTTACTATTTATTGCGTTATATTCTAGGGTTAGGGCTAATTGAAAGATATTCTTTTGATATTACTATTCATTGCATTATATTCTAGGGTTAGGGCTAATTGAAAGATATTCTTTTGATGTTACTATTCATTGCATTATATTCTAGGGTTAGGGCTAATTGAAAGATATTCTTTTGATGTTACTATTCATTGCATTATATTCTAGGGTTAGGGCTAATTGAAAGATATTCTTTTGATGTTACTATTCATTGCATTATATTCTAGGGTTAGGGCTAATTGAAAGATATTCTTTTGATGTTACTATTCATTGCGTTATATTCTAGGGTTAGGGCTAATTGAAAGATATTCTTTTGATGTTACTATTCATTGCATTATATTCTAGGGTTAGGGGGGGCTAATTGAAAGTTCTCTTGATTGCCCCCTTTGCCTTTTAATTGCTCTATCCCTAGGTCAGTAGTTTTCACAATTGGGGTATATCTATTTTCCCTACCCCCTTCTATTTCCTGTCTTATTTCCTTAATAAGTTTTGATGGATATCCTCTATCCATAAACATTTTTTCCAAAAGGTCACATTCTTTAAGGAAATCCTTCTGAGAACTTGTCATTCGACTCCCTCTCACAAATTGTCCTTTTATAATATTCCTTTTACAATGTAGGGGGTGTGCACTATCATAATGTAAAAACATATTACAGTATGTGGGTTTTCTATATACTTTTGTTTCTAGAACATCTCCCTGTTTATAAATTTCCAAATCTAAATATTGTAATACATTGTTGGATACTGTATATGTGAACTTTAAAAGACCTGTAGTTTTGTTAAGATAAATCATAAATTCCTTAAGCTTTTCATGTCCTCCAGTCCAAAACAGGACTATATCATCCAAAAATCTGCGATAAAGTACCCATTGGGAATTGAATTGGGAATTTAATACATATTTTTCTTCCCATTTGGCAAGTACTAAATTTGCATAAGTTGGGGCACATGCAGCACCCATAGCCACTCCTTGGGTCTGTCTAAAAAATTCCCCGTTGAAATATAGAAAATTATTCTTTAACACCATTTCCATCAACCATACATTCACCTGCTTTTCATTGTTGGTTAAAATTTTGCTTTCATACAATATTTCCTCAAACATTTCTGTACCTTCAGTATACGGAATGGATGAAAAAAGATCAATTACGTCTATAGTAACAAAAAACGCGTGTGTTTAATAGTGTTTATGTTTTATGTTTTCACATAGAGTGTATATTGTGAAACACTATATATTTTTGCGTGGAGTGTGTTTTGAATAAACTTTTGGCCAGAAGTGGTTTACATTCTCCGTTTCTCAATTTGGACTTGTTGACAAATATACTGAATAAAAGGGGTCCAAGTATTGAACCTTGGGAGACACCTGTATTAGTAGTAATGAAAGGAAAGGAAGAGTGTTGCCATTTTGTGGATTGTTGTCTGTTACTGAGATAGTTAGTAAACCACTGTAGGGTAGGGGGAAATAGTCCAAGATTAGAAAGTTTAGTTAGCAGGAGGGTGTGGGAAATAGTGTTGAAAGCCTTTGATAAATCCAGGAAGAGTGCTGAGACTAAGCAAACAGCATCTCAAGCTGTATTTACTGTTTTAAGGAAAGAAATGACGGCAGTGTTAGTACTGTCTCTGGGTCTAAAGCAGTGTTGAGTGGGGGAGAGGATTTGTTGTTGGGCCACGTGGTTGAGTAGTTGAGTGTGAATGCATTTCTGGAGTATTTTGGAGATTGGGGAGAGGATGGCAATAGGACGGAAGTTAGAGATGTCAGAGTTATTGCCGCCTTTATAAAGTGGAAGGATATATGCTTTTTTTCCAGATGTCAGGTATGTAGGATTCCCGAATGGACCTGTTGAGAAGAATACTAATAGAATATGCAATGGAGGAGGTTGGGAGTTGTAAGTATTCTGCGGGTAAGTTATCAGGGGCATTGGAGCAGGGTTTAAGTTTGTGAAGAAGTTTTTTGATGATGGGGCTATGTTGGGTGTTAGTGTGAAAGCAGGTGGAAGATTAGAACAGGAATGTACAGGAGGAGCTCCTGGTGAGTCAGTTGTTATAGGCTGGAAGGTGGTAGTAAGGGGTCTACTTTAAGCTCTCGAAAGCAGTAAAACCCGAATCCGAATTGTGCGACATGGAAAGAGCAAACTGCGAATATGTCGAACGAACGAAACCACGAAAGGGGAAATATCGAAATTGCATAGTTGGGCCGTCTGTGGTATAGCTGTAAGGTAAGTGTGCGATAGTTACGGACCTTAGGGTTAGGGAGGGGTTAAGATAAGTGCATAGATAGGTAGTGTATGTAAGGTTTTGTGTAGCTAATGTATGCAAGGTTTAGTGTAGGGTTTTGTTAAGTGTATGTGAGTGGAATATTTAGTTTGTTTGGGTGTAGCTCCGTAGGGGAAGTGTGTGGTAGTTACGGACCTTAGGGTTAGGGAGGGTTTAAGGATAGTGCATAGACAGTTGTATATGTGGGGTTAGTGTAGGGTTAGCAGTAGGATTTTGGTGCTTTAATTTAGGGTTAGAAGTAGGGATTTGGTTAGTGTATGTATGTGTTTTTTTATTGTGTTTGTGTAGGTAGTGTGTTGTGGGTGGTGGGTTGGCCGACTATGACGGTTCGAGGTTTACATTTTCGCACTTTAGTATGTTCGACGTATCTGCTGTTTGCTCTTTATATGTCGCGTGATTCAGATTTGGATTTTTCGTGTTTTGAGGGTATAAAGTAGACCCGGTAGTAAGTTTTTTGATGGTGTTGCTGAAGTATGTGTTAAAGATGGAGGCTATTTCAGAGGGTGTTTTTTCAGGGTTTGGACATGAGTTGTTAATTGTTCCAGGGTGAAGAAGAGAGTTAATTGCTCCCCAGAAGTTTTTGGGGTTCAGTCTATGTTGGTCTTGGATAGCCTGAAGGGATTCCTTTTTATTATTGATAACTAGGCATTTAGCTTGATTAAGGAGTTGTTTATAAAGAGTGAGGTTGGATAGTGATTTGTTTTTTTCCAGGCTTCCCGGCTTTGTCCCTAGAAGAAATAACTTGCTTTGTAGTCTTAGTAAACCAGACAGCATGTTTTTCCTTGATCCTTTTTAATCAGAGTGGGGGAAGGCTATTTAGGATCCTAAGAAATGTAGAATTAAAGAATTCTACAGCTTCACTGAATGGGAGAAGTTTTAGGGGCTCCAGTTTGTATTCTGCAGGATGTCATTGAAGGTGCTTGGGGAGAACTGGGATAGATCTCTAGTGTATCTATATTGGGGTACATTTGAAACAGAGGTGGGCTTGTGTATTATGAATGCAGGAGAGTGATCACTGATGCTATTTGGGAGAGTTCCTGAAGTGGTAATGTTTACAGGGTCAGAAACCAAGATCCAATCCAAGACTGAGCCTTGAACTAGAGCTAAATATATACTTTTGGATAGTTTAGGATAGTTTATTTAATGAAAAAGTATTAATACCTGTTAAGTTTGTAATAATAATCACTACAGAATTGGATCGAAATACAAAATATCGAACAAACTCGCCAGCAATTTCCATTAATTGCTTCTAGATCTAAAATACTGGGTTGTTAGCTTACTGAGCACCTGGAGGCAACAATTATATCTGCTCTTGTGAGTCCATTTAGAAGTTCTGGCAATGAGTGCAGTTTCATTAAGGTTTAAATAATAAAACAGTTTATTTTCCTTTTGGGACATTATGCATAATTATCGTAACTGCATTGTTTTAAGAAAAAATATTTTGTTTTCTGCTCTTCTTAGTAATTATGTACAATCTACAATTTATCTTATTCTTAGTAATTATGTACAATCTACAATTTATCTTATTCTTAGTAATTATGTACAATGAGAAACACAGAAATGAGGAACCAACCACAAGAACTGCTGATAGAGATGTTCTAAATAAACCACTGGTTTTCCACCAAAAAGCTGATAGCAATCATAGCATAATCCAAAAAAGAGTTTTTTTTTTAAAACACAAAGAATGGCGCTTTAGCGTGTAAAGTCACGCTCGTCAGATATCAATTAAAACAGCACATACACTGGTATATAACCGCTAGGACGCGGGAAAATTAACTAAATTGTTTAATACACAAAACCTGTGTTCTAGTGCTGAGCGCTCTGTGAATGCGCTCGTTAAATAACAATTATTTTACTAGTCAATGAACAACCAAACCTCACAAACAAATGCTGAGTCTGGCTGGAGAATCATAAAAAGCTGAGCACAATATTATTAATATATAAACAAACATGTCCTATATTTGATCTAAATATAGATATAACCAAGAATCCTTTATAAATATCTTTCTAAATTGTAAACATAGATCTCAGTATAAATACAATGCTTGTATAAACATAATATATCATATTGTGCGCTTGCCTGATGGTATCAGAGTAAAAACAAGGTGAAAGACATAAATTTTTTATATATATAACATCTTCTTGAAATCAGCTTGCTTCAGCTTAAAAGTACATTATAAAAAGATAGTGTTGTGATAGTCAACATTAATTCACTAACATTGCGAAACGCTTATAAAAAATATATATTTATGTGTATAGTATTTATGTTTCATACAAAAAACACTATCAAACCATAAAAAATGTGTCTATAATGCTGAATCTATAAGATGAAATAAAATATGTGTATATTCAAGTAAAGATGTTAAAAACTAAGACTGGCTAGTCCGCAAACATAACAAGAATGTGAACCTGAGGATGACGCTCAAAACGCATTACTATTAACAAGATCCAGCAAAAAAGCTGATATAAAAAAAACTGATACTGCATATATGTGCTTGACCCCCTAAAAAAATTTTTTCAAATAACGTGAAGATGGCGGCTCAAAAGCGCGCATTTATAATAACAAGATCCAGCAAAAAAGCTGATGTAACAAACTGACATACTGCATATATGCTTGACCCCAGCTAAAAAGTTTTTTCGAAATAATATAGAAACAGGATACACTGTGTATAATATACTAAAATGTAAATGTACGTGTTAAAAACTCCATTAAACAAAATTGAAGTCAACAATGGCAAAAAGTCTGAAACACTGAACAGTCGGTAAACGTATAAAAAACCCATTAAAACAAAAAATGAAGTCAACAATGGCAAAGTCTGAAACACTGAACACAGCGTGTTAGAAACATGCCTGATCACAATGCATGAAAAAACATGTAAATAAATATGCTCCTGTTTTTATCTGACTCCTGCCATAGTGTAACACAAAAGGACAGAATATGAACTTAAAACATAAACCAAAAAAAATGATATGAACTACATGGAAATATAATAGATCTAGATTATGATTATGTACAGTTGTATGCCTAAAGATTTTTTCATCATCTAGATAAAAGTACTGGCTTAATAGATAAAAAATTATTAATGCCTGGTGCTAAAAATGCCTCCTATTATTAATGCCTGGTGTGCTATGCGCCCTAATCTTAAAATCCAGTTTAGTTCCATGATGGCCAAATTATTCTCCATATTACCATCCCTGCCATTATGAGTGACCACCTGCAGGACTCTAAAACTGAAAGAATGAGATGGAAAAATCTATGCGTGTTTTGCTAAAGCATTGGTCTCTTCTTTCTTCCTTATGTCATACAAGTGGTTATATATACGCTCCTGAAGTTTTCTTTTGGTTAGTCCTATATAAATTATGTACAATCTACAATTTATGTTAGAAAGCTAATTAAAATATACTTGCTAGAAAAATATCGAAACACAACAGATAAAATTATGAAGGAAAATGATGCATTAAGAATATCTGAGTCAATTTTATACCAACCTTTGAAAACTGGATGCCATATATTTACGTCGAAGTTGCAGAAACACAACAATAAGTGTAAATGATTTTTTCATAAATAGAATCAGGAGAGGGAGATTTCTAGACCTGAATGCATTAATAGCAGGCTGCTAAGGGAATGTGTGCATATTAATGCCCATTTCATTTTGGTCACAGATTCTGACATGTTAATGTAATTAATGCCAAAGCAAGGTCAGCACATACAAGCTGTGTTTCTGTAGCTCGGTCGCTGTAAAGAAGACTTGAACAACTTAATTTCTAGTTTAAATGCAAACACATGAATAACATTCTCTACATCAGGCAGTGACTTTAAACATCATATTTGATGAAATGTGCATGTCTGAGTGCTCTGAAACAATGTGCAGTGATACCCTGTAGGCCAAACACCCAATTACAAATGTAGTAAACCATCTAAAATTTAACAAATAAATGTATAGTTCCACCCATTGCCACTGATTAATAAGTGATAGTGCTAACTTTAAATCCACACCACAGGCAGGAGGGACTATGAACTTATGCTTTACACCTTTTAAGGGCTATGATCTTATAATCCACAATGCTGACCATCTGTCCAAAATTGTTTTGCAAATGGGCACACACACACACACACACACACACACACACACACACACACACACACACACACACTAAGCATGAACACATATTTTTCAGGGGGGGCTTAGTGATAACTCCCCAGTACCGGCACCCCCTTGCCCATATTTATAGTAACACTACCATCAGACAGCTCTTTACAGTACACCAATAATACAACCACCATTTAGCCTTCAAAATAAGACAACTGTTAAATGTTGGTATGGTAGCAGTAACTTAAACAATAACTCCTGAAAAGGCAAAATCTAAGTCATATACCCTTAAGATAATTCATAAACTACCATCCTCAAGCTTTTGGAATGGAATACTAGAACTCTTTAATTAAATAAATGAACATATAAGCATTTATACTTTAACAAAGAAATGTAAAATAAATGTGTTTAAACAGATAGACAATACGCTTATCTGGAGATGTTACAGTCAGTACCTAAAGAGTTACTTAATTTCTATATACCTCTCACTTGCAACTGTAAACAACAATTGCAGCTTCACAGGCACTGGACCTTCAGAGTGAGCTTTGTCCAGTAATGCATTCCATAAGCAAGGCAGCGACTGAACTGTTTAACAGTCTTTCTCTCTCTCTCTCTCTTCTACTTAAAAGAGACCCATACAGCATCTCCTGTTTTTCTTCAGTATGAGTATACGATTTTTTTGTTTTGACAATTATATACTTCTGATGGGGGGGGGTCCAAATAAGGTAATACATTTCTTGTCCTGAAGCTGCAT